>NC_136266.1:172302899-172492899 GCF_964187855.1 Myxine glutinosa | reverse complement strand
AAGGTGGATGGACATTGGTCTTGTCCTGTTCTATAAACTCTGAATGACAAACAATTGAGAGTGCAAGCTGAGCAATGGAACACAATTGAAGGTCTCTTCTTGGATTCACTCAATTCTATGTGCTGCAGGTAGAACCTGCAGATGTACGACAAGGTGATTAATTAAAGTTTATCAGAAAGTCATGGTTGTAGCAAAAATATTGTAGTTTTGTTTTGTTTAGAGCTACCATTACAAGGAGGAAGTGATAATGAGATGGCACCAGGGATGTCTTTTTTTTTTTTTTAAAGGATCAATGAATGGCTCGTAGTGGGGCTGCCATATACACATGCACAACAGAGAAATACATAAGACACAAAACAGAGTTGTTAGACGAGATAAACACACCGACTAGGCTTGGGGGAAGGACCGTCACTTCCCCCAGGGCACTATGGGTACCCAACAATTGCGCCGCTTTTCCCACCGCACTCAGTGGGCATTTCTTCATTAGGAATTTTGACCTCCTCATGGATGCCAACCTATGGGGATTGTCCATACACTTATGCCTTGAAATGCTGAGCATCAAGCAAGGAAGTAACAATATCCTTTTTTTAATTATTAATCTTTGGTTCTCAACAATACAGCACCGAGTCTGGTACAGCAAAGATATGCCCTCATTTCTACAATAGTATAAGCAAAATATTTGCATATAAGTAAAAAATTGGGGAGAAAATAAATAAATGCATATCTATGACTGACAGGGTAGCCTAGATGTATGCACCTTCTCCTCTAAGATGTTATTAACTGTCACCCTGGTGTTTTGCATGCAAGTAGGTGAGTTACCACCGTCACCCAGACTAAATTCTAAATTCCTGCCAGAGGCACACCTGCTTCCCCCAAGAATCCCTCACTGGTCCAGTTTGAAGACGCTCATCATGACTGTAGATGGTCGCCATGCACTGGAGTTCCATCAGCATCCTCAGCTTCTGATCAGGAAAAGCGCCCATTAATTTCTCCAAAGCATGCCTTTCACACACCTATGCTGGCATTTGCTATATTCAATCCTCACAGCCTGGTCTATGTCCTGGGCAAGCGCCTGAAAAGACTCGGGCCTTAATTAATTCTGATGTTGAAGCTGAGCCTGGGCAAAATTGTTTTGTGCCGCTGTGCCTAATCGATGGTTTAAGGTTGCTGCAAGTCTGAGCAGTGGCCATCTGTCCCTGAAGAGTTGCCACCAAATTCCCTGTATCGTCAAACTCAAACCAAATATTTAACTGGATGACACACTCCAATTTTGTCAGGAAAGCCTCCAAGATTCCTGACCCATCAACACATATAAGGAGGATTGATTTTCCTGATTTGGCAATACATGGTCCAAATTTTGCCTGGGCATTATATTCCCCACAGTATGTTCTTCACGCAATCTGGCAGTCTCAGTTGTTAAAATATGCTTGCTAGCAATGATCCACTGGATCAACTTCACCACCTTGTGAATACTAGATGGTATTCATAGAATACTTACCCTGCGCAGTCAACTTGGCGCGAGCCAACTCTTCTGTTTTTGAAGATTTATTTTTTCTTTGATCCAATATGGCTGCCAGACAACGGAAGCGATGACATCATAAATTTCTATTCTCTAATATAATTGTTGCATAGATCAAGCTCAAGAAATTTCAAACTGATCAGACTAGAAGCGTTGTCCCTGTTGAATTATGACGTCATAATTACGGCACCAATGACATCATCGTTAACAACACCTATTCCCCATATGGAGTTATTTACAATGAGCCACATTTAAATTTTTTCCACGGAGCGGTTTTGGAGATATAGAGGTGCAAAGTTTTTCGGTGTTTCCAAGATGGCACCTGTACCACATGATCTATGTCATCATGATTATTATTAAAATATTCTACAGGAGGAGGTGCTCCTATGGTGAAAAATTCGTGTCAATCGGACCAAGAATTGTAGAGAAAAAATAATTCATACTGATCGAATCATGCGTTGTACTTGTCGAATTATGATGTCGTAATTAAGGTACCGATGACATCATCATTCACATATCTTATTCCCCAAGGGGAGTACTTGACAATGAGGTGTGATACAATTTTTTCCACTGTTCGGTTTGGGAGATATAGAGGTGTAAAGTTTTTCCAAGATCGCGTCCGTACTGCGTGACCTATGGTCATAATTATGAATAAAAAAATTATACAGGTGGAGTTGCACCTATGGTAAAATTTCGTGTCAATCGGACCAACGGCTGCCGAGAAAATGAATTTTTAAAATGCAGACACGGCACACATACAGCACACGTACGCACCCGATTGCTTAATCGCTATTTCGCTTCGAGAGCGCAGGGTAACAAGCGTTACGCCTAGGTCCCCCGTCGGGGAAGTGATGTGAGTTGACAAAGTGGAAGATGCAGAAAACATGCTATGATATGATATTTCGCTGACAAGGTTCAGACATACATGGAGGCGGCCATCTTGGAATTTGACGTGGCGACCCAATTTTCAATAGCGTTCTTCCTTATGCCTAGATACACCCACACACCAGATTATAAGTTGGTACTTCGCTTATTTTTCAAGATATTTCGCTCACAAGGTTGAGACATACATGGCGGCGGCCATCTTGGATTTTGACATAGCGACCCAATTTTCAATAGCGTTCTTTCTTGTGCCTAGATACACCCACACACCCGATTAGAAGTTGGTACTTCGCTTATTTTTCAAGAGATTCCGCTCACAAGGTTCAGACATACATGGCGGCGGCCATTTTGGATTTTGACATAGCGACCCAATTTTCAATAGGTTTCTTCCTCATGCCTGGATACACCCACACACCAAATTAGAAATTGGTACTTCGCATATTTTTCAAGATATTCAGCTCACAAGGTTCAGACATACATGGCGGTGGCCATCTTGGATTTTGACGTGGGTTGCATCCACACACCAAATTCGAATGCGGTCCTTCACTTACGCACGCATGCCCGCACGCACACCCGCACGGACGGACGGACGGACGGACACACGGACGGAGGGGAAAACCATAGTCCCCCTTTCGCTCCGTGGTGCGACGGGGGACAATAACCACCTTATCTTCTTTTTCAGGGGGTTATTGTGCTTGAGCAACCTCCTCACTGATCAGTTTGTCATGAGCAACCATCTGATCCTCTGTGACTTGACGTAACCCCAAATCTACCAATCAGGGCTCCCACTGCCCCTCTCATGAAAGGCCTGCTCTGAGGTGGCTACCCAGGACTCTAACACCCTCACTTGGGTCGTTAGGGTCCCCAGACCTAACACCCCTCCGTCACTTCAAGAATATCCTTCCCCTGGCGGCACAGCCTGGCATCCATACCATGATGACAGCTCCATTTTTACAGCCAATCCACCTTCTTGTTTAAGCCCCAGTCATACCGGATTTGAGTGGCCACAAATCGCCCCGATCACCCCCGATCTGGCGATTCCCCGCACCAACACGACTTTTCGGCAAGATCGGCTGTAAATTTTCCCACAGTCATACCAAAACACCCCTGCCACGACTCCCGTACGATCGCGCCGTGACCGCCGCGCCGACAAAGCCCGATCCGCCAAGTGCGCGGCAAGATCTCCACAAGTCCTAGCCCGTGCCCACACGTCTTCGCCCCGATCCGCCCCGATCCACCCCGATCCCACTACGACCGCACTACGACGGCACTACGACCTCACTACGACCGCAGTACGCACGCGTACGTACCCACCTGTCCGAGCCCGACTGCGCGGCGGCCGTCCTTGCTCTATATAAGAACGGCCAAGAATCACGCCGACCTAACTACGATCTTAAAATTCAGACGACGCTAATTCACGTTATTTTTGTATGTTGTTTATATAAATCATCAACTCCAAGCCTTCCAATGATGCCGCCAGCCAGGAAGAGGGGGAGGGGATCCAGGAAGACGTGCACAATCACGCGGCCGCCGTGACCAGCTTGGATGTGATCGATGTGACCAGCTTGGAATCAGGAGATGAAATGATTTCGCCGCCGGGGATCGCCTATATATACCCGGTCTTGTGACAGGTCGTACTGGCGCCTACTGGTGCTTACTGCATGCTTACGGCAGTCTTGGCGGAGTCTTGTTAATTCGTGAGAGATCGGCAATGATCGTGAGTCGTCGTACTGCTGCACGAACGTGGTCGGGACGGATCGGGGCAATTCTTGGAAGATCGTGATGGCAGTCGTACGGCGTCCATGTGAGGACGTACGGCGGTCGCATCAGTGCTTGCTGGATGCGGAGCGAATCGGGGCAGCCTAGTTTCCCGACCGCCGCAAGACACTCCATGACCATTTTCCCGATGCCCACACGCGCCCGTACGACACCCTCCAGACAGCAGCAAGAGTTTGAAAAACGCCACGAAAATTTTGAACAGTTCAAAATTGTCGGGGCGGCTTCCCGTCTCGACCCGAACTGCCAAGTACACCCCCGATCATCCAGGAATCGCCAGGACCCCAATACGATCTGGCCAAGAATGTCGCCCCGATCTTAGGTCGTGGCGATTCGTGGCCTGAAAATGGCCGGTATGACTGGGGCTTTACTCTCTCCAGCACGACACCTATTTATTTTTGGCTATCCAATTTCTCCTGAAATTTAATTATTTTCATGGGACTGTTCAATTTGAATATCTATTCCATTCCGCACTGTCTGTTATGTTTTCACCACTGTATGTCTGTCTCTCTGTCTGTCTGTGAGCTGGATATCTTAAAAAGTTATGTACACTGGTTGTTGCAAAATTTGGAGGATGAGTTGGTTATGTGACAAGAACAAACTCCCCATGGGGAATAAGATATGTTGATGATGATATCATCGGTGCCTTCGTTATGACGTCATAATTTGACAAATACAACACTTATGCATGTGATCATTATGAATTTTTTTTGAGCAACTGTTGGTCTGATGGACATGAAATTTTCACCATTGGAGCGCCTCCTCCTATCGAATATTTTAATAATAATCATGACGTCATAGGTCATGTGGTACAGGCGCCATCTTGGAAAAACCGAAAAATGTTGCACCTCTATATCTCCAAAACCGCTGCATGGAAAAAATTGAAACATGGCTCATTGTAAAGAACTCCATATGGGGAGTGTTGTTCATGATGACGTCATTGGCGCCATAATTATGACGTCATAATTCGACAGGGACAACGCTTAATCTGATCAGTTTGAAATGTATTGAGCGTGATCTATGCAACAATTATATTAGAGAATATAAATTGATGATGTCATCGCTCACGTGGTCTGGCAGCCATATTGGAACAAATAAAAAAAAAAGTTCAAAAACAGAAGAGTTGGCTCGCAATAAATTGACTGCGCAAGGTAAGTATTCTATGAATACCATCTAGTGTTTCCGGTCTGAATCCAGATCCGACCTGCCAGTGGGATACAAAACGTAAACTGTTTAGCCCAGCAGAGGTATGTGCTCTACCGAGTGCCGTTCTTGTTTTGCCTCTGATATTATCCTTTCTTCCCATGGTTGCAGTTTGTTATCCATTTCAGTTAATAATTTCTGAAACATATCTTCATTCATTTATTTGAATCTAATTCCTATGTTTCGATGACTTTCCATGAAATCTGCCACTAAGTGTTGAGTGGAATGCAGCAGTCAAAACACAACATAATATGCACACTCGCAATGGCTAGGGTATGCAAAAGACGGCTAGCTTAAAGCTTCACTTAAGCTAACGTCAAGTAAATTATGCTAACCTGTGTACTAGTGGGGAAAATTAGGTGTTGTTTATCAAACAAAAATTGCAAAAATTCAACAATCCAGGTACCACCAAGTGAACCCAATTGCGCAGTCGACAAATTTGTGGCTGGTACAAAGTGCACTCTGTTGCTTAGGATATAAATGTTGCTTGGAAGATGGCATGGGAGGGAGGAGAAGCCATCCTGGAGAAAAACTTACAGTAGCTTTGTGGGCTTATTCTCTTCTTTTTTCTTCCTTCTATTTTATCACCAGATCTCTTACCAGCTCCTACAATCACAGAGCATGGCTTCCAACCATCAACAAGGTCCCACCAATCTCTGACAAAAGCTCCCGCCACTATTTGTCCAAAGCTTCCACCAATCTTTGTCCAAAGCTTCCACCAATATATGTCCAAAGCTTCCACCAATATTTGTCAAAAGCTTCCACCAATATTTGTCCAAAGCTTCCACCTATCTTTGTCAAAAGCTTCCACCAATATTTGTCCAAAGCTTCCACCAATATTTGTCCAAAGCTTCCACCAATATTTCTCAAAAGCTTCCACCAATATTTGTCCAAAGCTTTCACCAATATTTGTCCAAAGCTTCCACCAATATTTGTCAAAATCTTCCACCAATATTTGTCCAAAGCTTCCACCAATATTTGTCAAAAGCTTCCACCAATATTTGTCCAAAGCTCCCACCAATCTTTGTCCAAAGCTTCCACCAATATTTGGCCAAAGCTTGCACCAATATTTGTCAAAAGCTTCCACCAATATTTGTCAAAAGCTTCCACCAATATTTGTCAAAAGCGTCCACCAATATTTGTCCAAAGCTCCCACCAATCTTTGTCCAAAGCTTCCACCAATATTTGGCCAAAGCTTGCACCAATATTTGTCAAAAGCTTCCACCAATATTTATCCAAAGCTTCCACCAATATTTGTCAAAAGCTTCCACCAATATTTGTCCAAAGCTGATACCAATATTTGTCAAAAGCTTCCACCAATACTTGTTCAAAGCTTCCACCAATCTTTATTCAAAGCCTCCACCAATATTTGTCCAAAGCTTCCACCAATATTTGTCCAAAGCTTACACCAATCTTTGTCCAAAGCTTCCACCAATATTTGTCCAAAGCTTACACCAATCTTTGTCCAAGGCTTCCACCAATATTTGTCCAAAGCTTCCACCAATATATGTCCAAAGCTTCCACCAATATTTGTCAAAAGCTTCCACCAATATTTGTCCAAAGCTTCCACCAATATTTGTCCAAAGCTTTCACCAATATTTGTCCATAGCTTACACCAATATTTGTCAAAATCTTCCACCAATATTTGTCCAAAGCTTCCACCAATATTTGTCCAAAGCTTCCACCAATATTTGTCAAAAGCTTCCACCAATATTTGTCAAAATCTTCCACCAATATTTGTCAAAAGCTTCCACCAATCTTTGTCAAAAGCTTCCACCAATATTTGTCCAAAGGTCCCACCAATCTTTCTCCAAAGCTTACACCAATATTTGTCCAAAGCTTCCACCAATATTTGTCAAAAGCTTCCACCAATATTTTTCAAAGAGCTTCCACCAATATTTGTCCAAAGCTTCCACCGATATTTGTCCAAAGCCTCCACCAATATTTGTCCTACACTTGATGCCTGACAGCTACTGGGAGTACCATTCGTTCCCTCCTTGTTTGTTAGCTGGGGTGGGTTGGGGGACCCAATGTCAATCCCCCACAACATTTGGGTTCAGAAAGAACAGAGACGAGACAACTGAACCTAGCCAAGGCCTCCAGTAACTTGGGTGCAACATCCGTTCTATTCTTCTCTTGTTTCACCACAAAACTTGTTTGTTTCACCAGCAGTATCATTAAGATGCTTTTTTCAAACTCCACATGAGCTTTTAGATGTCTTTTTCAGTAATGGCTTCTTTCTTGCCACGTGTCCATAGCTTTTTTGAAGGGAATGGGATATTGTTGATTGATGAACACTGACCCCCATCTTGGACAGAGCACCTTGCAGATCTTTCAAAGTCATTGTTGGATTTACAGTGACATCCTGAACCAGTTTCCTGCTTGCCAGACTGCTGAGTTTGGATGCGCGACATGATCTGGGTAGAGTCTGGATGGTATGATACGTCTTCCATTTCTTAATAATGGGTTTCACCGTTCTACTCAAAGGGATATTGAATGACTTTGAAATCATCTTATAACCCTCTCCTGAATGGTGCTTCTCCACCACTTTATGTCTGACTTCTTTGGAAAGCTCCTTGGTCTTCATCTTAGCCTTGTTGGTGGACCAAATGAGTTGCACCTTAAAACTCCTTAGATAAGTAAGGTGCTTAATTTTTAAGTTAAACCACTGATTACATACAGGTGAAACCTATTACAGGTACTTTCTAACATTTCAAACAAATAATTCGCTCCTGAAGTGATTTAACATTAATTAGGCAAAGGGTTTGAATACTTAGGCAACTGAGAATCATCAGATTTTTCACTATTAATCTGACTTATTCACACTTTATCTGTATTTTTAGCTTTATCACTTTGAAGTAGTTTGTGAAGATATACAGTCACGTGAAAAAGTAAGTACACCCCATGTAAAGTTTTGACTTTTTCAACATATTTCAACATACAGCTATTTGATCTTCATTTCAACAATATTGATAGATAAAGGTGATATAATATAACAAATATCATGAAACATTTACGTTTTGTAGTCCATTGTATAATTTAAATAAACATAAATGCAAATTTCGCATGTGGAAAAAGTAAGTACACCCTTGGCTCTAATAGGTGGTATTGCCCCCTTTGGCAGAAACAACCTCAAGTAGGCGTTTCTTATAACTGTCTACCAGTCTCTGGCATCGACTGGGAGAAATTTTTGCCCACTCCTCCATGCAGAATTATTTCAGCTGTGCAATGTTTAAGGGGTTTCTTGCATGCACAGCTCTTTTCAAATCCCCCCACAACATCTCGATGGGATTTCGATCCGTGCTTTGACTTGGCCATTCCAGAACCCTCCATTTCTTTCTTTTCAGCCATTCCTTGGTGGATTTACTGGTATGTTTAGGGTCATTGTCATGTTGCAAGGTCCACCTTCGGTTGAGCTTCAACTTTCCGACAAATGGCCTCACATTATCCTCAAGCACCCTCTGGTACAACGAAGAATTCAAAGTGGATTATATGATGGTGAGCTGCCCAGGCCCTGATGCAACAAAGCTGCCCCAAACCATAATATTTCCACCACCATGCTTTACAGTTGGTATCAGGTTCTTGTGGTCAAATGCTGTCTTTGGTTTTCGCCAAACATGTCTTCTGGTACTGTGGCCAAATAGCTCCACCTTTGACGCATCTGTCCAGAGCACATTGTTCCAGAAGTGCTGGTCTTTGCCTAGGTATTCATTGGCAAACTTTAGTCTTGCAATGATGTTCTTTCTGGACAGCAAAGGTTTCCTCCTGGCACACCTCCCATGTAGATCAAATTTGTGCAGCCTCTTTCTAATGGTAGACTCGTGCACTTTGACATCAACAGTGGCAAGAGCTACCTGAAGGTCCCGTGATGACATTCTGGGGTTCTTAGAGACTTCTTTCAGCATCTTGCGGTCTGCACTCGGGCTGAACTTGCTTGCGGCCTGGCCTGAAAAAGTTGGCAGTTGTTTGGAATCTTCTCCACTTGTAGATGATCTTCCGGACAGTCGAATGACTGATTTCAAATTATTTGGAGATCTTTTTAAATCCCTTCCCAGACTCGTCGGCATCTATAACCTTCTTTCTGAAGGCCTCAGAGAGCTCTTTTGATCTAGGCATGGTGACGCCACACACTTCAACAAAAAAGAGCAAACCAAACTAAATGTCTGAGGTTTAAATAAGACAGGTTCCTTCAAGATCCTCTCTAACGATGTTCTAATCATTTTCACCTGAGCTGGTGCACCTGATTCTAATTTTAGGTATTTGAAGTAGTGATAAATGTAGGGGTGAACTTACTTTTTCCACATGTGAAATTTGCATTTATGTTTATTTAAATTATACAATGGACTACAAAATGTAAACGTTTCATGATATTTGTTATATTATATCACCTTTATCTCACAATATTGTTGAAAAGAAGATCAAATAGCTGTATGTTGAAATATGTTGAAAAAGTCAAAACTTTACATGGGGTGTACTTACTTTTTCACGTGACTGTATATCTGGGGCACAAGGACTTTCTGTTCCCTATTTGGGATATGTCGAGTTAGATCTAACTCTGCTCGGAAGGACATTTACACAGATGGGTTGTACTTACTTTTTCACGTGACTGTACATATTACTTTTGATATAAAAGGACCAGTGTCAGTCTGTTTGTCATGTTATAACTTGAGAACGGATTAACGGATTTCAATAAATCCAACTATGGTGGATTCAGGTAACTCCCGGGAGTGTTTGTGACCCCCCCTCTCCCCCCGCCCCTGCACACGCCAATTTTTTATTTTTAATGGGTACATGGATACGCGTGTCAAAACTGCAAATGCCAACACTCATCTGGTTGGTTATCCCTACATGGAGAGCAGGATCTCCCAGGAATCCTTTTTTTCATCCCCCATAGATTAATTATCCATTGCAGCAAAGATTGGTATTTCCATCAGCGAAGCGACGGGTCTTATATTCTAGTTACTTTTGATTGGAAAGCAGCATGAAATAAGCTCAGGTGGCATCAAAATGGGAAAACTTTGAAGAAGGGGTGAATACTATCGTGTCAGCCCCGGTGGTTAACACTGCAGGGTGACGAATGACCGTAACGGTTTTACCTCCGAGGCACGTAGCCAAAACTGGTGGTTGGTTCGTCGTGCACGGGTGAAGGAACAATGTGCTTGCCTGGATGAAGGTTGATTCCATAAACCCACAACAAAGAAACACGACATAACAAATAAAATGTAACATAATAAAATGCAACATTTTATTAAATCATGGTTTAATAAAAATGAATGCAACACGGAAATGGTGAAATGAAAGGTGAGGTAAAACTCAATCCAAATTTTGAGACGTCTCCTCTCAGACACAAATACAGACAAGGGGAATGATAAAAGAAAATAAATGGTTTGAAGCCGGCCGGCACTCAGCTTGCTCAACGAGATCGTTGAATGGCGTTAGCAGTACAAAGTGGCCAGAGCCACTCGCGTGGGAAACGCCCAACAATGGCACGGAGTCGCTCTCCACAGAGCCATGTACGTGAGGGAATTCGTGCGGCCGGTCCTCCTTCAGTCCCAACTCCATCCGAAGTGCCAAGAGCCCCACAAACCACCACCAACACCTCTTCTTCCCGCGTTGCAAAAGTTCACAAAGCTCCGACACGTCTCCTCAGCAGCGCACCGAGACAACACCGACAGAGAGAGAAAGAGAGAGACAACACCGACAGAGAGAGAAAGAGAGAGACAACACCGACAGAGAGAGAAAGAGAGAGACAACACCGACAGAGAGAGAAAGAGAGAGAAAGAGAGAGAAAGAGAGAGACAGAGAGAGAAAGAGAGAGACAACACCAACAGAGAGAGAAAGAGAGAGACAGAGAGAGAAAGAGAGAGACAACACCGACAGAGAGAGAAAGAGAGAGAAAGAGAGAGAAAGAGAGAGACGACACCGACAGAGAAAGAGAAAGAGAAAGAGAAAGAGAAAGAGAAAGAGAGAGATAGAGAGAGAGAGAGAGAGAGAGAGAGAGAGAGAGAGAGAGAGAGAGAGAGAGAGAGAGAGAAAGAGAGAGAACGAGAGAGAGTCTTCCTCTTCCTTTCCAAACCTTCTCGCTCTGACGTCCTCGGTCCAATCATCTAGCTCCGTCGAATTGGCCCATGGTCTTGCTTGACCAATGACGAACCTTGGGGTGTAGCATTTTTTTCCTTACTCGGTTGGTGGGTGGGGTTAACTATCCATCGAGGATGTTCGGCTTCTGTCGACATGGTGTCGGTTATGGTTGTTTAATGGCAGGTTGTTGTTATTGTTGTTGTTATAACAAGGAAAAGGTCACAGGGGGCAATCACATACTGGGAGAACTAGCCTTCGACCCTACCTAGTTAACAAAACACCACCCCCCGTGTGGTGACACGTAAACGACCTTAAGCTCCAGTTTCCTTGCTTAAATACATTGAGATGCCTCCTACGTGCCCACGGTCCATGCTAATACTACACAATCATATCTGTACTAGGGTACTTCATCCTCTACCCCAACAAACGTAACAATACTTTTGCAGGCCACTGTATATTGTGATACCATAATTATCGACGAACGATTGCTGTTTGACTGCAAAAGCCAAGTGAATAATTCCTTTGTTATCACAGTATGCGTGATGACATTTTAATGATATCTGAGATCAAAGAGCCTCATTTTGGCTTCTCACAAAATGATTTAACGATCATCTCCACAGCACATGAATTTGATTCCACCTGAAAATACTTTCACAAAAGTTTCTCTCATGTACCACTTTAACTCACCATGTCTGTGACTTTCCTATTCCTGCTCGAGGCCCTGGAATGTGAATGAATTAAGTAGTTCGTTTTCTCAGCATGGCGAGCTAACACAACTGAGGGTAACTTCCGTTCATTATGTGAGGCTCGTAACAAGTGTCTGTCCATCCCTCAGGAGTGCCAGAAAAACATAATCTTACAAATCTTAAGGCCAAACTATCCAACCAGTCTCCTTCCTACAAGTCAGGGTGGTGGCTTATCAAGTCTGTCTGTTGTGTATGCTCCCTCTCAATCCAGTCCATCACCTCAAATAGCAGTTCTTCAGGCTCTATCTGAGAAAAGGCAGAATGCCTAAACTGTGTCTTTTCCTCCAATTCTCGTATTCCTAACCGGCTGGCAGTCAGCATCCTGCACATCCTGCAACCCCTTATGTCGCTGTTTTATCCCCAACATACCCACTGTCTACAGGACTCTGTGTCCTCACTAAAGATGGTAAAGTTCTGTCTGGCCTTGATACTGCTTCGGCGATAGGTCGAGATGCCATCAGTGTCCATGTTCCCAAATCCTACACACCCATTCTTACTCCCATTCTTACTCTATCAGTCTGTCTTTCTTCTTTGGTCACCCTCTGCATGGAAGTCAGCAAACATCACTCCTATCTACAAGAAGGGTGCCAAAACTGATGGTTTTTTTTGGAAACAAAAACTTTTTGGAAACTCGGTGATGAGGCTAAAGCACATGGTCTGTTGCTTTCATTTTGCAGGTATGGCAGTGGTATCTCTGTTTTCCACAATCTATTCTCCAACAATGCTCCCTCTGCTCTCACAGTCCTCCAATCCTTCTCAAAAACTGCAGCATGCACATGTTCTTTCAGTAACCCCCCTCCTGATGAAACTTCCAAAGTGCCAGCTGACTGGAGACCGAAACTCTTTTATTCCTCAATTCTCCCATCTGTAAAATTACCTTTCAGAGGCTGTTCTGTCTCATTCTTCCTTACAGGACTTCAAGCAGGGAGTGTACCAACATCTCCTCGATGTTTGTCCCACTTTCAGTTCTACCTTGCTCTTCCATGAGCCTCACTCCAACTTCAAAGAACTAACAGATTTGACAACTGTCGAAAGTAGTAACTCTCCTGCCAGTTTAGCGTTGTATAAGCAAAGTAAATGTCAGGTAAAGTCCGGCAATGCAACACCCAAACTGATAAAGAGGTCTACACACATTTCACACAATTAGGGTTTATTCAATCCACTTTACTTTTTGCCAGGTCGGTTTTGGTGAAAATTCTTTAGTTAAACATGGAATACTGTTGATAGACTTAGAAGCAGACCAACGGATACAAAAATGGAATTCTCGCTTTGTTGGATATTGTCAATTTGCTTTGACAAAGCAAACAATGGATTTCATCAACTAGTGGGCCCGTTGGTCCGTTGCAACAAATTTTCATTGGTCTTCACTGCCTTGTAGCATACCTGCCAGCCGTACTCGAAGGTCTTTTTCGTCCACGGGGTTTTTGTGTCTTTTGGGTCTTCGGGGACTTTTGGGGTGTTTAGGGTCCTTGGGGACTTTTGGGTCTTCGGTGTCTTTTAGGTCCTCAGGGCCTTTTGTGTCATCTGGGTCGTTTGCGTCCTCAGGTACTTTTGGGTAATTTGGGTATTTTTGGTGCTGGAGGACTTTAGGATCATCTGGGTATTTTTAGTGCTCGGGGACTTTTTGGTCTTCTGTGTCCTTGAGGCCTTTTGGTTCTTTTGAGTCATCAGGGGATTTTGGGTCTTCTGGGTCTTCGGTGTATTTTGGGTCCTCGGGGACTTTTAGGTCATCTGTGTCTTTTGGGTCCTAAGGGTATAAAGGGGTCTTTGGGGTCTTAAGGATCTTGGGGGTCATAAAGGGTCTTCAAAGGTCGAAGCTCTATCTTTGATACAAACAATATATATACAGCACATTGTTTTAATGATATTATATAATATTTTGCTCTAATTTGTCACATGGTGCAATATCAGAACAGAACAAACATTGGAGAATATTCTTCACACAAATCAGTCGTGTAAAAAGGTGACATCATTTTTTTTTCTCGTAAGGTGACTGGTCAGTTAGCAAAATCTTTTCTTTCGCCTGTCATTATTAATCTTGCCAGCCAAATGTTTGCCTCAGATGGATATCAATTTGCCATTGGGTCCTTATCATGGTGCAGCAGATGTTTTAATAGTGGTTGTGAAAATGCTAACGGTGTATGTGCCAATTTCATGCATAAGTGAAAGTGTATGAACTTTTTAACATGAATTTTTATCCACTTTTGTTTGTAGCGGATTTATAAACCACAAAAATGTATTTAGAGTTTATGAAAATTTCACAATTCACATAATTTCAGAGATTCAAAACATTTTTGCGAATGTTCAACAAATTAATATTTTTGTTGTTTTATTTGAAGGTGGATGGGGGTTATGTTTTCACCCCTGTCTGTCTCCCTGTATGTTTGTCTGTCTGTGAACAAGATATCTCAAAAATTTGTGGACGGATTCGGACAAAATTTGACAGAGGTAGTGTATGTGAGTGACAAGGACGAAATGAGTAGATTTTGGTGAAGATTCGGATCCGGCTAGTATAATTTTTTTTTTGTGAAGATTCAGATCCAGCTAGTATAATTTTTTTTGGTGAAGATTCGGATCCGGCTAGTATAATTTTTTTTGGTGAAGATTCAGATCCGGCTAGTATAATTTTTTTTGGTGAAGATTCGGATCCGGCTAGTATAATTTTTTTTGGTGAAGATTCAGATCCGGCTAGTATAATTTTTTTGGTGAAGATTCAGATCCGGCTAGTAGAATTTTTTTGGGTGAAGATTCGGATCCGGCTAGTATAATTTTTTTTGGTGAAGATTCGGATCCGGCTAGTATAATTTTTTTGGGTGAAGATTCAGATCCGGCTAGTATAATTTTTTTTGGTGAAGATTCGGATCCGGCTAGTATAATTTTTTTTGGTGAAGATTCAGATCCGGCTAGTATAATTTTTTTGGTGAAGATTCAGATCCGGCTAGTATAATTTTTTTGGGTGAAGATTCGGATCCGGCTAGTATAATTTTTTTGGGTGAAGATTCGGATCCGGCTAGTATAATTTTTTTGGGTGAAGATTCGGATCCGGCTAGTATAATTTTTTTTGGTGAAGATTCGGATCCGGCTAATATAATTTTTTTTGGTGAAGATTCGGATCCGGCTAGTATAATTTTTTTTGGTGAAGATTCGGATCCGGCTAGTATAATTTTTTGTGGTAAAGATTCGGATCCGGCTAGTATTTTTTTTGGTGAAGATTCGGATCCGGCTAGTATAATTTTTTTTGGTGAAGATTCGGATCCGGCTAGTATAATTTTTTTTGGTGAAGATTCAGATCCGGTAGTATAATTTTTTTTGGTGAAGATTCAGATCCGGCTAGTATAATTTTTTTGGGTGAAGATTCAGATCCGGGTAGTATAATTTTTTTTTAAAGTGATTGTTCACCATTGGGAGATAGGGCCAAAAATGATATATAGCAGGAAATCTCAAAAACATATGGACGGATTCGGCCGAAACTTGGTGGATCAATTGGGTGTGTTACAAGAACAAACACATTCCATTTTGGTGAAGATCTGAATATGGATTCGGATACGAGAATTATTTAATTTTTTAAGTGATTCTTCACCATTGAGGGATCGAGTGTAAAGCGATATACATGATATTTTGAAAACTTATGGATGACATGACTAAACTAGGTGGGTGAGTTGGTTGGGTGACGAGGACAAATTGATTAGATTTTGGTTCAGGTCCGAATCCAGATCTGGCCTATAAGTGGGATACAAAACAAACTGTTCAGCCTGGCGGAGGTGTGCGCTCTACTGAGAGCCGTTCTAGTTTTGATTTGTAGATATGGATGAAAAACAAATTACCATTAAAAAAAAACTCATTTAATTTACCAAAGCCATAAAATTTAATGGCACACAGGTAAAATGCCCTATCAAGCCACAGGTGCCTTAAAAACTTATGGGAAGGTGTGGGAACTTCAAGTCATATCTGTGCTGACTGATCTAGTAAATACACACACACCTTTTCATTGTACTCAAATGACATTGATGGGAAAGAAAGTGTGGTTCGAATGACGGCCAGGGAATGGTTCTAATATCCCTTGTTTAGCAAGACCTCAACGTTACTGGAACAAAAAATACAAACGAAACACACACACAAACACACAAACACACAAACACACAAACACACGGACGAGTGTCATTCACTTCCATGAGAAAGTTGGGAATTATTGGAGCCGTTTATTTTTATGTTATTATACATTACACTGGATCACCATTCCACTGGGAAGGGCGCAATGCTCACATCCATCTTCATAAGTTCAAAATGAACACAACTTCTGGATAGCATTGTTTCAACTTAATGGAGAGACCCGTACCCACGATGCATCATTGCATCACCCTCAGAGAGGTAAGTTAGTCTGCGAACCTGATTTACAATTAAAAAACGAGTAAAAATGTCCATTCTTGTGAGCACAAGTTCCATCCACGACCATCTTTTCCATTCGCTCATTCCCTGCACGTTCTCTTTCCCAGTCTGCACATTAGCCGGCACCGTGGGGCTCCCAGCTGCCCTGACAGCAGCCGCAACGAACGACAAAGACGCAAAAAAGGCCGGAGAGACCCACACAATGATAGTGGCGTTAATGAGCAGCCGACTGAGCAGGCTGGAATGTACCATCAGGCTGGAATGTACCATCAGGCTGGAATGTACCATCAGGCTGGAATGTACCATCAGGCTGGAATGTACCATCAGGCTGGAATGTACCATCAGGCTGGAATGTACCATCAGGCTGGAATGTACCATCAGGCTGGAATGTACCATCAGGCTGGAATGTACCATCAGGCTGGAATGTACCATAAGGCTGGAATGTACCATCAGGCTGGAATGTACCATCAGGCTGGAATGTACCATCAGGCTGGAATGTACCATCAGGCTGGAATGTACCATCAGGCTGGAATGTACCATCAGGCTGGAATGTACCATCAGGCTGGAATGTACCATCAGGCTGGAATGTACCATCAGGCTGGAATGTACCATCAGGCTGGAATGTACCATCAGGCTGGAATGTACCATCAGGCTGGAATGTACCATAAGGCTGGAATGTACCATCAGGCTGGAATGTACCATCAGGCTGGAATGTACCATCAGGCTGGAATGTACCATCAGGCTGGAATGTACCATCAGGCTGGAATGTACCATCAGGCTGGAATGTACCATCAGGCCGGAATGTACCATCAGACTGGAATGTACCATCAGGCTGGAATGTACCATCAGGCTGGAATGCACCATCAGGCTGGAATGTACCATCAGGCTGGAATGTACCATCAGGCTGGAATGCACCATCAAGCTGGAATGTACCATCAGGCTGGAATGTACCATCAGGCTGGAATGTACCATCAGGCTGGAATGTACCATCAGCATCACCCCTGAGCTGACACTTCAATGCCCGCAGTTGCACCAACCTATATGAAACACAATGACAAAATACCAAATACCTACGGATCATGGGTATGTTACTACCTGCTTCTTTTTTTTTTTTTTGTATACAAGATCGAGGCTCGTGTAAGAGTTAACATCAATCACAAAAAAAAAAACCGACACACGAAACATATTGTCGCGTAACCGTGATTAACACCACAGTTACGGATGACCGATTTGCGAGACTTTAACTCCCGAGGCGAAAACTCAATGGCGGACTCAAGTTCAACACCAACGCGCGGAATAGCGGGACGCAGCGAAGGCTCCGCAACCTTATCTATTAAAATCAAACACCCAGGAAAACTGCGTTCAGATATTATGTACAAAAAGTAATATAAGGGTTTATTAGGAAAAGTAAAGCCAGTGAAAAAGCCCGCCGGTAAATCTAATAACTCTAATAAACCTAAATCGGGACGTCCCCACACGACTGACAGCAAACACAAACGAGGGAGATTAATTACGAAAATAACACGTCCCGTCGTTCAAAATATACGCGGAGATCGGGCTTATCTGTCTTTGTCGTCTTGTATTGTTGGTGTCCAGCACCGCTCCTTCCGGCCCGATCGCACACCACGAGGCCCCTCGCTCCAAGCACCACGCGTCCGACGCAGGCCAGCGGCTCCACTTGACCAGGGACAGGAAGGACTCCTTTCAACTCCACTCGACTCGACGCGGGAGTGCTGGCAGCCAAGTGCCAACGAACTGCTCAGTGCCAACTGGGTGTGCTCTCGTGTGTCTCCTGCGACTCCCTACAACCCGAACTGCACTCGAACTGCGACTGGAATGGCGTGTCCTCTCCAACTCTCCACCACCGCTCAACTCTCTGGTGCCTGCCTGCGTCTGCCAGTGCCTGCCACGAACTCAACTCAACTCTACTGCCCGCGTCTGCTCAGAGAGACTCAACTCAACTCTTGAAATGGCGTCCGACCGTCGCCTATATTGGTGGCCGATGACGTCCCATTGCGCACTCCTCAGCCAATCAAAGCCTCCCGCGACTCCTGACATCTCCCCCGTTACGCGACCCTGCGGTCCTGGCATAACACGTGCCGGCCAGGTTTGTAGGCCTTTGGAGGTGTACACGGTGGCGGCCAATTGTGGTGGTGTTTTTGACCTGGTTTCCTGTCAATTTAATACGAAGTCCTTGTCAGGGAAAGGGGATTATTTAATGTTGCGCTAAGGACCTAACTAATGTTTATGTGGTTTGCAGTGCCATAATGGACAAAGGTTTGATTACTAGGTGATACTCACAGGGGCGTTACCTTTAATCCCTCACTATTTAACACTCGGACCTCCAGGTAGATCCACACTCATACATCTTACCCCGACAACCGCCTGAACATCAATAACTTATTACATGTAGAGTCCCTGTCACGACAGCCGAATACCTACCTATTCAGATCTACCTAGCTCTAGATGTTGCATTACCAAATTCATAACAATATAATAAAGGGAGCGGGAGACAAGATGGGGAGAGAGAGGGAAGCACACAAGAACAACAGCAGAGAAGAGGTTAAAATTACAAGATCCCATTTGAAAAGAGTAGCCCATTGGATATTCACCTTTTTCCATATTACTGTCATGGTGTCATGGTGGCTCTTGGTGAACGTCATCTCGGGATATGCTCCGCGGGTTGGTCGAAGCGATGAAGAGAAGGACAAGTTCTGGTGTGCGATAGAGAAGCTGATGGAAAACGTGAAAGATGAGGAAGTTGTTGTGGTAGGAGGAGACCTAAATGGACATGTGTGAAGGAGTATGGATGGTTTTGAGGGAGGACATGGGAGTTACGGATATGGTGTGAGAAATGGAGAAGGTGAAAGGATTTTGGAGTTTGCTGATGGAGCTGATTTGTTGATTTGTAATACTCGGTTCCAGAAAGAGGATAATAAGCTTGTTACATACACGTCAGGTGGGTCGACGACAACCGTTGACTACCTGATGGTGCGTAGGCGAGATAGGGGGCACCTCCGGGACACAAAGGTGATCCTGGGGGAGGAGGCTGTTTCACAGCACCACTTGGTTGTCTGCGACATAAGGGTGAAAGGTGCGAGGAGAGCTCGGCGGGTGAAGTACCAACCGAGAATGACGGTGTGGAGGTTGAAAGAGGTGACAGTAAGGGAGGCATTAAAAGAGAGGCTGAGTAGGGTAGAGGATGATGTGGTTGAGCTTGAAAGTGGTTGGATGTCAATGAAAGCAAGTCTGTTGGGAGCCGTTGGTGAGGTATGTGGATGGACAAAAGGACCACCGAGGCACTCGGAAACATGGTGGTGGGATGATGAAGTTGGAAAGAGGATTGACGAGAAGAGGAAGAAGTTCAAGGAGTGGCAGAAGGCGAAGGGTACGGGAGCAGAAACAGCAGAGCATGAAAGTTATAAGGCAGCCAAGAAGGCAGCAAAGAAAGAGGTAGCAAAGGCGCAGGAGGCATGTAGGAAAATGTTCGGAGAATGCTTGGATTCGGAAGAGGGTCAGAAAGCAGGATTCAGGATTGCAAAGCAGATAGCGAAAGAGAGGTGTGATGTGATGGGGGTGAGTTGCTTGAAGGATGAAGTGGGACAAATCGTTGTCGACCCAGATGGAATTAAAGGAAGATGGAAAAGATATATGGAAATGCTGTTGAATACAGAGAATGAATGGGATGGCAACATAGAGAGTAACCCAGTTTTAGGACCGGCAGAGAAGATAACTGAGAAGGAAGTTGAGGAAGCGATAAAAGCAATGAAGAGTGGAAAAGCGGGAGGGCCGACGGGAGTTGTGGGAGATATGTTGAAGGCAGCAGGAAGTTGGGGTGTGAAGAGAATGACAGAGATCTGTAATCTGGTGGTGAAAGAAGGCCGCATTCCAGTGGATTGGGAACTGAGTACCCTCGTCCCTCTATACAAGGGGAAAGGTGACCCTCTGGAGTGTGGCTCGTACCGGGCGATAAAGTTATTGGAGCATGGAATGAAGGTATTGGAAAGGGTGTTGGAGAGGAGGATAAGGAAGAAAGTGAAGATCGACGAAATGCAGTTTGGATTTATGCCAGGAAGAGGAACGACAGACGCGCTTTTCATTGTGAGGCAGTTGCAGGAGAAGTACATGGAGAAGAGGAAGAAGTTGTTTCTTGGGTTTGTTGATCTGGAGAAAGCATTCGATAGGGTTCCATGCAAAGTATTGACATGGGCATTGAGGAAGTTAGGAGTGGAGGAATGGTTGATCAGAGTAGTGATGGCAATGTACAAAAGAGCACGCACAGCTGTAAGGACGAAGGATGGCAACAGTGGTGAGTTTGAGGTGAAGGTGGGAGTGCATCAGGGGTCGGTACTAAGTCCACTACTATTTGTAGCTGTGATTGAGGTGCTGGCTCAGAACGTAAAGGAGGGTTTACCGTGGGAGTTGTTGTATGCAGATGATCTGGTGTTGATTGCGGAAAGTATGGATGGACTGAAGGAAAAGATGAACAAGTGGAAGGAATGTATGGAGACAAAAGGTCTGAAGGTGAATATCGGAAAGACGAAGGTGATGGCAAGTGGTAAAGCATGTGGTGAGGTGGAAAGAACTGGGAAGTGGCCGTGTGCTGTGTGCAGGAAGGGTGGCGGAGTGAACTCCATTCAATGTACAATGTGCGCTGAGTGGGTTCATCAAAAATGTAGTGGTCTGAGAGGGTCATTTACCAATGTGGCAGCTACATTCAAATGTAAGGTGTGCACAGAGGGAGCTGCAGATGGAGGAAATGTTGAGTTGGATCTTGGAGATGGCGTGAAGCTGGAAGGTGTGAAAACATTTTGCTACCTCGGAGACATGCTGAATGGAGAAGGTGGATCAGACTCGGCAACGGTTGCTCAAGTGCGATGTGCATGGAAGAACTTTCGGGAATTGAGTGGCGTGCTGATGATGAGGGGAGTGTCGCTAAAGCTGAAGGGAAAGGTGTATGCTGCATGTGTGAGAAGTGTTATGATTTATGGGAGCGAGACATGGGTAATGAACGTAGAGCAGCAACGAAGGCTGGAAAGGGTGGAAATGCGAATGGTTCGATGGATGTGTGGAGTATCGTTGAGAGAGAGGAAGACAAATGATGAATTGCGAAAGATGATGGGAATATTGCCTGTGATTTATGCTGTGAAGAGGAACAGGTTGAGATGGTTTAGTCATGTGTTGAGGAAGGATGAAAGTTACTGGTTGAGAAGAGTGATGGAAATTAATGTAGAAGGAAGTAGAGGATGGGGAAGACCGAGAAAGACTTGGCTAAAGATGGTGGAAGAAGAAATGCGGGCAAGGGGGTTAACAAGGAGAGATGCAGAAAATAGGGCAATATGGAGAAGATTGTCATGGGGACCGCAAGGCTAACCCCTGCTCTAGCAGGGGAAATGGCCTTAAAATGCATGTTGTTGTTGTTGTTGTCATGGTGGCTTTGGGAGAGCAATGGCAAACAACCCAGTGTTTTTATCTGCCAAGAGCCTGCTGCAGCATCACAGTCTCCTACTATTCAGGGTTTCATTAATTCTAACTCTTAAAACTGGTTTTCTGAACATTCGTTTTTACTAGCCGAAACCCGTGGAACATCCACGGAAGGGAGGATGTGGTGTATGGATAGAGTGTACCATTATGGATGGCATAGGGGATTTCCTTGTCCGAGTAAGAGTTACGAAGAAAGATGAGAATGAAGAGTGCGTATATGAACAACGATCGCCGACACCAGCACAAATGCATGCTCTGGATTGTCCACTCAGTGGACGACTTGCTTTCGCCTTCGCCTGCCAATCAGCGGACGGCTTGCTTCGCCTTCGCCCAGCAGACGCCAATACGATGGCGTCGTAAGATGGCGTCGTATCGGCAGTTAATCGGATGCTTTTGGGCCCCAACGTCGGCTAATTCAGATTTTTCGAGTATGGCTGTACGTGATAAACAAAGAGCGCGGTTCGTAGATCGTAAATCCATTAGTGCCGTGGGCATTGGGTCACTGGGTGCGGTGTAAAAGGGATAACAAAGTCGAGTCCTTACGCTATTATTATATAGATGCCTCCACCGATGAAGTCGCTAGGGACATTATGTTCAGGTTGTACGTCCGGCTGTCCGTCCGTCCGTCTGTCCGTGATAGGTTTTCGTAACCGCGATAACTTGCGAACAGCTGAAGGGATCCAAGTCAAACTTGGTGCAGGTATGTACAATAAGGTAAAGACGAACTGATTTGATTTTAAGGTCAAGAGGTCAAAAGTTCAAGGGTCATGTTAAGTAAAAATTGTTACCGGGCCAACATGTGAAACAGTGATGGGAATTTAACAAACTTGGTATAAGTATATATGATGCAAAGATGAACTGATTGGATTACTGCATCCACAGGTCAATGGTCAGAGGTCATGTCAGGGAAAAATGTAATAATTTTAGAACAGCTGAAGGGATTTAAATCAAAACTTGGTACAAGTATGTATGATGACTTAAACATGAACTGAGATTTTGGGGGTCAAGAGGTCAAAGGTCAAGTTAGGTGAAATTGTGATAACTCAAGAATGGTTAAGATAACTTAATTAAGGTAATTTAGATAACTCACTCCCTTCAATCCCACTCCTCCCTCCAGGTCTTCAAAACAGCTGTTCACCACCATCTCTTACCTTCCCCCATCCAAAACCTTGATCTTTTCTACCCCTATTAATTCAAACCAGATCCACTTTTTTTTGAAATACCGACTTTTTTCCTGGAAGTCCGAGCAGTATCCATGTGCTTTATACCTCTCCCACCCACCACCCCTCTCACCTTCCCATGCCTCCTCCCCCCAAGCTCCCTCCCTCCCACAGATCTTCCAATGTCCCTGTTCTCTGCCGTTGTACTTGTGTGCTTCCCTTTCTCTCCCCATCTCGTCTCCCGCTCCCTTTATCTTCCGTTTTTTTGTGATTGTTGTTGGCTCTTACACGACCCTCGATCTTGTGTACAAAAAAAAAAAAATGGTTGAAGGGATCCAAGTAAAACTTGGTACAAGTTTGGATAACGATGTAATAATGTGGATAGTTTGGATAATGAGGCATATCAATCAAAGTCGCAACATCGAAGAGAGCTGTTCTAGTTTAACTTTTTTTTGTGTGTTTTGACTGTCGTTGCTGTTGGTTATATTTTCAAACAATACATTTTTCACATTGTTATAGGGCATGCATAGGCCTACAATGCACAGATTATATGACGTAAAAATGAATTTCCGAGGCATTCTAAAGAGTACGGTACTTTTGATGTGAAAAATATGAGATTTTGTTGTTCCATTAACGAACTCCTGCATGTGCATCATGAATACGTGTTGAATGTTCAAAAGTCCTTATGAGCTTTTAATGTAAATGTGGATTTCCTTCACACCCTTTATATTCACAAAGATGAATAATATAAAAACAATTTGCTTTCACAGTTGCTTTTCATAACTTCCTTGGAAATTGGAGATCGAGTCAGCATATTTACATTACTTGTACATTTCCACATTTCCATTGTGGGTTGCAATGCTTTTGGGAATTCCTTGATTTGAAATTCTTTCCCCCTCTTGAAAACACCATCGCACTTTGTTTCATTACTTCAGCACCAAACTTTATACTATTGAAGAGTGTCAGCTCAACCATCTGTAATTTCCATATTTTGAAGATAGCACAATCAGCGAATGCACCTGATGTGTTATGCAGGGCAGTGCTGCACTCTGCTGATAATAATGGGGGTTACAAATAGAGAACACCAGAAACACAACTGGTGAGAATGTTAGCAGGAGCCAGAGCTGAGGAGTTTTTGGGAATGGGGAGGGATGAAAGGGGTGGTGTGTGTGTGTGTGTGTGTGTGTGTGTGTGTTTATGTTACTGTGTGTGTGTGTTTATGTGTGTGTGTGTTACAGTGTGTGTGTGTGTGTGTGTTACTGTGTGTGTTTGTTACTGTGTGTGTGTGTTACTGTGTGTGTTACTGTGTGTGTTACTGTGTGTGTGTGTGTGTATTACTGTTTGTGTGTGTTGTGTGTGTGTGTGTGTGTGTGTGTGTGTGTTTGTGAGTGTTTGTTTGTTTGTTTGTGTGTGTGTGTGTGTGTGTGTGTGTGTGTGTGTGTGTGTGTGTTGCTGTGTGTGTTACTGCATGTGTGTGTGTTACTGTGTGTGTTACTTTGTGTGTGTGTGTGTGTTACTGTGTGTGTGTGTGTGTGTGTGTGTGTGTGTGTGTGTGTATGTGTGTGTGACTGCGTGTGTGTGTTACTCTGTGTGTTTGTTACTGTGTGTGCGTGTGTGTTTTGCTGTCGGTGTGTTACTGTGTGTTTGTTACTGTGTGTGTGTGTGTTTGTTTTGCTGTGTGTGTGTGTGTGTGTGTGTGTGTGTTACTGTGTGTGTTACTTTGTGTGTGTGTGTGTGTGTGTGTGTGTGTGTGTGTGTGTGTGTGTGTGTGTGTGTGTGTGTGTGTGTTACTGTGTGTGTGTGTTACTGTGTATGTGTGTGTTACTATGTGTGTGTGTGTTCGTGTGTTACTATGTGTGTGTGTGTGTGTGTGTGTGTGTGTGTGTGTGTTACTATGTGTGTGTGTGTTACTGTGTGTGTGTGTGTGTGTCTATGTGTGTGTGTGTGTGTGTGTGTGTGTGTGTGTGTGTGTTTATTAAACTGACCGGATAGCCTACGTATATGCACATTCACATCTAAGCTATCTAGTTTTGGTTCGAATCTTGACCCAGCTATAAACTGTCATCCTGGTGTCTCATATGGTGGGCGAGACATGATTGATGTCTTGGTACCATTCTTCGGATTGACCTAAACTGGCTGTCCCATCTGCTGGCATTAGCTGGTCCAAGTTGAAGATCCCACAATATATTTTGTGAAGAGTAGTTATGGTATCGCCAGCACAATGTCTAAACGCCAAATTCCTGCATGAACTGCGGGTAACAAGTGGTCAAATTTTATTGGAGGCTTCTTCACACCAGACTTGCTATCATAGAGTGTGGTTGTCGGCTGGGCAGCAGCTTCTGCACTGTAAAAAAAATTGATGAGGTAGCTCACATTTTCATACATAAATCCTCAGATATGAAGGCCAAATAACATGGCTATGGCAGTGATGGTTTATCATTTTTTTTCTGGCAGTTATTTTTTTTTAACACTAAACCATTAAAATTAAACTCCTCCAGAATGGCTGGACCCCTATAACTACTGCTCCTGTGCCCTTATGGAGGCAACTATTCTAGTTTTACTCCGTCCCTTCTAAACTAATATCCCCTTCAAAACTAATATCCCCTATATCTACTGCTGCTGTGCCCTTGTGGAGGCAACTATTGTACTGCAGCATGTGTGTGGCACTTTTAGTGTTGGGCACTCTCGATGGGTCGAATGGTCTCTTTCTGTGTTGAGGTTCCTTGGAAAGGAAGTTATGTATGACATGTATTGCGAACCATGGTGTCTGTCCGTGCGTTTGTCTGTCTCCCATTTATGGCAGCCGCTTCCCATACACAGCAGTTGAAAAGCGAAACATTCACTTTTGCAATGACTTGAGAACAGGCATGAAAATGTTGATGCGAAATTTTATTTCGCAAACAGGATATGTTGCCCTCTTTTTTGACAAATTGAACCTCCGCCACCCGATGTTACACCACCATTTTCCTGTGGGTGGTATAAGTAACTCAGAGCTTTGGCTCAGACTGCAATGAAGAGTGCAACACAATTAACCTTTTTAAAGTCCATGAAATAGTTTAATTTGTTAGATTAACTTAAATCTTTTCCCATCATTGGGGATGGATATTTTTGTTTGCTTTTCTCGTCACTGGGGCCAGGTACCTTTCCTAGTTATTCCGTTATTTACATGGAAATTATATAATGCAAATTGTATGAAATGAAGGCAAGAATCATGTTATCCATAAATGATAGCCTGATATAGCATGCTTAAATGTTATGTAAACCAACACTAATACAATGTGGCTGCAGACTGAGTCCAACAAGAAAATGCAATGTTCTGGCTTTTCACTTCAATTGTTCTCCTCTTTCCAAATGCACATGGTCATGCATTGTGTACCAGATGCTCATGCAAGAGTGCACTCTGGGGTTACTGGGATGCTGCCAACACAGGTGTTAAATAACAAACGTGTGAAATATCAAAATATGCACCACGCGTAGCCTTGTTTCTATGATTTCTGCCCTCTTTTGCAAGCTCGGGTGTATTAGGGCTGTAATTCAACTGTTTTGAGCCGAGCACAGCAGTTGTTGTTGCTTTCAGTTTCAATGTCACACCTTTAGCAAGGGGCATGCTTTCTTGCAATGTGTGTGATTAAAACAACAAGCCACTCCTCATAGAAAGTTCCCATGAAATCTGATTATATTTCTCATATATGATTTTTAGGAGATATATATATATATATATGTATATATAGACTTGGCATTTAATATGGAATATTTTTTTTGTTGGGGTGAACTTACTTTTCAAGTTGACTTAGAACCAAAAGTTCATTGGAATTATGTTGAAATTATTCTAGATTTTGTTAATGTGACCTTTAAAAGAAACAAAAACCACATTTGACATTTCGAAGCAAATAAATTGATCCTTGAAAGTGATGTAAACTGATATCGAACTCAATTCACGGACAGTTCTGTGTTAAACTTCTGTACGTTTTCCAGAAGTATTTCTTTATTTTGCACATTAGCCAAATTTTTTTTTAACAAAAACAAAAGTTAAATTACGACTGGGATTACAGACAGTAAAATTACAGTTCAGTACTTCGTGTAACCCCCACGAGCATTCAGGAGAGCACGTACACGTTGAGGAATGCTGTTCACGAGATTTGCCAAGGTTTGGACAGGAATCGCTTGCCATGCAGTGACAATAGCCTGCTGTAATTCACGCACAGAGGTCGGCTGCTGGTCCAAGTTGTCGATTTGACGCGTTAATTCTGCCCAAAAGTTCTCTATCGGATTCATATCTGGGGACATGGCAGGCCACTGCATATGCTCTACACCACGGTCAGCAAGAAAGTGTTGGATCATGCGAGCACGATGAGGCCATGCATTGTCATCTTGGAAGACAAAGTTTCCTCGAAAGGCTGCACGCGCAAATGGAAGCAATGTTTCTTCCAGAATGGCCCTGTACTTGAACTGGTTCAGGTTTCCATTCAGAACAACCAGGTCAGTTTTGCCCCCTGCATGAAAAGCAGCCCAAACGGTCACCCCACCACCTCCAGCTTGGACTCTTGGCACTATACAATCTTCGTTGTAGGCTTCATGCACTTGTCTGCACACTCGGACATGGCCATCTTGACGATAGACCAGAAATCAAGACTCGTCAATGAAGATCACGTGATTCCAGTGTCCTGGCTGCCATTGACGGTGCTCTCTGGCCCACTGCAATCGGCGCTGGCGGTGTTGTCTTGTCAGGCGTGGCTTTCTCAGGGGACGCCTGGCACGATAGCCTGCTTGAACCAGTCGTTGGTTGACTAGCCTTCTGGATACAGGCACATTTCTCAGTTGCTGCCACTCAGCCCTTAGCCGATTAGCTGACTTGGTACGGCCATTGCGGACTAACCGGTGCAGCTGGCGATCATCCCTCCTTGTGGTTCTGCGGGGACATCCTGGCCTCGATATTGGTGTACAATGGAGTAGGGACACCCCTCTGAGCATTTCGTTTCGGGATCTTTGACACCGGACCTTGAGTGATGCCATACTGCCGAGCAATAACACGCTGTTTCATGCCGGAATTTCGTAAAGCCACCACTCCATGACAAACAGCATTGTTGAGTTGATGGACCACCTCCAGAGGAAGCGGCAATAACTTTTGTAGACGTGCAGCAGTTGTTTTCCATGAATACAGAATGCAACAACCCTTATATACCCAATTGTGAAGGCAATCGTCAAATGTACCTGTCCGTACATTTTGTCACGCCACCTGTGATATAATCCTGTTATTGACTTCTTGCTGCGACAGACAATCAGTGACATGGTTCTTTTCACAAAGAAATCACCGAAGCGTAAAAGAAACTCACCAGATTGATATACTGAGTTCAGAAAGTAAACCCAAGTCAAGAAAAAAAATAATTCCATATTAAATGCCAAGTCTGTATATATATGCATACATATAGAAATGAAGTAGAAAGAATCTGAAAATGCAAAGCCCGTCTGCGTCCGTTTGTATTCAGGCATCTGCTTATTCTTCTTCCAAATGCTCAAAATAACGAAAACAGTCTAAAAAAAATACAAAATGAAAATTGATGATTTCATGCAGCCTTGACCTTTGACCTTTTGGATTAAAAAAAACAATCAGCTTATAGTTTTTGATTGGTGAACCAATATGGTGAATCAATATGGAAATCCTTTAAATTTCAGGTCAATTGGTAAAAATTGGCAATTTTAAGTAACCTTGACCTTTGGCCTGCTGATCATAAAAAACAATCGGCTTCTAGCTTTTGATTGATGAACCAATTTAATGACCCAATATGCAAATTCTTAAAATTTCAGGTCAATCAGTTGAAAATTGATGGTTTTATGTGACGCCAACCTTTGACCTTTTGACCAAATAATTAATTTACCTAATCCATATTCTCATAATAAAGCTTTGTTGAAAATTCGATGACAATAGCTCAAATGGTAAATTTAAATTTCAGGTCAATTGGATGAAAATTGATGATTTTAGTGACGCTGACCTTTGACCTTTTGACAAAATTATTAATTTGCCTTCTTCCCATTATCATAATAACGCTTTGGTGAAAATTTGATGACAATAGCTCAAATGGTAAAAAGTTACGGCCCGGACAGACAGACAGACAAAAAGTGGTTACAAAACCTCGTCTCTTGCTGTGCAGGGGAAGGGCTAATTACAAGTTAATAGAAGGGATCCAAAAGGATGTATTCGGAAAATATAATTGTCACTATTGAAAGGTGGAGGTGCAAACCTTTAAAAAAGATCGAAGGAAGTCATGTAAAAGAATGGCACGAATGCATTCAAAACATGATCTCGTCTTGAAAAAGAAAAACATCGATGTGGGTAAAAGGATTGCAGCAAACGCATATAAGTTGTAATAGACAGTGATTCCCAATGCCTCATGATCCACAGAGTACATGAGAACATCCCTGAAAAGAGGATCTCTAGCCATGTCAGAGCAAATATGAATAACCTTGCAGTGTCGAATCACAGAACCGCTCTATCAGCATTACTCACCATATCCTGATAGACCAGAAAGTTTGTGACAGTAATACATGAGTATTGCCGCAGGTAAAATGCTTATATTTGGAATTTGGCCGACATACTAACATGCCAGAACACAATGGCCGAGCCATTTTGAAAGGCACTATGCGATCTTCAACACCACAAAGAGATGCTATCTGCTGGGCCAGCTGATTGAAGACCTTCTCTGAAGGAATGATATTTTGTACTAAAACTAGATGCTGTTCTGTTCAGGAGTAAAACCATAAGCAGACTTCGTCAAGCCGTGCGAAGTATAAGAGCAAGCATACGAAAAGCAGCAAAATAAATGATTTTGAGGTCAAGTCAAAATATAGCAGTAGGGCAAATAAAAAGATGGCAGAAAGTCCTATAAAATTATGATGCGCTGATCAAAATCCATAGCACTCGACTTCAACAACTGTATGCACAAATACAGCATTACACGTCTCATGGAAAGGATTGCATTGGGTAATTCGTCATTACCTTCCCAGCAGTAATAGTAGATGGTAGGAATTTGGCGATTGGTGGCAGCACCCCTCCAAATTTGGAATCCAAAGAGAATATTGAATCGCTTATATTTTCGGAAAGATGCCATTTATTTATTTTTCAAGGGGAGAAGTCGAAGTCAGGTGCATGAAGAGGTCTTTGAATGTATAGATGAGAGTTGGGTCAATTCCGGAGGAGTGCCGATATGGAAGGGGAAGGGGGATGTTTAAGATTCAGGGAAGTACGGGGGCATTACACTCATTAGTCATGTCATGAAGATGCTGGAGAGGGTTCCAGATGGGAGGATGAGGGAGAATGTGGAGAATGAGAATGGAGAAGAGCAGCAGGTGTTTAGCAAGGGTAGGGGAACAACAGATGGGATGTTTGTGCTGAGACAGCTGGTGGAGAAGAGGATGGAGGTGCAAGGTGAAATGGCATTTGGGATTTGTGGATCTGTAGAAGACCAACGACACTGTCCAGAGAGAGATAGTCATGGTGATACTAAGATGGATGGGAGTGCCAGAGGCAGGAGTTAGGTTGATGTTAAGGATGTACAAGGGAATGAAGGGAAGAGTTTTGGTTGGTCCTGGGACGTTTTGAGGAATTAAATGTGAACATCAATTTGAGGCAGGGAAGCCCTCTCAGGTCACTCCTGTTTATCATGTAGTTAGAGCTGGGAAGCAAGAAGGTAAACAAGAAGGATATTCTGGAGAGGCTATTGTATGTAGCCCAGCAGATATGTGAAAAAATTGTGCTTTTGGTGATACAAGCATGAAATTTTGAACACTGATATAGCATACTACTAGGAAGATTTTTGGATATAGGGGCATTCAAATCTTTTCCTAGGGACAAAATGGCGGCCATTTAAAAAATGGCCGTTTACGGATAATAAGATACACAGTACCGATGTCTATAAAACTAGATTTACTTATTGCTCAAGCACACCTATGATGTTTTTTTCACGTAAACAGGTTGTAAGATCATAATTAAATGTCAACAAACTCACATAACATTTATTTGGTCCTTATTCTTTACAAAAATAATTACTTTTTGAGCTATTTTGAGCAAACTCCAGAAACACAATGGAAATGAAGTGAAAATGCCACATTAACGCTGTGGAAGTGACTTTCACTATAAAACAGTCTACAAAACAGTCTTCCACATGTTTGTGTATATGTAACAGGTGTGTTATTCCTCCTGTATACTATCGTGTGCACTCCCCTGCACAGTGACACAGAGCTGAGCACTGGAGTGCGGCCTTAACACACTTGCACTGTTTCCTGCAACCCTTCTTGCATCCACATCTAATCAATTGTCGGCATGCCTCAGTTGCCTCTGTGAGGGTTGTCCAATATATTCCCCAGCCGTTATTACTCTGTTTCCAACCCCATTCACTTGGCGATGGGAGCTCAGGTGCGCAAATCATCATCTGGCCCCAACAAAAGCCGGCTTGGTAGGCAGCTCTCTTGATGTGTTGTCTGAGGGCTTCTTGCGTTGGTGGGATAGCCTCTATTGATCTACCAGTCTGGGTGAAGAGATGCTTGCGGGCATCGTTAACATGTTCCTGGCTGCTTGTTCGATCGTAGAGCAGAACAACAAAACGCTCCAGTGGATCCATGTTGTCATTTGCAGTTGAAATGGTTGGTGTGGCAGCCAGTGCGCAGAAAGCTGAGGTGACCTCATCATAGGCTTTCCATGTTTCCCATGCTGTTTACTTCCCCCTTCCGCCGAAGCAGGACACGGTGTCACACCCAGTGAAGGCGTGGAAGAATGGCAACCCTCGGCACTTGTTTGGTCCCAGTGCCACAGCCATCTCGTGAGCTGCCAAGTGCCTGAAATTCTTCCCTGTGCCAAAAGCAACCCAGAGTTCATCGATGTCAAGATATCCAGTTGCTGCCACTGCAAGGATCAAAACATCTGTGTCCACTGTGCGGATTGACACCTTGGTATAGCCCTGTCTGACTGCATCTTGGACATGGAGTAGTATCCTTGTATCTGCCTCCTCGTGACTACACGGGGAAAGACCAGTAACATCTCGTGGCTGTGTACAAAAAACTTCTTTGTGGTTTGTGGTGACGATTTGCTTGTCAGTCTCAATGTTTGCTATCCTCGTTGCTAGAAAGTCAAACAACTCCACCTTGTTCTCGTCTATGCGAAGGAAGGCCTGCCAGTTTCGAGGGATGGAACTAGATGGCTCAACTCGTCTCCTGGTGCCTTTACCCCTCGTCTTCCTGGTGTCGGCTTTCAAACTGTCTGGGAAATATTCATCCCAGATAATATCAACCCTGCTCTTATTTTGTATCTGAGATGTGATGTATGGCAAGAATACTAGTGATGCATACTCAGAGAAGGTCTTCGCATTACGAGGTGCCAGCATGTTCACGATGGCTGCTCCATCCAGGATCATGACTTCAACAGGGGGGCTTACATCACCATTTTCCCGTGAGGTGATCAGATCTTCTAAGCACCCAACCAGATCAGACTTGGTTCCAAGCCGGATTTTGCCCATTTGTGACAATGCAGGGGGACAAGCTTGGTTTTCATGTGGAAAGAATTCATCAAGATCTCCATTCCGTGTCTGGGATGCAATAAACAGCCTGGAGAACAGAACGCAGTCATTCTTCAGAGATACCACCTTCAACTCTGTTCTTGACTTCTCTCTGACTGGGGGTCGGCTGAAGAGAGGGAGATTGTTTCTTTTTATTGGGTCAGTGATAGGCTTTGTCTGATGTACAAGCCTCTCGTTCACATATGTGTCATACTGTTCTTTTCCCAGCTTCTCGATCTGGTAAAGGGTGTTGATGACTGCTGGGTCTGCCAGGTCTCTGCTGTCTAGCACCAAGAGATCTTTGCTGTCGTCACAGAATGGGTTCCCCATCTCTCCTATGACACGGGTGAGTGCTCTCACATCTCGAGCAAAGGCTACCTGCGTGTGCTTTGTCTGTTCATGGTGTTTTAGTTCAGTTTTCCTAATTCTTTTTTCTGTTGTGGCCTCGAACTTATAGATCAGGTTGGCCATCTCTGGACCAGACACCATCCATCGGCGCAAAGCTGCAGCATTCTCCGTAAGACCTACAGCCCCTCCATCACCTTTCACCAATGCATTATTTTGCTCGTGTGCCTGGTCTGAGGCTATGGCAGAGAATGCACGTGTAGTCTTCTTCATGGTGAAGTTTCCTGCCAGAAACTGTGCGTATACAGTTGGATGCTTTGTTGCAAGTGTCACCATGTCGCGCAAGTGAACTGGGATCCACCTGGCATAGTTTGTATGTCCCAAGGCGAAGAACCATGGTACAAGCTTGGTCAGAGCATCAGTGTACAGTTGGAAGTTTCCTTCACGGACGGATCTCACATAGATCAGGACTGCCAGTTCTAGCTGCATAATTAGGAACCAGAACTGAAACTGTGGACTTGCATTGGCTTGTTCACCGCACCAGTCATCTAGTGGTATCGTATCCTGTCCCTCATCTAGTCCACTGGTGTACTGGCTGTAGGCTTCCTTCAGGAGAAGATAGAGAGTACTGGCTGTGACTTGTGTGCTCGTCGTGTGCGTGTCACATGGGTCACTTTCAGGAAGGAATCAGCAGTACCACTTGTAGCAACCCCTGCAAGCATCAGAACGCCTGTCCACCCACTGCTATCCAGAAGGTCACCGAGGGTTTTCCATGCTGCCATCTCAATATGGAGTCCACCAAAGACCATGACGAAGTGATCTTCTCCGTGTGTTTCTGGCCATCTCCATTGGATCTGTTTGGCAAGTGTGTACAGTGGCTGATCAAGTGTGATTACAGGGATCTGACCTGGATTCAGAATATCGATTGCTTTCTTGATGACATCCATGGAGTGACGAATCATTGCCACAGATTTTGCCTGGTCATAGAAGAGAGGCAGCAATGAAGTTAAGGCCACACTACACTCTGGTTCTTCTGGAATAGACTGCTTGCTGGCATGGTATCCAGCCCATGATACTGTCTCGTCTCCCTTAAGTGGTGTGTCAGATAGCACTGTCTTCTCCATCTGCTCCAGCCACCTGTCAAAATGCAAGATAATGAACACAATTAAGAACAAACAAGTCCACACAAGTTAACAAGTCTTGGTTATTTAGGTACACATATAACTGTCCACAGTTCAAACACAATAATCAGTTACCTGTACTCAATCTGCATTGCTTCAGGGATGAGTTGGCAGTTGCTTTTGTTGGGACCCGCTAGCTTGGGTACAGGTGGGTCACATTTACCCAGAACAACAGGAGGTACGATGGTGTATGACTGTGGCAGGTGTGCATCTGTTGTTGATGTGTCATCTGGGTTTACCCGTTGAACTCCACGGCTATCGCTATTTGGGTGCTGGAAAAGTGAAATGCCAGTGCCATGGAAGGAGTCGTGGGCACTTGTTGAACTGGGGTTATGATCAATGTTATCCACTGCCCCAGTTGTGAAGAGGTCACTTTTTAGCTCAGGGGGGCAAACTGTACCCTCATTTTGGAAGAAACGGCAGATTCTGTTCCCCAAGTCCGTGGAGATGCTAAGCACCCTGTCATAGGAGATCGAGAGACCCAGGTTGAACATAGTATCAACCAGGTCTCTTTTTCGAGTCTTTGTGTGGATAAGGGTGCCCAGGTACACAGGCAGGGGAGTCTCCCGATTGTGACTGTGCCTCGTGGACATGGTAGTACTGCTACTCTCTCTGCGGCGTGAGTAACTGTTGAACATAAGGAGTTGTGAGATTGTGAGAGTAGGTGTTGATACCGACGAGTGGCTTGACTGCTCTTGGATGTTAGGACCATTCAAGATCATAGAAACTAGTGATACAAGCGAATTAGGTACCGAATGTTCTTGGCAGTGGGCTTCAAATGAACCACTAAATGTTGAGTTCATTTTCAACATGTCTCTACGAACTATATTTGCGGCTCTAGCAAGACAAACTCCATCACTGTCAGTGTCGTGATCACATGCCTTCTGAAGGGCTGAGCCAACATCCTGGTTGAAAGCAAGCAGAATATCTCGACCGGACATGTGCTCCTCTAGGTCTGGAAAATATGTCATGATTCGATCTTTGAGTTTGGTGGAGTGGACACGCCTGGTCAAGACTGTTCCAAGCTGTTCCAGCCTGGTGGTGTATAGTCTTGCTAGGTCTACCAGCTTGAACACTGGTGTCACAAGAGCATCTGTGCGGGCATCATCGATGTAGGACACTAGCTCTCCAAGTGCTATACCGTGATTGATATCATCTTGTTCATTCAGTGTTGTGCTTGTGGCCCTTGCTTTGTTATAAAGTGACACCAGACACTTCACGTGGTACTGTGCATATTGTGCTATAAGGTCACCTGCACTCAGTTTAGCAAGAAGTGCCTGATCTCCTAGTTTCAGGGCAGCTGTCCTGACATGTTTATCGAGGTCGAAGGTGGAAGCTTTTCGCAGAGAATTATTACCCGCTGGTTTGTCACAAAAGAAACACTTTTCAGGCTGTGGCTGTGTGTGGTCTACATGTACTCTGTGACGGGTGTACTTTCTTGAGACACTTGCGGTTTCTTCACTAGACGTTTCTCTTTTTTGTGCCCGATGCAGTTCAGTTTTGTTGTATTTCAGTCTGCATGAATCATGCCACTTAGCCTTGTGGCTCTGGAAGGTTGACTGGATACCTTCACCATCGTCCAGGCGGGACAGTTCTAGAGATTTTGGCAGGCAGCCCATCTGGCTGAAGGTGAGGAGATAATCTGCAAGAGTTTGGTATCCGGACCCTGTGGTTCGCTTGGAATCAGCTGGACAGGCAAGGGCCTCATCGGTGACCTCCTGACATAACACACACTTCTCCCAATCTGTCAGATAAGGCATGTTTGTTCCAGATGTACTAGGGCTTTGGGGGTCTAATAGCTTGAAATTTTTGTTGGCCATTGTCAATTAAGCATTATCCACCACCACCATCCAATCAATATACAAATTGGGAACCAAATCTAGGTAGCTACTACAGTCAATGAGCGAAGGTGCAGTGCAGTCGAGTTATCATCTGAAAAAGAAATACATACATTATTATCATAAATATAGTAATTCGCTTTCGTAACTTTTCACTAGCCTTGCATTGTTCCTTATAGTCACCTAGTCTATGATAGGAAAGTTCATAAAGCTACATCAAAGTTGTTCATATAAAGGTATTGAACCAAAATTACACCCAGGAGAAATCAGATAGTCATGCAAAGTTAAATAATTAAACCGCTAGACCAGTCCTGTCTATTGCAATGGTAAACCATTTGTTCTGCCCCTTATAGGCCACCGTAGATTCCAATTTTGAACCCAGTATGAAGGTATTGCATAGCATGTACATGACAATTTATAATATGCTCATTACATTGTGTTTCAATAGCAGCACAAATGACCAGTCTGAAATAATAGGTAAATATGTCCTTCTTAGCCGCCATTTTGTAAAATGGCCGCCATTTTGGGCCAAGGAGAAATCTGGAATGCCCCTACATCCAAATTTCACTGTAAGGGTATGCCCTAACTGTGTGCCAAGTTTCATGCTTGTATCATCAAAGGCACAATTCTACCACAATTCTTCACATATCTGCCGGACTAATGCAGATGATCTGGTCATTGTGGTGGAGAGTGGGCAGGAGATGCAGGAAGTACTGGGGGAGTGGAAGGAAGCATTTGAGAAACATGGGCTGAAAATGAACTTGGAGAAGACGGAGGTGATGTGGGTCGGGCAGCAGAGAAAATAAATGAATATCAGGTTAGAGGGAAAGGAGATCAGACAAGGAAATAGGTTTGATATCTGACGGGAACAGTCACCAGGGATGGTAAGTCAGAGGCAGTGGTGCGGATGCGGATTCAGGTGTGTGTGAAACCGTGGAGAAGGTTGTAGGGAGTAATGGCAGATATAAACATTTCAAGGAGATTGAAAGGAAAGGTTCTGATGTCTTGTGTAACGTCGGCCTACCTTTATGGTCTGGAGACGGTCGCAGTGACAGAGAGACAACAAAAGAGGCTGCAGGTTTGTGAGAACAACTGGGTCACGGGGATTGTGTGAGTGAAGAGGGTGGATAGAAGGAGGATGGATGAACTGAGTGAAGAGATTCGTGTGCAGATGAGCTTGATGGGGTGATTGGTGAAATGCCAGCCAAGATGGGCTGGACACTTGGTGCAGATGGGGGAAGAGAGAATGGCAAAGAGAGCAGATAGGTTGTGGGAATAATGTGGGAGGAAAAGAGGCAGACTACGATTAAAATTGGAGGATTGTTTGAAGAGGGACATTAGGATGGTTGGGGTGGTTGGAGGGTGGATAGAGTTGGCTGAGGACAGAAGGGAGTGGAGGAGTATTATGGTCAAGGCAGGGCAGAAGCTTGGTGCCATTGGACCTCACAACTTATAAAGGGAAGAGGAGGAGTAGAACAATATATTTACCACCTACCAGCAGCAAGCAAAGTGCGAGATAGGCCACAAGTTTAATTTGCCATCCAATTGGTGGTGCAATCATAGATGTTTCAGAGAAAACGTTTCACTCTGCCTCTGAAACATGAGGGTCATTGTTTATAGTGAGGTCAGAAGCTGAAGCCAGACTGGAAACCTCAAATTTGAGTGTTCAAACTCTGAGCTATCCTGCCGACTGAGATGATAGATACAGTCATGTGAAAAAGTAAGTACACCCCATGTAAAGTTTTTGACTTTTTCAACATATTTCAACATACAGCTATTTGATCTTCATTTCAACAATATTGAGAGATAAAGGTGATATAATACAACAAATATCATGAAACATTTACATTTTGTACTCTATTGTATATTTTAAATAAACATAAATGCAAATTTCGTATGTGGAAAAAGTAAGTACAACCCTACATTTATCACTACTTCAAATACCTAAAATTAGAAACAGGTGCACCAACTCAGGTGCAAATGATTAGAACATCGTTAGAGAGGATCTTGGAGTAACCTGTCTTATTTAAACCTCAGACATTTAGTTTGGTTTGCTCTTTGTTGTTGGTGTGTGGCGTCATCATGCCTAGATCAAAAGAGCTCTCTGAGGCCTTCAGAAAGAAGGTTATAGATGCCTACGAGTCTGGGAAGGGATTTAAAGAGATATCCAAACAATTTGAAATCAATCATTCAACTGTCCGGAAGATCATCTACAAGTGGAGAAGACTCCAAACAACTGCCAACTTGTTCAGGCCAGGCCGCCCCAGCAAGTTCAGCCCAAGAGCAGACCGCAAGATGCTGAAAGAAGTCTCTAGGAACCCCAGAATGTCATCATGGGACCTACAGGTAGCTCTTGCCACTGTTGATGTCAAAGTGCATGAGTCTACCATTAGAAAGAGGCTGCACAAATTTGATCTACATGGGAGGTGTGCCAGGAGGAAACCTTTGCTGTCCAGAAAGAACATCAGGGCAAGACTAAAGTTTGCCAATGAACACCTAGGCAAAGACCAGCACTTCTGGAACAACGCGCTCTGGACAGATGAGTCAAAGGTAGAGCTATTTGGCCACAGTACCAGAAGACATGTTTGGTGAAAGCCAAAGACAGCATTTGACCACAAGAACCTGATACCAACTGTAAAGCATGGTGGTAGAAATATTATGGTTTGGGGCAGCTTTGCTGCATCAGGGCCTGGGCAGCTCACCATCATAGAATCCACTATGAATTCTTCATTGTACCAGAGGGTGCTTGAGGATAATGTGAGGCCATCTGTCAGCAAGTTGAAGCTCAACCGAGGGTGGACCTTGCAACATGACAATGACTATAAACATACCAGTAAATCCACCAAGGAATGGCTGAAAATAAAGAAATGGAGGGTTCTGGAATGGCCAAGTCAAAGCCCGGATCTAAATCCCATCGAGATGTTGTGGGGGGATTTGAAACGAGCTGTGCATGCAAGAAACCCCTCAAACATCGCACAGCTGAAAGAATTCTGCATGGAGGAGTGGGCAAAAATTTCTCCCAGTCGATGTCAGAGACTGCCAGACAGTTATAGGAAATGCCGAGTTGAGGTTGTTTCTGCCAAAGGGGGCAATACCACCTATTAGAGCCAAAGGTGTACTTACTTTTTCCACATGCGAAATTTGCATTTATATTTATTTAAATTATACAATGGACTACAAAATGTAAATGTTTCATGATATTTGTTATATTATATCACCTTTATCTATCAATATTGTTGAAATGAAGATCAAATAGCTGTATGTTGAAATATGTTGAAAAAGTCAAAACTTTACATGTCAAAATGCGCTCTGGACAGATGTCAGACTTTACAGACTTTACATGTCAGACAGACTTGTCTGAGTCATGTTAGACATGTCTGTCAGACAGACAGACATGTCAGACAGACAGACTTCAGACAGACAGTCAGACAGACTTTACATGTCAAAAAAAGTCAAAACTACTTACTTTTTCTATTTTTATATCTATTTTTCTAAACAATTTTTTTTTTTTTTAATTACAAGGAATTTCTTTTATTCATGTGTTGATTGTCCTAATAATTTAATTAGCAAATGTGTATCATAATCTAATAGATTATAGATTAGATTATGGATTAGATGGATAAATTCCCAAAAAAGGATGTGTTTCAACTTCTGATTATTCTTTGCCTCTCTTCTCAACTTTTTCTTTCAACTTCAATTTTTTTCTTTGTTATTCTGTGCTCGCGAAGCGAAAAGCAGGGTTAGGCATTTGGGTGCGTACATGTGCCGTATGTGTACCGTATGTTCGCCGTGTCTGCATTTTTAAAATTCATTTTCTCGACAACCGTTGGTCCGATTGACACAAAATTTTACTATAGGAGTGGCTCTGCCTGTATAATTTTTTATTCATAATTAAGACGTCATAGGTCACGTGGTACGGACGCTATCTTGGAAAAAAACGTTACACCTCTATATCTCCCAAACCGCTCAATGAAAAAAGTGGAAATGAGGCTCATTGTGAAGTACTCCCCTTGGGGAATAAGATAGTTCAATGATGATGTCATTGATGCCTTAATTATGACGTCATAATTCGACAAGTACAACGCTTGATTTGATCAGTATGAATTATTTTTCTCTGCAACTGTTTGACTAATGGACACGAAATTTTCACTGGAGCGCTTCCTCCTGTAGAATATTTAAATTATAATTATGACGTCGTAGGTCATGTGGTACAGGCGCCATCTTGGAAGAATAAAAAAACGTTGCACCTCTATATCTCCAAAGGCGCTCCATGAAAATTTTTGAAATATGTCTCATTGTAAAGAACTCCGCATGGGAAATAGGTGTTGTTAACGACGATATCAGTGATGCCGTAATTATGACGTCATAATTCGAGAGGGACAACGCTTGGTCTGATCAGTTTGAAATTTATTGAATGTGATCTATGCAACAATTATATTAGAGAATATAAATTTATGATGTAATTGCTCACGTGGTCTGGCAGCCATATTGGATCAAAGAAAAAAACCTGCAAAAACAGAAGAGTTGGCTCACACCAAGTTGACTGCACAGGGTAAGTATTCTATAAATACCATCAAGTTTCCAGAAGAGATACTCGGTTCATGTTAATAATATGAATACGCATTGCCTAGAGTGAGAGCTTCGTCGACAATGGTCAGTCGATCAGTACGCAGCAATCGCAAACATCTGTAGGCCTAGGCCTAGCTTGGCTAGGTTGTTTGATCTTGGGCTTAGAATTAAAATTCAAATTAATTTAATGAATGGATAGTTCGGGATAGAATGCAGGACTTACCTCCTGTAGGCTGCTATATACTAGGTACGTGACAAAAAATTTCAAAAACAAGGAACTCCTTTGCAACTGGTACCATTGGAAAGAGCATGAAAATACCATTAAAATGATACCCAGATCATTGTCCTAGGTCTAATATTAAGAGAGTTAAAGCATTTGACATTTACCAATTATGCGCAATTTTGGTCCTTTGTAATCAATGGAAACAAAGGAAAAATGTGTGACCTTTTTTTAAATTATGGTCAAACACAAGATTTCGGTGCTCAAATTAACTAAATATTAAAACTAGATGTGGATAAATATATTAACTAATACATTAAATTGGTTTCATAACGATATAAACTTGCCTTCAATTAACAAACCATTGTGGGAGGAGTGAGGAGTGGTTAGGCAGTGGGGGAGGGGAGTGAGGCGTGGTAAGGCAATGGGGGGGGGGGGGGAGGGAGTGAGGAGTGGTTCGGCAGTGGGGGGGGGGAGGAAGGGGTGGTAGTCAGTGGGGGGAGGGGGGAGGAAGGGGTGGCAGGCAGTGGGGGGAGGGTGGGAGGAAGGGGGTGATAAGCAGTGAGGGGTGGGGAATGGTGGGAGGAAGGGGAGGTAAGCAGTGGGGAGGGGGAGGTTGGAGAAAGGGGTGGGTGGGGAGGGAGGAAGGGGTGGGTGGGGAGGGAGGAAGGGGTGGGTGGGGGAGGGAGTGAGGGGTGGGGGAGTGAGGAGTGGGTGGGTGGGGGAGGGGGAGTGAGGGGTGGGTGGGGGGAGGAGAGTGAGCGCCAATTAACAACACAAACGTGTGATCGCATTTGCATGCATGTCATGAAATGCATGAGAGGCATGAGCTGTGAGCACACGATGCACTGCGACGACATATTATGGAATTTCCATCCACGACACGTTTTATTATTATCGTCAAGAACAGGGTTTCGGTGCTCGAATTAACTAAATATTAAAACTAGATGTGGATAAATATATAATCTAACAAAATAAATTAGTTTCAGAACGACATAAACTTACCTTCGTCAAAATCAGTGAATGGTTTTGATAACCCAAACTTGCGGCAATAAATTCACCTACTTCTCGAAGTCGGAAAATAAAGGTTGGAAGACGAGGTCAAAGGGGAAAATCTGAACTACGTCATAAGTATTTCCGGTTCATCTAAGAAAAACAAATACGATCTCTGCAGCGATAGTAATAGAGGGCTGTGCAGACAGCCGAGATCGCTGGCAGACCAGGTATTGGTGCCACAGCGACGCGCTACTCAGCATCCGATTGTCACGTACCTACTATATTATATAGTCTAGACTTCTAGTCGACTGGACCAGGTACGTAGGTCCGACTGGCAGGGACGTACTGATATCGGTGTACCTGGCTTAAATGAAGTCGTTGTAGCTGGCGGAAAACTGAAATCGGTGTACCTGGCTTTAAAATGAAGTCGGTGTGGCAGGCGTAAATGATGAGCGGTTTCGAAATCAAAATCCGTTCTGTACAGTGCTGTATTGTAATTTATTGATTTTAATCACCAGGTGAAAATAATTTATCGGTCGCGTCAGACCAAAGCAAGATCACGTGAGCAAGATGGCAGATCATGGAAGGGACAAGATGGCGAATCATGGAAGGGACAAGATGGCGGATCATGGAAGGACATTTCAATGACGACATTAAATTTTGTTCCCAAGGGAATGGGGGGAATTATTATTTATTTTTTTTGTGAAATTTGAAATGAAAGTGAAATTTTGAATGGATTTACATATACATGCAATTGGCATAGAGGTTCGCTTACGAAGCTCTCTAATATTGTATTCCATGGTATAAGACTGGAAATACAGCTCAGAGGTATGGACAATTGCCTCTGAGCTATCCAGCCTAGATTTGAATCCCGGCCAGTTACAAACTGCCATCCTGGTGTGTCACATGCTGAGTGGTGCATTAATGCAACGGGTAGCTATAGAGTAGTATCTACTGGACAATTGCTGGACACTGAATATATTCCAAATTCCTACCACCTTCAATAGATAATTAGGCCTGGCCAGCTGGAAAGCTATTTGTGAAAGACTCAGGACAAGGGAAAAAACAGAAAAGGATATGACATGTTGATCTTACACTTGGAAGATATTCACTGCAGGGAAATCTCATACTCTAGCCCTGTATCTCTGGACGTCTCATCTAAAGAAGCAAGCTATCTATTTCAATGGTCAATCATTGGAAGTGGTTCAGTCTCATGACCTTCTGGGACACACAATCAGTGATGACCTCTCCTTGGCAGACCATAGTTCAAAGCTTGCCTCCAAAGGCCAGGCACATCCAGGGTATCTTCCATTGTGACAAGTTCTGTCTTGGTAAATTTAAATTTCTCACAACTGACAAATCATTGATGTGCCACTCAATGGAGTACTGATCTCCAATGTGGGATCATGGGATGGTTCCGTGCTTCACACTTGGCTCTTCTACATTCTGTGGAATTTAAATCTCTCAACATCACATGTACATCAACATGAGTACCAGTTCACTGGTAATTCCCTGCTTGTCGTTAAAGGCGGCAAAAAGGGTTGGCGTCAGGAAGGGCATCCGGCCGTAAAACATTGCTTCAAAAAGGGGACCGAAAAACAACAACAACCACAGTTCCCGAAAAAGGCCAACCCCCGCTTGCGGGGAAAAATGGCCTCTAAAGGTGGTTTTTTTTTTTTTAAACATCGTTGGCATCTCCCACAAGAAGCAGAAACACAAGGTTTGCTGATAGCCCATCACAAACGGGTTGGTGGCATTTCTATTGTCTACATCCTCTCTCCTGGTCTTGTTCCCGCTGATCTTTCAACTCAACCTTCCCTAGTCCCCCAGTATGCACGTGCCCTTCCATCAAAATATCTAAATTTCAAAAGCATTCAAACATTAAATTTCCCAAAAAAATTCTAAAAGAAACATTTTTAAAAATCAAAAAAGATTTCATCAAAACGTGCCCTTTCTTGTCAATATCCCAAAATCCAGGTTAATTGATCACCAACATTCCATTTTTCCTCTTTTCTCCTGCTTGTCAAACCCCATTCCAGTTGCAGACAAATGCAACTCTTCCCTTATACATCCTGTGCTATTTCATTATCCTTCCTTCGTATTCATTCTTTACATTTCTTTACAGCGTGAATTGAAGTTTACAAAATCTTGTCTACTCATCATAGACACTTGCTACTTCAATGGATGAAAATGTTTCCTCAAATCGATTGTATTGGCCTGGAATGTAGTCAATGTCAGCTTTCTAATTAATTTCCGCATTCAAATTTTTGTAATAATTGGCATTTTTTCCACAAGGTAACTATTTGGCCATCTTCGTTGCTTGGCAATTGGATTCACTTTATGGCCCCAGGACTTTAGTGGGTTCCGTCTTGGTTTCATTGCAACCTTTCCCGAGGGGACACAACTTTGCCGTCCACACACCTCATTGGAGAGCTGCACCCCCAGTCAAGTGAAAATATTATAGTCAAACACTAAATCCTATCTGACACACTTTCTAGATACCATGTTTTTTGTATGCAAAGTCAAGGCTCATGGTGGAGTAAAAGCAGAAAACAGAACAAAACAGAGCAGAGCAGAGAAGAACAGTGGAAATTTGGGAAGCACTTCAGCAGGAGGTAGAGGAATACAACGGAGGGACACTTGGAGGAAGAATGAGGGAGAATAATGAAAGGAAGGGAAGGAGGATGACACATGTGGGAAAACGAGCTGCATACAACCTCAAAGACAGGAAGACGTGAGATGAAATAAAAGGAAAGGAATACCGGGGATGAAACTGAGAAGGAACAACAATGGAAAGATAGATGGAGATAGAGGAAAGAAAGCACAATAACCTGGAAAGGAAAGGGTGGGTTTGGGGAGGGTTAATTAGGATAGAAAAAATGGATGGGAGATTATAGAGTCACGTGAAAAAGTAAGAACACCCCATGTAATGTTTTGACTTTTTCAACATATTTCAACATACAGCTATTTGATCTTCATTTCAACAATATTGATAGATAAAGGTGATAAAATATAACAAATATCATGAAACATTTACATTTTGTAGTCCATTGTATAATTTAAATAAACATGAATGCAAATTTCGCATGTGGAAAAAGAAAGTACACCCATACATTTATCACTACTTCAAATACCTAAAATTAGAATCAGATGCACCAGCTCAGGTGCAAATGATTAGAACATCGTAAGAGAGGATCTTGAAGGAACCTGTCTTATTTAAACCTCAGACATTTAGTTTGGTTTGCTCTTTGTTGTTGAAGTGTGCGGCATCACCATGGCTAGATCAAAAGAGCTCTCTGAGGCCTTCAGAAAGAAGGTTATAGTTGCCTAAGAGTCTGGGAAGGGATTTAAAAAGATCTCCAAACAATTTTAAATCAATCATTCGACTGTCCGGAAGATCATCTACAAGTGGAGAAGATTCCAAACAACTGCCAACTTGTTCAGGCCAGGCCGCCCCAGCAAGTTCAGCCTGAGAGCAGACCACAAGATGCTGAAAGAAGTCTCGACGAACCCCAGAATGTCATCACGGGACCTACAGGTAGCTCTTGTCACTGTTGATGTCAAAGTGCACTAGTCTACCATTAGAAAGAGGCTGCACAAATTTGATCTACATGAGAGGTGTGCCAGGAGGAAACCTTTGCTGTCCAGAAAGAACATCAGGGCAAGACTAAAGTTTGCCAATGAACACCGAGGCAAAGACCAGCACTTCTGGAACAATGTGCTCTGGACAGATGAGTCAAAGTTAGAGCTATTTGGCCACAGTACCAGAAGACATGTTTGGCGAAAACCAAAGACAGCATTTGACCACAAGAACCTGATACCAACTGTAAAGCATGGTGGTGGAAATATTATGGTTTGGGGCAGCTTTGCTGCATCATGGCCTAGGCAGCTCGCCATCATAGAATCCACTATGAATTCTTCATTGTACCAGACGGTGCTTGAGGACAATGTGAGGCCATCTGTCGGAAAGTTGAAGCTCAACCGAAGGTGGACCTTCCAACATGACAATGACCCTAAACATACCAGTAAATCCACCAATGGATGGCTGAAAAGAAAGAAATGGAGGGTTCTGGAATGGCCAAGTCAAAGCCCGGATCTAAATCCCATCGAGATGTTGTAGGGGGATTTGAAACGAGCTGTGCATGCAACCAACCCCTCAAACATCGCACAGCTGAAAGAATTCTGCATGGAGGAGTGGGAAAAAATTTCTCCCAGTCGATGTCAGAGACTGGTAGACAGTTATAAGAAACGCCTACTTGAGGTTGTTTCTGCCAAAGGGGGCAATACCACCTATTCAAGCCAAGGGTGTACTGACTTTTTCCACATGCGAAATTTGCATTTATGTTTATTTAAATTATACAATGGACTACAAAATGTAAATGTTTCATGATATTTGTTATATTATATCACCTTTATCTATCAATATTGTTGAAATGAAGATCAAATAGCTGTATGTTGAAAGATGTTGAAAAAGTCAAAACTTTACATGGAGTGTACTTACTTTTTCACGTGGCTGTATCTGTAAAGGAGATGAAAATCCGTCCATGTTGAAACCCTGAAGGGAAGAATAGGATTTAACGGACTGATATTGCAGATTAAACAGGTGAGTGGAAAAAGCAACAAATGAGAGGAGGTGAAAAGTGAGCCTGCATTTTGTGAGTTTCACCAGTAGTGGGTTACTGGCAGACCACGTGCACCATGGAAAGACCTCTGAGGGACAAAGCATGGGAAGGGCAGCGGGTGTAAGAAGACAAAGGAGGCAGGAGAAGACGTAGCCGCCATTGACTTGACTGCAATATGGGAGTAACAGGCCTAAAGATTGACTCAGTTTATCATGGGAATTCAAATTATTTGGAGGGCTTTTGTCTCCACAGCATCAAGATTAGAAAGGTATCAGGAAGGGACACCAGCCTAAGAAGGAGAGCAGTATTCCATCAAAACGTAGAGGAAGGTCCTATGTGTTGTTGAAAGTTTTGATTTGTCAAAGAAAAACTGGACATGGCAGAGGATGCCGAGTCAAAAGCTAGCTTTAAAGGCCAACTTTGATATGCAACTTTCCCACGAGGGATTGTGGCTGATGGTGAGGTCCAATTGTTGGAGGAACAGAACTTCTTCAAGAGGTTTGTCTTTTGGAGAGACAGAGATTTGTCAGGGTTCAAAAACATATTCCAAGTATTGGACAGGCAAGCATAGAGTTACTTGTGAAAAGATAGAGGGTTTTCCAGAAAATTGGAAATATTGTTTATGAAATGACGAACAGGACAGGGTCCAAGTCAAGGCCTTCTGAGCACTCAAGCTTCGACAGGTGAGAGGATCCCATTGAGAGCAACTTTACGAGAGCAGAGGAAGTCGGTAAGGCAAGAGGAGGGGCCTTGGATGGCACACGATGAGAGTTTGAAAGGCAAGGCATGGTACTGGACTGTGTAAAATGCTCAAGATAAGTCAAGATCGATAAATGGCATTTATTACCTTGCGCCCGTGAAGCGAAAAGCAGGGTTAGGCATTCGACTGCGTACGTGGGGCGAACTTGCGGCATGTCTGTATTTTTAATTAATTTTCTCGGCAACCGTTGGTCCGATTGACACGAAATTTTACCGATAGGAGCGCCTCCCCCTGCAGAATTTTTTTATTCCTAATTATGACGTCATAGGTCACGTGGTACGGACGCCATCTTGGTAAAATCGAAAAACGTTGCACCTCAATATCTCCGAAAATGCTCAATGGAAAAGGTTGAAACATGGCTCATTGTCAAGTACTCCCCAAGGGGAATAAGATATGGTAATGATGATGTCATCGGTGCCTTAATTATGACATCATAAATCAACAAGTAGAATGCTTGATCGGATCAGTATGAAATTTCATGAGTGTGATCTCGGGATAAATTGGTGGAGAAAAAAATAATCGCTGACGTCATTGGTCACGTGGTTCAGCAGCCATATTTTTATGGCGTAGCCCATGACACAATGCCATCTGGAACAGCGTATGTCTGTCTGTCCGGTATATATATATATATATATATATATATTGTTGCGGTTCTACCAGGGCTGGGGGATCGGCCAGTGTAAAAGACAAGGGGATTAACCCCCCCCCCCCTTGGTAAGGGGAGCGCCGACCCCCGGATCTGCAACAATATATTTCACTCACAAACATCCACCAATCAGAGATGAGGGTCTGGTCACATGACAGGGGGACAGCAGATCCTCCACTCAGCAGATCCAAGCCCGGCGACACCTTTGTTAGACTATCGGTCTTCTTTTTAATTATTCTGCTGTATTTAATTGCACACAACAGTGTGGGTACATGATTAAGTGCATTCTTATGAATGTATTACTTTGAGACAAAGATGCAACAGGAGATTAAAAATTTTTTTTACCTGGTAATGATACACTATCGCACAGAGCAAACATTTTGCTTTAAACAAATTTGAGATTATAAGTTGTGATTTTGTAAAAAGAAATATTGTGAAAAGGGAGCAAAACTGGAAAGATTGAGCAGGTCTGTGAAACACATTGCTTGAGAATGTGAGCAAATTTAGCTTTTGTGGTGTGAAAAATACATTCACTGAAGGTTTTGTTCTCGGAAGCATTCCTATTTTCAGACTATCTCCAGTGGCTGCATTACCTGGTGTCTTTGGGGGGGGGGGGGGGGGAAGGCTTATATCGAATTGGGAAAGTCATTGTGCAAATGAAAAGTGGGCTCTTGAGGAATGTGCTTGTCTAAAATGCCACACGACTCCAGTTAGGGTGCTTCTCCCGTGCAAAGTGTTGGTGCCGTTGCATGTAATTGCATATTCCGAACCGTCAAGTGACATAGCAATATGGTGCCGTTTACAGCAAGAGCTGCTCCTTGGAGAGGAGACACATTTTGAATCAAAGTGAAGAAGAAAAGCTGTAAAGTTATAAAATGAATACCTATAAGGGTCGTTCAAACAGTTTCAAGTATAGAGCAACACAAAATAAGACACACCAACACACCTGCTGCATGTGTGAGCATGTGTGCGTGTGTTTGTATGTATATATATATATATATATATATATATATATATATATATATATATATATACATATATACACGAGATGGCAAAAAGTATGCGGACACCCCTTATAATTAGTGGATTTGGCTGTTTCAGCCACACCTATTGCTGACAGGTATATATAATCAAGCACACAACCATGCAATCTCCATAGACAAAGGATGGGCCGTACTGAAGAGCTCGGTGACTTTCAACATGGCACCGTCATAGGATGCCACCTTTCCAACAAGTCCGTTCATCAAATTTCTGTCCTGCTAGAGCTGCCCTGGTCAACTGTAAGTGCTGTTATTGTGAAGTGGAAACGTGTAGGAGTAACAACAGCTCAACCGCGAAGTGGTAGGCCACACAAGCTCACAGAACGGGACCGCCGAGTGCTGAAGTGTGTAGCGCATAAAAATCGTCTGTCCTCGGGTGCAACACTCACTACTAAGTTCCAAACTGTCTCTGAAAGCAACGTCAGCACAACAACTGTTCGTCGGGAGCTTCATGAAGTCGGTGTACATGGCCGAGATGCTGCACACAAGTGCAATGCACACAAGTGCAATGCACACAAGTGCAACGCCGCACACAAGATCACCATGCGCAATGCCAAGCGTCGACTCGAGTGGTGTAAAGCTCGCCGCCATTGGACTCTGGAGCAGTGGAAACGCGTTCTCTGGAGTGATGAATCATGCTTCACCATCTGGCAGTCCGACAGACGAATCTGGGTTTGGTGGATGCCAGGAGAAGGCTTCCTGCCCGAATGCATAGTGCCAACTGTAAAGTTTGGTGGAGGAGGAATAATGGTCTGGGGCTGTTTTTCGTGGTTCAGACTAGGCCCCTTAGTTCCAGTGAAGCGAAATCTTAATGCTACAGCATACAATGACATTCTCGAGGATTGTGTGCTTCCAACTTTGTGACAACAGTTTGGGGAAGTCCCTTTCCTGTTTCAGCATGACAATGCCCCCGTGCACAAAGCGAAGTCCATACAAAAATGGTTTGTCGAGATCGGTGTGGAAGAACTTGACTGGCCTGCACAGAGTCCTGACCTCAAACCCATTGAACACCTTTGGGATGAATTGGAACGCCGACTGTGAGGCAGGCCTAATCGCCCAACATCAGTGCCCGATCTCATGCTACAGCATACAATGACATTCTCGAGGATTGTGTGCTTCCAACTTTGTGACAACAGTTTGGGGAAGTCCCTTTCCTGTTTCAGCATGACAATGCCCCCGTGCACAAAGCGAAGTCCATACAAAAATGGTTTGTCGAGATCGGTGTGGAAGAACTTGACTGGCCTGCACAGAGTCCTGACCTCAAACCCATTGAACACCTTTGGGATGAATTGGAACGCCGACTGTGAGGCAGGCCTAATCGCCCAACATCAGTGCCCGATCTCACTAATGCTCTTGGCTGAATAGAAGGAAATCCCTGCAGCAAAGTTCCAATATCTAATGGAAAGCGTTCCTAGAAGAGTGGAGGCTGTTATAGCAACAAAGGGGGGACCAACTCCATATTAATACCAATGATTTTGGAATGAGATGTTCGACGAGCACATACGGGTGTGATGTTCGGGTGTCCACATACTTTTGGCCATACATACATACATACATACACGTACATATCTTTCAATCCTGACAAATTTCACACTCTCACTATGTCTCTTCGAAAAGACCGTCTGGAAAACTCTCCCATCTACTTCCTCAACAATCCTCTCCAAGAAGTTCTGTCACTCAAGCTTTTGGGTCTCACTATCTGCCATGATCTTTCCTGGGAAAACCACATTTCAAATCTGGCCTCCAAAGCCAGTCGCCGACTGGGCATCTTCCGTCGTGCAAAGTAGTTCCTTTCTTGGCACACCTGAGCTCCTCACCACATACAAAGCTTTCATCCGCAGCTCTCCGCTCTGGGCTGGTGCTCCTGCCTCACACCTAGCTCAGCTTCACGCTGTTGAAACCAAAGCTTTCAGAAACATTGGTATCTCCCGTGATGAAGCTGATTCCGAAGGACTTTCACTCTCTCACAACAGGCAGGTTGGCGGTCTCTTTCTGTCTTCGACCAACTCCTCTCCGGCCGAGCTTCTCAAGCTCTGTCTGTGCTCTGTCCCACAAATATTCCTTCAGGACTCACAAGATCTGTCAGCAACCCTCTTCTGTCTGCAACAAACTTCCTCACTCTCTTCAATCCCACTCCTCCCTCCAGGTCTTCAAAACAGCTGTTCACCACCATCTCTTATCTTCCTCCATTCAAAGCCTTGATCTTTTCTACCCCCGTTAATCCACCCTAAACCCATCTTCAAATTCCCTGATTTCTTTCCTGAAATATCCTGTGGTGTCCATTTTGTTTATCCCGTATACCTCGCCCCAGCCCTCTCCCTTCCACAGATCTCCTGATGTCCCTGTTCCCTATTGTTGCTGTACTTACCTCCCTCTTCCCCTCTTATCTCCCGCTCTCATTATTATGTGTTCTATGTTCTATGTGTTAGGTCTTATACGAGCCTCCACCAAGTATACAAAAAAATAGTTTTATACCTTTCCCCAGATCTATGCCTCCTCACACTTTTATCTCGGTGTTCTACAGACAGTTCCTTGGACCTCATGGTCGAGTTTCTGCTCTGACCTTCACTATCAACTGTGGGACCTTATATTGAAAAGTGTGTTTGTTTGTTAATCATGTGCTATCAATTTAATTGGTGGACTCCAATCAAGTTGTAGAGACATCTCAAGGATGATCAAAGGAAATTGGATGCACCTGAGCTCAATTTGGAGTGACATAGCAAAGGGGTTGAATACTTATTGACTCAAGAAATTTCAGCTTTTCATTTTTCATTATTTTATAAAAATGTCCAAAAAAATTTCACTTTGACATTATGGCGTATTATGTGTAGATCAATGACAAATACATCTCAATTTAATCCATTTTAAATTCAGGCTGCAACACAACAAAATGCGAAAAGGTCAAGGGGTGTGAATACTTTTTGAAGGCACTGTATATAAAGGAAACCAATCGGTAGTTATATTTAACATGACGTTCACTCTTCTACGTTAATTATAAAAGTTGAGTAGAGTAAAAGGTTGACAAGTGTTATTGGTGAAATACATATTGGCTGCTTTCCCCCCCCCCCCCCCCCCCCCCCCCCAAGGCATTCATCTTCCAGTGCCTTGATTAGGTAGCCTGACAGAGTAAATATCTAAGCTACTATGAGTGTCACAATATGTAAGGTTCTTTGATTGATCGATGTTCAACGAGCAGTTGGACATTGTCTATACTTGCGTCTAATCTACCATATAAAACACGTTAGTTTGTGTGTTTGTCTGTCCCCCTTAATAATAGTAGGTTTTAAAGGCCAATCAGTTAACACAAATGTGGGTTCACTACGGTCTATTTTTTAGAATAAAATAAATTCGAAAAACATTTTCCATAAAAGAGTAATTATGTCTCTTCTAATGGAAATGTAGACGGTGGCTTGCAAACCGAGCTTCAAAGGCGGTGTACAGAAGCAGTTTTTTTAAATCACAATAAATACAAAACGCAGGGAGGCACATGATGTGCAATGCGCACAGAGTAAAACGAGTGTTCATTTACGTCCGTAGGATATCTAATTAATAAAGAAGATATAAGCACACCTGACACTAGGCCGAGGCTTCAGACTTTGGCACTCTCACGAGGCTGCACCGTCAAATAAACTGTTCCGACTGTTATTTTTACGGTCTTTTTACTAGATAAAAGAAAAGAAAAAAAAAGAAGCAAAACACAGATGCACCGGTGAATCACTCTACATAATAAAGAAAAGGTAACTGGCTATTCTCTGAAAGGTAACTGGCATCACTCCACATCACTCCACTGAAAAACATTGGCCGTCTCCGTCCATCCCTCTCCTCCACAGCTGCAAAAACCCTCATCCACGCCTTCATCACTTCCCGTCTGGACTACTGCAACAGCCTCCTCTATGGTTCACCCTCAAATATCATCAATAAACTTCAATACATTCAGAACTCCGCTGCCGGTCTACTCACCCACTCCCGGGCCCAGGACCACATCACCCCCGTCCTTCACAAGCTCCACTGGCTCCCCATCTCCCAGAGAATCCAGTACAAAATCCTCCTCCTGACCTACAAAGCCCTCCATTAACCTGGCCCCATCCGACCTGACTGACCTCCTCCCCAGACACACTCCCACCCGCAACCTCCGCTCTGCTGCTGCCAACCTCCTGTCCCTCCCCCCCCCCCCCCCCCCATCCAGACCAAACTCAGATCCTGGGGGGACAGGGCCTTCTCCATCGCCGCTCCCACACTCTGGAACTCACTACCTCAAACCATCAGAGACTCCTCCTCACTCACCACATTCAAATCATCACTCAAGACCCACCTGTTCAACACCGCATTTAACCCCTGACCGTCTCTTCTCCTTCTCCTTCCTTTCTGTTTGGTTATTTATTTATGTATTTTTGTCTTTTTTGTCTTTGTTTTACGTACTATGTCAAAGCGTCTTTGGGTTTCTTGAAAAGCGCTATACAAAATAAATGTATTATTATTATTATTATAAAGGTAACTGGCATCACTCAACATAATAAAGAAAAGGTAACTGGCTGTTCTCTCTGCTGTATCTCTCCAAGGTGTGCTCTATGCCTCTTACATACACACCTCACACGCAATCCAAAAAGTCCGTACTCATAATTACGAGTCAGTTATATAATTAGAAGCAGCCAAAAAGTGTTTTTATACCACGAGATTTTGCTATATCTGGAATGAGCCAGAACTTCTGCGAACACTCACAATATTTCCACGCGGAATGAAATCGGACTTCAATATTAAGAGAGCTGTGGCCAATTTCTCCCGTGAACGAAAATTAACAGCATAAAAGTCAAATTATGCTGTCTTCTACCGACTCCTCTCCGGCCTTGCTCCCCCAGCTCTCTCTGTGCTCTGTCCCCCGAATACCCCACCCTCCAGGTCTTTAAAACAGCTGTTCACCACCATCTCTTATCCTCCCCCATCCAACACCTTGATCTTTTCTACCCCCGCTAATTTCGGTCCCCTTGTGTTTTATACCTCTCCCCCCCCCCCCCCCCCTCCCCTTCCCACGCCTCCTGCCCCCAAGCCCTCTCCCTCCCACACTTCTCCCTGCTCTCCAATGTTGTGGTTGTGTGCTTCCCCTTCTCTCCCCATCTTGTCTTCCACTCCTCTTTTTGTATATTTTGTTTGTCTGGTTGATTTGTTTGTGAAATAAATGTTAGCTCTTTCACGAGCCTCGATTCAGTATACAAAAAAAAAAAGTCGCACAAGCTCTGCCAGCAACCCTCTTGTGGTTAAAGTGCTGAAATCAAGACTCTCTGCTCACCTTCACTCCTTCATTCCTCTTTTCTCCCGCCTCTGGAACAAACTCCCCCACTCCCTTCAATCCCAACCCTCCCTCCAGGTCTTTAAAACAGCTGTTCACCACCATCTCTTATCTTCCCCCATCCAAAACCTTGATCTTTTCTACCCCCGCTAATTCACCCCAGAGTCCTTGCAGTGTTCATATGTTTTATTCCTCTCCCACTTCCCCCCAAGTCCTCCCGATGTCCCTGCTCTCAAATGTTGTGTTTGTGTCCTTCCCCCTCTCTCCCCATCTTGTCTGCCGCTCCGCTTGTTTTTTGTGTTTTGTGTGTCGGTTTGACTTTTTGTGTGATTAATGTTAGCTCTTTCACGAGCCTCGATCTTGTATACAAAATAATAATAAAAAAATAATAAAAAATACCATTGAGATAAAATCAATGTCTACACCTGGTTCTTATCATTTAAATTTTTTCTGGTGAAATGTCCTCTCATATTGAAGACTAGATGAAAATGTTTAACTTTCGATTTCATCAAACTATGTTCTGGATGGAGGTAGTAAATCTGCAATCGATTTATCTACATACATTGGCAATATTTTAATTCTTCTGCGCTCACCTGATAGTTCTGACCATTTTGGTGCATGACAGAGCGGCTCTGGATTTGTTGAAGTAATTGATGAATCGTTGAGTTTCAAATAATTTGGACAAACATTTGAAAGCACAAATTGCCAAATTTGACACAATTGTGATGATTTTAAACAGAAATCAGATTATATTGATCTGTAATATTTGTATTTTCACCAAAGATAATTACGTTACAAGTGGATTGTGATAGCTTTTTGCGATCTGATAAAGAAACCAATTAAATGCTGAATGAATAAGCAGTATTGGCTCTTTATTTATGAGCAGTTTAAGCTCAGTCCTTCTTCCAGCTGACAGAGTGACGCACCACCAGCACAGTCTAAGCTCCGCCCCTCTCTCAGCTGACAGTGATGCACCAGTGGCACAGTCTAAGCTCCGCCCCTCTCTCAGCTAACAATGACACACCAGTGGCACAGTCTAAGCTCCGCCCCTCTCTCAGCGAACAATGACACACCAGTGGCACAGTCTAAGCTCCGCCCCTCTCTCAGCTAAGAATGACACAACAGAGGCACAGTCTAAGCTCTGCCCCTCTCTCAGCTGACAGTGACGCACCAGTGGCACAGTCTAAGCTCTGCCCCTCTCTCAGCTAAGAATGACACAACAGAGGCACAGTCTAAGCTCTGCCCCTCTCTCAGCTGACAATGACACACCAGTGGCACAGTCTAAGCTCCGCCCCTCTCCCAGCTAACAATGACACACCAGTGCCACAGTCTAAGCTCCGCCCCTCTCTCAGCGAACAATGACACACCAGTGGCACAGTCTAAGCTCTGCCCCTCTCTCAGCTAAGAATGACACAACAGAGGTACAGTCTAAGCTCTGCCCCTCTCTCAGCTGACAGTGACGCACCAGTGGCACAGTCTAAGCTCTGCCCCTCTCTCAGCTAAGAATGACACAACAGAGGCACAGTCTAAGCTCTGCCCCTCTCTCAGCTGACAGTGACGCACCAGTGGCACAGTCTAAGCTCTGCCCCTCTCTCAGCTGACAATGACACACCAGTGGCACAGTCTAAGCTCCGCCCCTCGCTCAGCTCACAATGGCACACCAGTGGCACAGTCTAAGCTCTGCCCTTCTCTCAGCTGACAGTGATGCACCAGTGGCACAGTCTAAGCTCCGCCCCTCGCTCAGCTAACAATGGCAAACCTGTGGCACAGTCTAAGCTCCGCCCCTCGCTCAGCTAACAATGGCACACCAGTGCCACAGTATAAGCTCCGCCCCTCGCTCAGCTCACAATGGCACACCAGTGGCACAGTCTAAGCTCTGCCCCTCTCTCAGCTGACAGTGATGCACCAGTGGCACAGTCTAAGCTCCGCCCCTCACTCAGCTAACAATGGCACACCTGTGGCACAGTCTAAGCTCCGCCCCTCGCTCAGCTAACAATGGCACACCAGTGGCACAGTCTAAGCTCTGCCCCTCTCTCAGCCAACAATGACACACCAGTGGCACAGTCTAAGCTCCGCCCCTCTCTCAGCTAACAATGACACACCAGTGGCACAGTCTAAGCTCCGCCCCTCGCTCAGCCAACAATGACACACCAGTGGCACAGTCTAAGCTCCGCCCCTCTCTCAGCTAACATTGACACACCAGTGGCACAGTCTAAGCTCTGCCCCTCTCTCAGCTGACAGTGATGCACCAGTGGCACAGTCTAAGCTCTGCCCCTCTCTCAGCTGACAATGACACACCAGTGGCACAATCTAAGCTCTGCCCCTCTCTCAGCGAACAATGACACACCAGTGGCACAGTCTAAGCTCTGCCCCTCTCTCAGCTAAGAATGACACAACAGTGGCACAGTCTAAGCTCTGCCCCTCTCTCAGCTGACAGTGATGCACCAGTGGCACAGTCTAAGCTCCGCCCCTCTCTCAGCTAACAATGACACACCAGTGGCACAGTATAAGCTCCGCCCCTCGCTCAGCTCACAATGGCACACCAGTGGCAGAGTCTAAACTCCGCCCCTGTCTCAGCTAACAATGACACACCAGTGGCACAGTCTAAGCTCCGCCCCTGTCTCAGCTAACAATGACACACCAGTGGCACAGTCTAAGCTCTGCTCCTCTCTCAGCTGACAGTGATGCACCAGTGGCACAGTCGAAGCTCTGCTCCTCTCTCAGCTGACAGTGACGGACCAGTGGCACAGTCTAAGCTCTGCCCCTCTCTCAGCTGACAGTGACGCACCAGTGGCACAGTCTAAGCTCCGCCCCTCTCTCAGCTAACAATGACACACCAGTGGCACAGTCTCGGCTCCGCCCCTCTCTCAGCTAACAATGACACACAAGTGGCACAGTCTAAGCTCCGCCCCTCTCTCAGCGAACAATGACACACCAGTGGCACAGTCTAAGCTCCGCCCCTCTCTCAACTAACAATGACACACAAGTGGCACAGTCTAAGCTCCGCCCCTCTCTCAGCTAACATTGACACACCAGTGGCACAGCCTAAGCTCCGCCCCTCTCTCAGCTAGCAATGACACCAGTGGCACAGTCTAAGCTCCGCCCCTCTCTCAGCTAACAATGACACACAAGTGGCACAGTCTAAGCTCTGCCCCTCTCTCAGCTGACAGTGACGCACCAGTGGCACAGTCCAAGCTCTGCCCTCTCTCAGCTAACAATGGCACACCAGTGGCACAGTCTAAGCTCTGCCCCTCTCTCAGCCAACAATGACACACCAGTGGCACAGTCTAAGCTCCGCCCCTCTCTCAGCTAACAATGACACAGCAGTGGCACAGTCTAAGCTCCGCCCCTCTCTCAGCCAACAATGACACACCAGTGGCACAGTCTAAGCTCCGCCCCTCTCTCAGCTAACATTGACACACCAGTGGCACAGTCTCAGCTCTGCCCCTCTCTCAGCTGACAATGACACACCAGTGGCACAGTCTAAGCTCCGCCCCTCTCTCAGCTAGCAATGACACACCAGTGGCACAATCTAAGCTCTGCCCCTCTCTCAGCCAACAATGACACACAAGTGGCACAGTCTAAGCTCCGCCCCTCTCTCAGCTAGCAATGACACACCAGTGGCACAATCTAAGCTCTGCCCATCTCTCAGCTAACAATGACGCATTTCTCAGAGGCTATAAAGGGTAATTCTAAGGGGCATAAAAGGGTAATTCTAAAGGGTTTTAAAAGGTAATTCTAATGGGTTTTGTTCATTTCTCGGCTTTGCCTATTTCATATTGCAAACTTAACCACTTCCTACGGAAACGGGTGCGGTTTTTTTTTTGTCTGGATTCACGGTCGTGAGTTACATCAATATGCCAAAAATGTAACTTTCTAAACCCACCTAGAAAGTTGGAAACATTTCTATCAGTGAGTGAGTGATTGAGGTGTTAGAAAATGTTGTATATGTATTAGATACGTATTGAAAAAGTGAAAATGTTCAGAAACACACCAAAGACCACGAAAGATGCCCCAGTAATGGTCCATTGCGTATTGACCCTGCAGACCAAATGCTCAGTACTGCAGGCTGTCTGTTGGCAACAAGAAATCAATAGAAGTCCTGTATTACAATTTGTAACAGAAAAACAGATATTCCCACAGCGAATGGGAGGGAGGGATGGGAGGTATAAAAAAAAGATATTCGACATAAATCTGAGAACAAGGAAGCAACCAAATTAACATTAAAACCCTCACAGTGGGGCAGCATCGTCACCTCAATAAACATGGCCATTACAGAACTCCCGATGATCACAGTCGTCTGTCGCCCCACCAGCCAATACTGCTGCTTCAGCACACAATGATTCTGCAGAAGCAGGCACAACAACCAACTATGACTAGAAAATGTCACCCAGAAAATCTCCATGCCCTTATGTATTAATAAGCTGTGAAACAAAGCATTAAAATGCGAGAACGACCTTTGCACACGAGCCTTCTCAAGTGCAGATGGAAAGTTCTCAGCAAATGGCAGCAAATTGAGGCAAGAGGCCAAAGATGATAGAGATGGTAAAGGGAGCTTATAATTGAATGTTGCAGCATCACTGAGGTATCAAGGAGACTTACAACAATGGAAAGCCCCACCATATGTGTATAAAGTCACCACGGTAACCAGATGAGACATCAGCATTGTGGTTCTGATGGAGAAGAGGTGAACCAGATGGCGACATTGAGCATGCTGAAAATGAATGAATGAATGAATTACCAAACATAAACGGATTTGTATTTTTCAGATTAAAAAAAAGAAGTTTATAGCTACTCATGAAAAGTACAAAGCACTGTGCCTACCCTGATGGCAAACTACATTTGACGTACCTGGTCACAACTAAGACCAGAATGGAAAGTGATAAGAAATATTTCACTCTCTGTCGGATAGTAATAAACCACACTTTCTTTCACAATCCCACAGTAAAAATAACAAATTTATTTTCTAAGCTGATCATTGTTCCTATTGTAGGAGAAAATGAATATTTTGTACTAATGTTTAAGTTCATCATATAGCTCTTCTTGGCAGATATTAAATGAAAATAACGTATTTGTAAAGATGTGAGCAAGGTGAAAACTGCGGCAGTGGTATTTACTGTATCTGCTCAACACTTGGTGTGTAAGCTAGGTCGCAAAGAAGCAAATGAACCACATCCACTGTGGACAGTCCATTTGGCCCACAGTCCTATGGTGTGGGCCATCCCATTAATCTCTCACAAATGTCTGAAATTGAAGTGAACATAATTAAAGTAGCATTATACTTGTTCAGTTATGCCTCCTGTTCATTTTCTCCAAGACGGGTAAAGATATTCGATTGAAACAAAAAGTGCTCCACTCATTAGTTATTCCAACCCCGGGATGCGACATTTCGTAATTCTTGACGTCAATGCCATTTCTTTTTATTTTCTGATTTAAAATGATATATTAAGTTCTGAATCAAAAACAAAGGCTCTGTAATATTAACAGTGATATAAGGAATTGTGGAGACTAATTACTTTTGTCAATTTCAACTTATTTTTAGAAAAAATTGTGTTATTTGAAAAAAGTGCAAGGGTGCCAGTATTTTTGGCCATGACTGTACATGCCATTCTAACAGCTCTCACTCTCCCTCTCTCGCCCCCTGCTGGCTGTCGGTGTATTTGGGCGTGGCAAGATGGCGGCTGCGCATGTGTGCTGAGGTACGTGCTGCTCTGACCTTCGATCTTTCTACCCCTTTTTTCTCTTTGTTTTCACTCTTTCTTTCCCATTTTTGTTTATCTTCACATTGTCTATTCTCCATCTGCCACCACCACTCCATTTTCATCAAACTCGATACCACAACCCTCATCCTCCCCTCCAATTTTCCTCCCCCCTCCCAGTTCCCCACCCGTTCTCCCCTTCCTTCGACTCCCCCCCCCCCCACTCGTTCCCCTCACCCCCCGCTCATTCCCCTCATCCTCTCCCCAAATCCCCCCCATTGCACTCCACGCTTGTGTTGCTATCTCTATTTCATTTTTCTCCAAGAGACAGAGAGACAGAGAGACAGAGAGACAGAGAGACAGAGAGACAGAGAGACAGAGAGAGAGAGAGAGAGAGAGAGAGAGAGAGAGAGAGAGAGAGAGAGAGAGAGAGAGAGAGAGCCCACGCCTTTCGGTGAGATTGAGGGGTGAGTGTAATTCAATTGGCACTCTGACGGGTTGTCGTGGTTTTGCGCCCTTCTCCTCATTGAGGTGTGTTTTTTCGCAATAGTTTCACTCGTGCTGGTGTACGTCGAGTAGCGCTTTATTATTTTTCCATGCTTGTACAGAAACCTGTACCCCCTGCCCCTCCCTCCCCAAATCCAACTCGGCTAAGGCCGAGGGTTTTCCCGATCGTAGTAATGTCGTCACGTTCCCGCCACGCGGTCTTTGAGGGCTTGAGGCGGAAACATGGCGTGTTCTGCGTTCCCCCTCATGTCAGCGTGGAAGACATTGTTATTGCGGTGAGTAATCGGGCTCGAGAAAATCCGTGCAGCTTCATGGATGAAGAAACGTGTGGTTATATTCGTAGCTGAAGAGAAGCTTGTACATTAAATTGTGGTGACTGGATTGTCCCCCGAGAATGGAAATTTTGTCCGGGTTTCCCCACTAGACACCCCAGCCGTGAAAGTCTTGATATCAAATTGTCCCCCATTCCTGAAGAATGATTTAATTTTAAAGGAGTTATCTCGTTATGGTACAGTGGTGTCACAGATCACGATGTTATCTTTGGGGTGTCACAGCTCACGATGTTATCTTTGGGGTGTCACAGATCACGATGTTATCTTTGGGGTGTCAGAGATCACGATGTTATCTCTGGGGTGTCGGAGATCATATGGACACTGCCAGGACTTCCAGGAAAGAAGTTGGAATTTCAAACAAGGTGGATCTGGGGTGAATTAGCGGGGGTAGAAAAGATCAAGGTTTTGGATGGGGGAAGATAAGAGATGGTGGTGAACAGCTGTTTTAAAGACCTGGAGGGACGAGTGGGATTGAAGGGAGTGAGGGAGTTTGTTCCAGAGGCGGGAGAAAAGAGGAATGAAAGAGTGAAGGTGAGCAGAGAGCCGAGATTTCGGCAGTTTAACCATCAGAGGGTTGCTGGCAGATCTTGTGCGACCTGTAGGAATATTTGGGGGACAGAGCACAGAGAGAGCAGGGGGTGCAAGGCCGGAGAGGAGTCGGTAGAAGACAGAAAGACCACCTACCTGCCTGCGGTGAGTGAGTGAAAGGCCCTCAGAGATAGCTTCATCGCGGGAGATTCCAATAATTCTGAAAGCTTTGTTTTCGACAGCGTGAAGCCGAGCTAGGTGTGAGGCAGGAGCACCGGCCCATAGGGGAGAACAGTATTCTATTGAGCTGCGGATGAAAGCCTTGTATGTGGTGAGGAGCTCAGATGTGCCGAGGAAGGACTTCGCACGACGGAGGATCCCCAGTCAGCGACTGGCTTTGGAGGCCAGCTTGGAAATGTGGTTTTCCCAAGAAAGATCATGGCAGATAGTGAGACCCAAAAGCTCGAGCGACAGAACTTCTTGGAGAGGATTGTTGAGAAAGTAGGAACTTTGTGGGAACTTCGCTGTAGGAAGTAGGAACTTCGCTGTGGGAACTTTGGACATCTAAAACGGTTTTGTCCACAAATTGCCCCCGCAGTAGCCAAGCAGACAACACCCCCTGATATTGTGACAGAAAACGTACCATCGACATCGTAAACCTCCGGAAATGACAACGTTTGGGACGGTTTTACACTTGTCTCCTCTTTAAGAAAAAGGGAAACACCTCGGGATGTCCCACCACCCCGTAAGGAAAAGAAGGTGGTGTTAGACTCCGAAGCATTGGACACAGTACCACCTTCTGAGAAAATATCGATGAATAATCGATATGAAGTATTGGTAAATGTGAATGCAGATCCTCTGCCCGCAGCCGGTATGGACCCTCAGCTTAATGTGGAGGAGTTGCATGCGCTACCTCCAAATAAGGTTGGAGTTCAAACTACATTAAATCCGTGTGCAGATTATTACAAGTCGGGTCGAGACTCGACTGGGGAGCAAAAACATCAAAATTCGACCCCATAGTGTTCCAACGCCCCTGATGATGACTTTTCAACCCGAATAGTCATGCCCGCCATTTTAGAAAACGTACCTGTGATAAAATATGAAGAGGATTCGAATGGAATAGCCGAGAGATGGGAATAGAACAGGTTGTATGAGAAGGGAGGGGGTTTTGGTTTGGTATGTGTCTTTTGTGAGCGGACACTCGAGAAAGGTATGACAGGGAATGAAATCACTATCATCTCCGCTCCTCAAGTCTCTTAACAAATTCCTCAGCTGCATCTTCTCCACTGTAAAGTTGTAACTTGTTATACTCTTCACCAACCGATGATTTAATATGATAATAAAATGCACAAGGAACATGTTTCTGATACTCTTTGATATCTTCAACTCTTTCCAACATACTTTCAAAATCTGCATATATAACAAATGGATGTTTAACACATTTATTAATTTCTTTAAATACAACCTTCTTTCCACTTTTAGGCATGTTCATAACTGTTGCCTTACGTTCACCACCATAATTGTTATGTTTATCTAAAGTCTAAACTCGCTTGTGATCTAAATGTATTAATACATCTCCCACAAACAAATGCCTTATGACCAGATTTATAAACGTGATCACTTACTAGTCTAGAAAGACTTTATATATATAAGCATAATGATTAATTATCCTCATTACTAAAATATAGAAGATCAATATGTTTATCCTCAATAAATGATGACCTTATGCTTAAAACCTGAATTTTATTATCTTCATTTATTCCATATACAGACTTGGCATTTAATATGGAATCTTTTTTTTGTGGGGGTGAACTTACTTTTCAAGATGACTTAGAACCAAAAGTTCATTGGAATTATGTTGAAATTAATGTGACCTTTAAAAGAAACAAAAACCACATTTGACATTTCGAAGCAAGTAAATTGATCCTTGAAAGTGATGTAAACTGATATGGAACTCAATTCACGGACAGTACTGTGTTAAACTTCTGTACGTTTTCCAGAAGTATTTCTTTATTTTGCACATTAGCCAAAAAATTTTTGAACAAAAAGAAAAGTTAAATTACGACTGGGATTACGGACAGTAAAATTACAGTTCAGTACTTCGTGTAAGCCCCACGAGCATTCAGGAGAGCACGTACACATTGAGGCATGCTGTTCATGAGATTTGCCAAGGTTTGGACAGGAATCGCTTGCCATGCAGTTACAATAGCCTGCTGCAATTCACGCACAGAGGCAGGCTGCTGGTCCAAGTTGTCGATTTGACGCGTTAATTCTGCCCACAAGTTCTCTATCGGATTCATATCCGGGGACATGGCAGGCCACTCCATATGCTCTACACCACGGTCAGCAAGAAAGTGTTGGATCATGCGAGCATGATAAGGCCGTGCATTGTCATCTTGGAAGACAAAGTTTCCTCGATAGGCTGCACGAACAAATGGAAGCAATGTTTCTTTCAGAATGGCCCCGTGCTTGAACTGGTTCAGGTTTCCATTCAGAACAACCAGGTCAGTTTTGCCCCCTGCATGAAAAGCAGCCGAAACGGTCACCCCACCACCTCCAGCATGGACTCTTGGCACTATACAATCTTCGTTGTCGGCTTCATGCACTTGTCTGCGCACTCGGACGCGGCCATATTGACGATAGACCAGAAACCTAGACTTGTCACAGAAGATCACGTGATTCCAGGGTCCTGGCTGCCATTGACGGTGCTCTCTGGCCCACTGCAATCGATGCTGGCGGTGTTGTCTGGTCAGACGTGGCTTTCTCAGGGGACGCCTGGCACGATAGCCTGCTTGAACCAGTCGTTGGTTGACGAGCCTTCTGGATACAGGCACATTGTCAGTTGCTGCCACTCAGCCCGAAGCCGATTAGCTGACTTGGTACGGCCATTGCGGACTAACCGGTGCAGCTGGCGATCATCCCTCCTTGTGGTTCTGCGAGGACGTCCTGACCTCGGTATTGGAGTAGGGACACCCCTCTGAGCATTTCGTTTCAGGATCTTTGACACCTGACCTTGAGTGATGCCATACTGCCGAGCAATAGCATGCTGTTTCATGCCGTAATTTCGTAAAGCCACCACTAAATGACAAACAGCATTGTCGAGTTGACGGACCATCTCCATGGGAAGCGGCAATAACTTTTGTAGACGTGCAGCAGTTGTTTTCCACTAATACAGAACGCAACAACCCTTATATACCCGATTGTGAAGCCAATCGTCAAATGTACCTGTCCGTACATTTTGTCACGCCACCTGTGATATAATCCTGTTATTGACTTCTTGCTGGGACAGACAATCAGTGACATGGTTCTTTTAACAAAGAAATCGCTGAAGCGTAAAAGAAACTCATCAGATTGATATACCGAGTTCAGAAAGTAAACCCAAGTCAAGAAAAAAAAAAATATTCCATATTAAATGCCAAGTCTGTACATTGACAGATATATTATTTAGATTTTCAAACTTTGGTATATCTCTAATCTTCATTGGAAATTTTATTCCACAACAATTCATCTCATCCTCATATTTTTTGGAGTTGCTGACTCTTTGTGGATTATTTTTAACATTATGAAGATGTGTTAATACACTCCATAGAAAACACTTGTTATCTTTATTCTGTATATTAATGACAGCATTTTTCTTTTTTATTGAATCAGGAAGTTATATCTTTGATGAAGCTTTTAATGGTACTGACTTTAAGATATGTAAATCTATATATCCTATTGACTTTATATTAAAACCACTTCCCTCCTGTGTGTCACTTAATTCATATCGGATGAGTTCTTGAAAAATATTAGAGTTTATGAAATCCTCAACAGATGTTATAAAGTATGGTGTTGTTCTCATATATACCGTATCAGTAAAATCATATTTTGAGAATTTAAAATACGCACCAATATACATTTTGATTGTCTTATTTTTCTTTCGGGATTTCTTTATGCCAACCTGTTCTCTGCAATGCCAACCATGTCCCTGATGTGGACTGGTAACCAGCGAGCATAGTGGATATGGCCCAATGCAGCGAACCATGCAGCTAGCTCTGGTAGGGTGTCCATGTACAGCGTGAAGTTGGACTCTCTCAGTGAACGTATGTAGAGGAGTATACAGAGCTCCAGGTTAAGTACAGTGGCCCAGTACTGAAACTGTGGACATGCCGCTGCTCTCTGGTCACACCATGCCTCGAACTCCAATGGTTCCTCATCTCTTGCAGTTGCTCTTTCGTTGTATATGTCATATGCACGATGCTGCAGTATGTGTAGGGCAGCAACAGTTACTTGGTGGGCGCGTCTTGTACGGCTGACGTGAGCTGCACGCAAGAAGGAGTCTGCTGTGCCAGCTGTTGCTATCTCTGCCTGAACCAATGCCTGTGTCCAACCGCTGTCTTGCAGCCAGTCTCCTGCTGTCTTCAAAGCTGCCATCTCTGTGTGTAGACCACCCAGCATGACCACAAAGAGATCTTCACCATGTGTGTCTGGCCAGTTCCATTGCACCTGCTTGGCGATCGCATAAAGTGGTTGGTCCAGTGTGACGACGGGTATCTGTCCAGGGTTTAGCTCATTGATCGCTGCTTTCACGACATCCATGGCATGGCGGATCATTGCCACTGAGTGGGCTTGGTCATGGAAGAGGGGAAGCAAGGCAGTGGGTGTGACTGTGATACTAGTATCCTTGGCCGATTGGTTCTCTGCGTGATGTGCAGCCCAAGAAATGTTTCCTGGATTCTGTGTGTCACCACTGTCACATGCATCCTTCACAGTCTGGAGCCACCTCTTCTCTTTATCCAGTTCAGCTTGTGCAGGATTCCTCTGCAGCGACGCCTGGGTTCCAGCTGGTACAGGGTGGCTTTTGGCAAGTGAACTAACTGGTTGTACATCTGTGTAATACCGTGGAAGGTCCTCCACAGTCTTGACATTTGAGACACCCCCGATGATGACAATACCTCGGTCTGTGCCTTGATTGTCATAGTCTGGATGTTGTATCAATGAAATACCAGTTCCGTGGAAGGAGTCGTGTGCTGGCGTGGAACTGGGATTGTGGTCTATATTATCCACAGCTGATGTGGTGAACACTCCACCACGGAGCTTTGGGGGACAGACCACCTTCTCCACCCGAAAGCGCTGACAGACCCCGTTCCCCAGCTCTGCAGAGATCCGTAGCACTCTATCATAGGCAATGCTGATCCCTAGTCCAGATAATGTGTCAACCAGTTCCCTCTTTCTCGTATGGGCATGAAGCATCAAGCCAAGATATATTGGCAAAGGAGTCTCTTGACTAATGCTGTGTCGTACGTCTGTGCCTGCACCTCTCCTCTCATGCTTCACACTGTTGTATTTGAGAAGTTGAGCTATTGTCACAGACGCCGATGCCGATGACTGACATGCCTGATCTTTGATGCCTGCGCCCTCTAAAATCATGGAGACCATTGTCAGCAGCAGTTGTGGCACAGACTCTTCTTGACATTTGTTTGAGAAGGACCCATTGAAAGGCTGAGATGACTGGAACATATCCTTCCTTATAATCCCTGCAGCTCGTGCCAGGTGCACAACATCACTGTCAATATCATGTTGACATGCCTTGGCTAATGCACTGCCAATGTCTTCCTGAAACACCAGCAGGACATCTCTTCCCTGCCTGTGCTCCTGCAGATCAGGGAAGTGTGCCAGGATACGCTCCTTGAGTCTGGTTGTATGGACTCGTGTTTCCAGCACAACTCCGAACTGTTCCATTCTCATTGTGTAGAGCTTGGTGAGGTCTGCCATCTTGAATACAGGAGCAGTGTCTTCTTCTTTAGCAGTTTCCTCTATGTACGTTACCAGTTCAGCAAGGACTATTGCTGAAATGACATCTACCGTGCTCTGGCTTTGCTCAGCAAGCTTTTTTGCTGCCCTCACGCGGTTGTATAGGGATGTCAAACATTTCTTATGGTACTTGGCCTCTCTTGCGACCATGTCCCCAGCACTCAGTTGGGCTAACAAAGTGGTATCCTGAAGAAACTCTGCAGCCTTGCGAACGTGTTTATCTAGTTCCAATGTCGCTGCTTGATGAAACTCCAAACCAAGCTCTTGCTGGCAGAAGAAGCACAAATTGTCGCATATGCTATCAACACAAGCTGCCTGAGACCTAGTAAGCTTGTACTTATCTGTGATTGTACTGGGGATAGGGCTTCCCTCTGCATGACTTCTCTTCTGTACCCGCTGTAGCTTGGTAGTGTTATATTTCACCCTGCATGACTTGTGCCACTTGGCTTGGTGGGCAGCTAGAGTGGCAGCTATCCCTTGGCCTTCATCCAGTCGTTGCAAGTCCACGTCTTGTGGCAGCTTGCCTAGTTTATTGAATGCTGATAGATTGTCTTCAAGTGTCTTGTATCCAGCACCTGCATCAGTTCTTTTCGTGACAGCAGGACACTGTAGGGACTCTCCTATATCAACTTGACACAGAACACAGAGTTCCCAGTCCAGTGGCGTCTTTGGTGTTGAAGTTACATGCTTGGTAACATGAACTAACTTGAACTGCTTGGACATGATTGAAACCTGGATGGAGCAAACAAACAAAAAAGTCGTTTAATTAGGGGTTAATCAACGGACCAGCATGTTTTATCTACAGGACAATACACGACCCCCCCCCCCTGAAATTTGACACCAAATGACCTCTTTTAGGGGTATTTTTGGCCGAAATTTTCAAATTTTTCACTCCCCAGACCCTAGATGTTCCCTTGAGCTCAGAATCGCCGCTGTAATGTGTCTACTGATGTTAGAAAAGATATAGGGTGAATGGGGCAATAATTGTGCCTGTAGGATTTGTTTCCGCCACCCCCCCCCTAAGGGTTACAGATTTTTAAAGCCGCCATTTTGAAATCCAATATGGCGGCGACCTTGGGTGAATTTCAAAGTGGTTCCATATCTGAAAATGTTCTAAATATAACATTCTATCATTGTGCCAAATTTGGTGCTTCCATCACAAAATGCACAATTCTTCTTAAATTTTTGCTATGCCGCTGCACTACTTCACCTCATTTACAATCATCTTCTCTGATATATCAAGTGCATCAGCCATAGACTTTTGCTCTTCTCTAAATTTTATAAGTTTAACGGTAATATCATCCCCAAAACATTTACCAATTTATTGTTAGTTTACGAGTCTCTACAATTTCACCGTTAATACCAACACTCTTTTCAATGATTGGATTTCTACTAGCAAAACTAAATGATTTTGCAAGTTTATCACGACTTATAATTTTGCCATCAAGACCAATTACTTTACGAGTAATATTTGATCTTCGCTCCTCTATTTTAGCATTCTCAACATGTTTATTTGAGCGTATATGTCTATTATACGTCTTTGGTTCTTTATAGTCTCTTTTACAAATATCGCACAAAGTTTTATTCTCCATTTAAAAGCAATTAAAGCTCATACAACACATAAAATAAACCCTAAAAAGGGCTACTATTTACTAATATGCCTTTGCTTAAACTAAAAACTTAATCTAGAAATCACCCTCATCTTCATATAGGTCATAATCACAATCATATTTACCTTTTGATCTTGCATATTCAATCAATGAATCAAATGATTTAACACCTTTAATATTCATCTTGGTCATATGTCTTTTCCTTTGTGTATGTTTAACATAATCACTACGAGTTTGAAAATCACGCTCACATAATAATAATAACAATAATAAAGGAGTCTTATATAGCCCCATCAAGCAGAGTATGTTGGTTCTGGTTCAGACGTATGTTTTTTTGTTTATGTATGTCTTATATATTTTAACCTTGAAGGAAAATTACGTTTACAAATATCACAATATGTAATATGAGGATACATAACATTATTTATATGTTTCTCACTTATTAGGTGATTATGAAGAGACTTCACAGAGCAGTAATATTTTTTACAGTCTGAGCAATTCTGAGCAATTGCAGTCTGAGCAATTACAGTCTGAGCAAGTCCATTTATTTATGAAATTTTTGTTTTAAATAAAATCATTCATAATAATTTTCAATCTATTGATTCTTCAATTTCCTTCAATGAAAGAGTTTTTAATATAGATGGTAATGTTTTTTCTCATTAAATATGAGTCATTATTCAAGAGAAGATTTTGGGAATTATGATAGTGATGATCGTATCTCTATTGGAACAGAAGACAGTTATGATACTGAGAGTTTGTGTTCAAACGAGAGTTATGAAAGTAGTTTTATAGATGATGATGATTATGAAAGCACTGATTATAGTGAAGATAACCACCTTTAGAGGCCATATTTCCCCGCAAAGCGGGGGTTGGCCTTTTTCGGGAACCGTGGTTGTTGTTGTTTTTCGGTCCCCTTTTTACCTTCGCAAAAGCGGTAGGTTATGTTTTGATCGCTGTGTATTTATTTGTATGTCTGTGTGTGTGTGTGTGTGTATGTTATTCGCATAACTCAAAAAGTATTCAACCGAATTGCATGAAATTTGGTGGGATGATTGGTTATTATACGGGACACATTTGATTAGATTTTGGGAGCAATCGGGTCAAAGGTCAAGGTCAAGGTCACGAAAAGGTCAAAATCGTATTTTTACCATAGAGCGGTCAATTTTTATCCAATTGGCATGCAACTAATGCCAAAATGTTCAGAATTCAATGCCCGATCTTGTGATATACGACATGACCCAGTGAAGACATTACCCTTGTTAGCGGTTGGGGGTCAAAGGTCAGGGGGGTCACGACCTTGCAAAATGTGCGTTTTTTGTCATAACTCGGTCAATTCTTATCCGATTTGCATGAAATCAGCACCAAACTGTTCACTGTTCTGTTCCCTACACTCCCATGCCAAGTACAGAACAGTAGCTGCGGCGAAGGTATGCGCTCTACCGAGTGCCCGTTCTAGTTGAAGCAATGTTTTACGGCCGGATGCCCTTCCTGACGCCAACCCTTTTTGCCGCCTTTAACGACAAACAGGGAATTACCAGTGAACTGGTACTCAATTAGCCGACCTCGGAAGGATGACAGGCTGAGTCAACCCCCCTGGCGTTAATTCAGCAATCGACCGGGATTCGAACCCAGGATCCTTGGTATCCTAAGCCGGCACCCTAGCCGCTAGCCCAACACCAGGGTTATAGTGAAGATGAAATGTCTTTTTTCAAAACTCATAGTGTTGCGGGCAAGGGGGTTGATCCACCTCCCAAGGGGGTTGATCCACCACTGATCCACCTTCTCCAACAAGTAAAGTTTTTGCAGTGAAACGTAGGACCTCTAAGTCATGTTATAACCCAGGTGTAGTAACATCTCTTGCCCACTGAAGTGCTCTTATAAATATCCATCCGGTGAAAGTGAGGGGCAGACCTGTGACCATTACGTGCTTACTTAGGATAGTGAGGAAATCATTTTTGCATGGGGCTTGCTTAATTGTACACGATATTATATATACTCCTGATGCCTATTAGTGTACATGAATGATGGCTGTTATGTATTCTTCCTTCGATGCTGTTTGAGATTGATTCCGATTAAACTCAGATCGAGAAAGCGGTTGTGAGACTCTGATTTTGCAACAGTTTTATCTATCTATAATTCCATTAATCTCTGTGTGTTTGTATGTGTGTATGTGTGTATGTGTGTATGTGTGTATGTTTGTCTGTGACCGCTGTTTCTCGACAACCACGGGTCCGATATACTTTAAACTTGCCAGGTATATTGCTGGGGACCCGAGGATGTGCCTTTTCAAGGTTTCATATTAATCGGACAAGTACTTACCGAGCTATGGCGATTTCTTTACCAAACACTGCAAGCCGTTCGCTTTGGACCAAACCATTGCATGTAAATAGAGGGGGGGGGTTCTGTGGTCGTTGCGAATGGACCAAACCATTCATGTAAATAGAGGGGGGGGGGGTTCTGTGGTCGTTACTGCCACGTGGTTTCAAAGTTTTTTTTTGTTGTTGTTGTTTGCACGCATGTTTTTTTGCACCCACGTACGGGCACGCCCTAGGATGTTTACACACACACACCCCTACACAAATTTTTTTTTTTTTTTTTTTTTTTGGCAAGGAACGGGCACCCACGTACGGGCACGTCCTAGCTTATATATAGTACGGGCATGCCCTAGTTATACAAATATGATGAATCTAAATGATATACCAGATGTTGAGCCTCTTGAATTCCCTGATACTCCTTATGATAAATTAGAGAATTGTCTGGCTTGTGATAGAGTGGGATTAAACACAGAGTCAAAAGCCCATAAACATTGTTTATTCTGTGATTATATTTTAATTAATGATGATAAAAAATATAAAAAGAAATATAACTATTTTAAAATTACTCCAAAAATGAATTACTTTACAAGATAAATAAGAGAAATGAACGTTAAGTATGAGGGTGATAATACACCTTTCCTTACAACGGAAGAGATTGATAAAATTATGGTAATATTTCAAGGATTGATGTTATTTGCTATTCACGATTGTCATTTTCAGGTAAATATCAACACAAGATATTACATAAATAAAATAATGAATTATCTTGAAATTAAGCCTGAACTCATGATAAAACATCGAGTTTCTAAAAAAAAAGCCTGTAAAAAATTAGATGACAAATAAATTAGACGTTTGGAAAAACAAGTTAAAATTTAACAACCATAAAAATCTTCCAAATTCATTAAGATGTCTAATAGTTGGTTCATGCAGATGTGGAAAAACCTGTTTGCTTTTAAAGATGCTCCTTACCCCCAACTTTTTAGATTATGATAATTTAATAATTTTCACAAAGTCAAGTTTTCAACCCGAATATCAACTACTATCACAAGGTTTTAATGCGAGCCATCAAAAAGAAGATATAATCGGTGTGTTTAAACTTCAACACAAACTAAATGATTACAACATTGAAGATATATTGAAGACCACAACCTGGTGGTCGTGGCGGATTTTTGGCCATTGAGTCTTCCTCTGCACGGTCCCGGCTCTGCTCTGCTGCTCCTGGCTTCACCTGCTCGGCTCCTTCGCTGTTTCCTCGGGCTCACTCTCGTGGGTTGTGCCGCCCATTGTTTGCAGCGGCGGTGGTGGCGGTTTGCCGCCGTGATCTTGATTAGCGGCGGCGGTCGTTTGACGCTGCATTTGCCGCTTTGCCTCCTCAACCTTGGCCTCGTGCTCGTCTCTTCGCTCCTGTCTGCCCTCTGCATGGTCCCGGCTCTGCTCCTGGCTTCACCTGCTCGGCTCCTTCGCTGTTTCCTCGGGCCCACTCCCGTGGGTTGTGTCGATTGTTTCGCCTCCTCACCCTTGGCCTCGTGCTCGTCCCTTCGCTCCTGCTGGCATGGCTCTGCGGTACTCCGCCGCAAGGCTTCTCCTGCTTAAAACCCGCTCCACCCCATCATGCATCTCTGCAATCAAATCGAATGGACTCCTGCGTCGACCCAGGTACATTCACCGTGGCTCCGGTCGTAAGTTTGTTTATTTACAATCAGGTCACTCCATCCCCATCCTCTGGTCGGCTCAGCGCACTCCCACTCATCGTCCCAACACACCTGGTCACAACAACGCACAAAATCGCACCTCCTGTCTGCGAACCCTGGCCAAATCACCTGGATTCATACCCGCCGTACAAAACAACATCTAGCTCACCCTGTTCAATACCCGGTCCCTCAACAACAAATGCCTCATCCTGAACGACTACATCCTGGAAAATAAACTGGACTTTCTCTGTCTCACTGAGACCTGGCAACAACCACTGGACTACTACACGCTCAACCTCACCACACCCAATGGATATTCTTACATCAATAAACCACGCTCGGAGGGCCGAGGTGGTGGAATTGCCGTTATTCACCGACAAGACATCAAGACCAACCTCATCTCCATCTCATCTGCTCCATCATTTGAACACCTGGCTTTTAAACTCTCTGGTCACACACAGTCAGTCATGGCTGTTGTCTACCGCCCTCCCAAACCACACCCATCATTCCTGTCTGACTTCTCCTACTTTCTGACCCAGCTATGTTCCCTCTCCCCCTCAATCCTCCTCCTTGGTGATTTCAATATCCACATGGACTCCACTGACTCCACGCTAACCACTGACTTCACTGATTTACTCACCTGCTTTAACCTCACTCAACATGTCAACTTTCCTACCCATAACCGTGGTCACATTTTGGACCTTGTCTGCTCTACTGGACTAATTTTGCACCATCTCTCTGGCTCCGACCTCACTCTCTCTGACCACCTAGCCATCACTCTGACCATCAACATCCCCACCCCAGCACCAAGGCATTATCGCACTATCAACTTCCGTAAGCTAAACGCTCTTTCACCTGCCTCATTCTCATCGACCCTCTCTGAAAAAATGTCCACTTCTCCCTTCGTTGACCTCCACACCCCTTCTGACCTCACTGACTACTACAACCACACTCTCTCCTCCTGCCTTGACCAACTTGCGCCTATAAAAACCAAAGCAGTTTCTTTCACCCATTCTGCTCCCTGGTTTACCCCTGAACTCCGCCTGATGAAAACTCGTGCTCGCCAACTTGAAAGACTCCGCAATAAAACAGGTCTCACAGTTCACTCCCAGGCCTACAAGGACCACATACAACACTATAAAGATGCCCTCTCCCGCGCCCGCTCCGCCTACTACTCTCAAATTATCCACTCTGGCTCCGGAAACCCAAAAGCACTCTTCTCTACAATAAACAAACTCCTCAGCCCCCTGAACACCACCACCCAGTCATTCACAATAGACAACTGCATCTCCTTCCTTTCATTCTTCCAACGCAAAATTGAAAACATCTACAACAGCTTGACTACCGCCGCACCCGCTCCCCCTCAAACCACCTGCCCCCCCTTATCCTGCCATCCCCTGTCTCAATTCTCCCCAGTCTCCCCTACTGACCTCTCTGAACTCCTCATCGGAATGAAAACTGCCACCTGCACTCTTGACCCCATCCCCTCCAGCTTTGTCAAGGCCTCCCTTCCTGCTCTCTCTCCACTTATCATTGCAACAATAAACTCCTCCCTGTCTACAGGCATCGTCCCACCATCCCTCAAAATTGCTGCTGTTACCCCCATTCTGAAAAAACCTGGATTAAACCCTGACACCCTAAATAACTTCAGACCCATCTCCAACCTACCCTTTCTGTCAAAGGTTTTGGAACGCGCTGTAGCCACTCAACTCAAACATCACCTCTCTGCCAATAACCTGTATGAAACATTCCAATCCGGATTCCGCTCCAACCACAGTACTGAAACTGCTCTCCTCAAAATCACCAACGACCTTCTCCTCTCCTCTGACGCTGGCAACCTCAACATTCTCATCCTCCTCGACCTCAGCGCCGCCTTTGACACCATCGATCACACCATCCTCCTCACCCGACTTGAAACCACCTTTAACATTACCGGCACTGCCCTCTCTTGGATTAAATCATACCTCTCTGACAGACGTCAGTTCATCTCCATCAATAACTGCAAATCCCCCACTGCTCCCCTCCCCCAAGGTGTCCCCCAAGGTTCAGTTCTTGGCCCCCTCCTCTTCATCCTTTACCTGTCCCCCCTCGGTCACTTAATCCGCCGTCATGGTCTCCAATTCCACTGCTTCGCCGATGACATCCAGCTTTTCATCTCCACCAAGTCCATCTCCACCGCCACCCACTCTATCCTGACAAACTGCATCACTGAAATAAAATCCTGGCTTCAAATCAACTTCCTCAAACTTAACTGTGATAAATCTGAAATAATCATCATTGGCCCAAAAACGCTCACCAAGTCCACCCATAACTTTGCCCTCAACATCGACCGTTTCCCAGTATCCACCTCCCCTCACATCCGGAATCTTGGCATCATCTTTGACCAAACCCTCTCCTTCGACAAATACACTAAACAGATCACAAAGACAGCCTTCTTTCACCTGAAAAACATCGCCCGTCTCCGTCCATCCCTCTCCTCCGTGGCTGCAGAAACCCTCATCCACGCCTTCATCACTTCCCGTCTGGACTACTGCAATAGCCTCCTTTATGGTTCACCCTCAACAATCACCAATAAACTCCAATACATTCAGAACTCCGCTGCCCGTGTACTCACCCATTCCCGGACCCGTGACCACATCACCCCCGTCCTTTACAAGCTTCACTGGCTCCCCATCTCCCAGAGAATCCAGTACAAAATCCTCCTCTTGACCTACAAAGCCCTCCATAACCTGGCCCCATCCTACCTGACTGACCTCCTCTCCAGACACACTCCCACCCGCAACCTCCGCTCTGCTGGTACCAACCTCCTGACCCCCCCCATCCGGACCAAATTTAGATCCTGGGGGGACAGGGCCTTCTCCATCGCTGCTCCCACCCTCTGGAACTCGCTACCTCACACCATCAGAGACTCCTCCTCACTCACCACATTCAAAACATCACTCAAGACCCACCTGTTCAACACTGCATTCAACATTTAACCCACAGCATCTAACCCCTGACTATCTCCTCTCCTTCTCCCTCCTTTGTGCTTTGAATATTTCCCTATTGATTCTTCTTTTTTTGCAATTGTCTTTATGTTTTGCTATGCATTATGTTTTGCACTCTGTCAAAGCGTCTTTGGGCTTCCTGAAAAGCGCTATATAAAATAAATGCATTATTATTATTATTATTATATAATACAACTATTTTGTGATACACAAAAATGTAAAAATAAATCAAAACCCATAACTTGTATTCTCAGTGATAATATGGATGATATACCTTCACCCCAAGATTTAGATAAATAAAAAAAGAACCTCGTTATCTTTGATGATTGTGTTAATGAGCGAAACCAATCTGTTATGGACAGCTACTATACAAGGGGGCGGCATTCTTCTTGTAATATTGTATTTATCTCAGTCAATCATACTTTCAACTCCCTCGTCGCTCAATAAGAAACAATGCTAATACTTTTATTTTGTTCAAGTTAAATTCAATAGATGTAAATAATTTTTGGAGAGATAATTGTTCTACATTATGTAGTAAAAAGGAATTTGAGGATAAAATGAAACACACAACAACAACAACAACAACAACAACAACATGCATTTTAAGGCCATTTTCCCTGCTAGAGCGGGGGTAAGCCTTGCGGTCCCGATGACAATCTTCTCCATTTTGCCCTATTTTCTGCATCTCTCCTTGTTAACCCCCTTGCCGGTATTTCTTCTTCCACCATTTTTAGCCAAGTCTTTCTCGGTCTTCCCCATCCTCTACTTCCTTCTACATTCATTTCCATCACTCTTCTCAACCAGTCACTTTCATCCTTCCTCAACACATGACCAAACCATCTCAACCTGTTCCTCTTCACAGCATCAATCACAGGCTCTATTCCCATCATCTTTCGCAATTCATCATTTGTCTTCCTCTCTCTCAACGATACTCCGCACATCCACCGAACCATTCACATTTCCACACTTTCCAGCCTTCGTTGCTGCTCTACGTTCATTACCCATGTCTCGCTCCCATAAATCATAACACTTCTCACACATGCAGCATACACCTTTCCCTTCAGCTTCAACGACACTCCCCTCTTCAACAGCACGCCACCCAGTTCCCGAAACTTCTTCCATGCACATCTCACTCTAGCAACTGTTGCCGAGTCTGATCCACCTTCTCCATTCAGCATGTCTCCGAGGTAGCAAAATGTTTTCACACCTTCCAGCTATAAGCCGTCTCCAAGATCCAACTCAACATTTCCTCCATGTGCAGCTCCCTCTGTGCACACCTTACATTTGAATGGAGCTGCCACACTGGTTAATGACCCTCTCAGACCACTACATTTTTGATGAACCCACTCAGCGCACATTGTACATTGAATGGAGTTCACTCCGACACCCTTCCTGCACACAGCACATGGCCACTTCCCAGTTCTTTCCACCTCACAACATGCTTTACCACTTGCCATCACCTTCGTCTTTCCGATATTCACCTTCAGACCTTTTGTCTCCATACATTCCTTCCACTTGTTCATCTTTTCCTTCAGTCCATCCATACTTTCTGCAATCAACACCAGATCATCTGCATACAACAACTCCCACGGTAAACCCTCCTTTAGGTTCTGAGCCAGCACTTCCATCACAGTTACGACAAATAGTAGGGGACTTGGCACCGACCCCTGATGCACTCCCACTTTTTCTTTTTCTTTTTGTATACAGAATCGAGGCTCGTGAAAGAGCTAACATTTATCACACAAAAAAATCAAACAGACAAACAAAATATATAAAAAGAGGGAGCGGTACACAAGATGGGATGGGGAGCGAAGGGGAAGCACACAAACACAATATTTGAGAGCAGGGACATCGGTAGATGTGTGGGAGGGAGAGGGCTTGGCGGGAGGAGGCGTGGGAAGGGGGGGGGGGGGGTGGGAGAAGTATAAAACACAAGGAGACCAAGCATTTCCAGGAAAGAAGTTGGTATTTCAAAACAGTGGATTTGGGATGAAATTAGCGGGAGTAGAAAAGATCAAGGTTTTGGATGGGGGAAGACAAGAGATGGTGGTGAACAGCTGTTTTAAAGACCTGGAGGGAGGAGTGGGATTGAAGAGAGTGAGGGAGTTTGTTCCAGAGGCGGGAGAAAAGAGGAATGAAGGAGGAAGCTGAGCAGAGAGTCTTGATTTTGGCAGTTTAACCATAAGAGGGTTTCAGGCAGATGTTGTGCGACCTGTAGGAATATTTGGGGGACAGAGCCCAGAGAGAGCTGGGGGGGCAAGGCCGGAGATGAGTGGGTAGAAGACGGAAAGACCACCAACCTGCCTGCGGTGAGTGAGTGAAAGGCCCTTGGAGTTAGCTTCATCGCGGGAGATTCCAATGATTCTGAACGCGTTGGTTTCAACAGCGTGAAGACGAGCTAGGTGTGAGGCAGGAGCACCAGCCCAGAGCAGAGAGCAGTATTCCATTGAGCTGCGGATGAAAGCCTTGTATGTGGTGAGGAGCTCAGGTGTGCCAAGGAAGGACTTCACACGACGGAGGATGCCCAGTCGGCGACTGGCTTTGGAGGCCAGATTTGAAATGTGGTTTTCCCAGGAAAGATCATGGCAGACAGTGAGACCCAAAAGCTTGAGTGACAGAACTTCTTGGAGAGGATTATTCAGAAAGTGGATGGGAGGGTTGTCCAGTCGGTCTTTTCGGAGAGACATCGTAAGACTGTGAGATTTGTCAGGATGGAAAGACATGTTCCACTTGTTTGCCCATTCTGTGATTTTGTCCAGGTCTGCAGAGAGTGAGGAGGCTGCAGACTGCCGATCTGAGGGATGAGGAATGGAGCGACAGAGAGTAGAGTCATCAGCAAAGAGATAGAGACGATTTTCAAGAGAGTCAGAGAGATCATTGATGAAGACCAGAAAAAGCACAGGGCCCAGAACACTGCCTTGGGGAACTCCAGCCTGAACAGGAAGAGGAGATTAGAGAAACCCATTCAGGGCCACACGTTGACTACGACTAGAGAGGAAGTCCGACGGCCATGCGTGGAGATTTCCATGGATACCAAAGGAGGAGAATTTGGTGAGCAGAGTGGGGTGCCATACCGTATCGAAGGCACGTGATATGTCAAGGGAGACGGCTCTAATTTCCTGTTTGGCATTGAGAACCTCCATCCATTGTTGAGAAAGCAGAAGCAGCATGTCCAGAGTAGAGTGACCTGGTCTGAAACCAAATTGATGATCAGAGATCAAGCCATTGGAGAAGAGGAAAGATTTCATATCCGAAGCAATGATGGATTCCATTACTTTGCTGATAATTGGGAGAAGGCGGATTGGTCTGTAGTTGCTAGGATCTGTTTTTGCACATTTTTGTGCAAAGTGGTGATGTTGGCTGATTTCCAAGTTGATGGCAGATGACATTGAGCAAAAGAGAGGGTGAAGAGAACAGAGAGAAGGAGTGAAAGAGCAGAAGAACTGGATTTTAGGACCCTTGGGCTGATGCTGTCAGGTCCAGTTGCAGAATCAGAGTCGAGGGTTGACAGAAACTTTTCCACCTTGTCAGGAGGAAAGGACACAGAGTCCAGGAGCAGCTGGGTACGGTGGGTACAGAGAGGGATGGGTTTGGGACACAAGATTTAGAGGCAAACACAGAGTTGAGGCATTCAGCTTTTTCACGTGCGGAGTCAGCTGTGTAGTCGTTTGAGGTGAGTGAGGGAGTGGAGGGGGAACAAAACACAAGAAACAGATTTGACCAGACGCCACCAGGATTGGGAAGAGGGAGACAGATAAGAGAGTTCGGTCTTGAGAATGGAGAGATATTGTTTCCTGGCCCTCTTGAGGGTGGACACACACTTGTTTCAGGCTTTGTGAAAGGAAATGAGATTTCCTTCCGTTGGATTTGCTTTCCAGGAGACGAAGGCAAGTTGTTTCTGGGCAACAGCCTCACCACAAGATTCCGTGTACCATGGACGGGAGGAAGGGTATGACAACTGAAGACGAGATGGGACAAATCTGTGCATGAGAGAGAGTAATTTACTTTGGAAGAATTCCCAGGATGAGTTGATGTCAGAAGCGGTAGAGATGGGAGACCAGTCCAGATGATTGATGGCTGCTTGAAGACCGTGCCAGTTGGCCTGCGTGAAATGCCAGACTCGTCGACGCTGAGGAGGCTCTCTGAGAATGGTCAGAGAGATGTCCACTTTAACAAGCACAGTTACCTCAAACTCACCACTGTTCCCGTCCTTCGTCCTTCCAGCTGTGCGCGCTCTTTTGTGCATTGCCATCACTACTCTGATCAACCATTCCTCCACTCCTAACTTCCTCAATGCCCATGTCAATACATCGCGTGGAACCCTATCGAATGCTTTCTCCAGATCAACAAACCAAAGAAACAACTTCTTCCTCTTCTCCATGTACTTCTTCTGCAACTGCCTCACAATAAAGAGCGCATCTGTCGTTCCTCTTCCTGGCAAAATCCAAACTGCATTTCATCGATCTTCACCCTCTTCCTTATCCTCATCTCCAACACCCTTTCCAATACCTTCATTCCATGCTGCAATAACTTTATCGCTCGGTACGAGCCACACTCCAGAGGGTCACCTTTCCCCTTGTATAGAGGGACGAGAGTACTCAGTTCCCAATCCACTGGAATGCGGCCTTCTTTCACCACCAGATTACAGATCTCTGTCATTCTCTTCACACCCCAACTTCCTGCTGCCTTCAACATATCTCCCACAACTCTCGTCGGCCCTCCCGCTTTTATACTCTTCATTGCTTTTATCGCTTCCTCAACTTCCTTCTCAGTTATCTTCTCTGCCGGTCCTAAAACTGAGTTACTCTCTATGTTGCCATCCCATTCATTCGCTGTATTCAACAGCATTTCCATATATCTTTTCCATCTTCCTTTAATTCCATCTGGGTCCACAACGATTTGTCCCACTTCATCCTTCAAGCAACTCACCCCCATCACATCACACCTCTCTTTCGTTATCTGCTTTGCAATCCTGAATACCGCTCTCTGACCCTCTTCCGAATCCAAGCGTTCTCCGAACATTTTCCTACATGCCTCCTGCGCCTTTGCTACCTCTTTCTTTGCAGCCTTCTTGGCTGCCTTATAACTTTCATGCCCTGCTTTTTCTGCTCCCGTACCCTTCGCCTTGTGCCACTCCTTGAACTTCTTCCTCTTCTCGTCAATCCTCTTTCCAACTTCATCATCCCACCACCATGTTTCCGAGTGCCTCGGTGGTCCTTTTGTCCATCCACATACCTCACGAATGGCTCCCAACAGACTATCTTTCATTGACATTCACCCACTTTCAAGCTCAACCACATCATCCTCGACCCTACTCAGCCTCTCTTTTAATGCCTCCCTTACTGTCACCTCTTTCAACCTCCACACCTTCATTCTCGGTTGGTACTTCACCCGCCGAGCTCTCCTCGCACCTTTCACCCTTATTTCGCAGACAACTAAGTGGTGCTGTGAAACAGTCTCCTCCCCCGGGATCACCTATGTGTCCCGGAGGTGCCCCCTATCTCGCCTCAGCACCATCAGGTAGTCAACGGTTGTCGACCCACCTGACGTGTATGTAACAAGCTTATTATCCTCTTTCTGGAACTGAGTATTACAAATCAACAAATCAGCTCCATCAGCAAACTCCAAAATCCTTTCACCTTCTCCATTTCTCACACCATATCCGTAACCCCCATGAACTCCCTCAAAACCATCCATACTCCTTCCCACATGTCCATTTAGGTCTCCTTCTACCACAACAACTTCCTCATCTTTCACGTTTTCCATCAGCTTCTCTGTCGCACACCAGAACGTGTCCTTCTCTTCATCGCTCCGACCAACCTGCGGAGCATATCCCGAGATGACGTTCACCAAGAGCTTTCCAATCATCATTTTCACCATCATCAACCTATCATTCACTCTAGTCACACTCACCACACTGTCTACAAACTCCTCAGAAAACAGGACACCAACACCATTCACGCCCTCCGGGCACCCTTGCCACATAAACTTGTATTTCTGTCCCTGCCTACCCTTCACCATTCTCACACCACTTCCCTTCCATCTCGTCTCTTGCACACAACATATGTCCACTCTTCTTCTGACCAATACTTCCACCACTTCTCCTGACCTCCCTGTCATTGCCCCTACATTCCATGTCCCAAATCTCAGAAACCGATCTCCACTTCGGGCTGTACCCTGCCCATATGTAGTTGTAATGGTCATGGTTCTCTTTTTGAGGCAATGTTTTTATGGCCCGATGCCCTTCCTGATGCCAACCCTCTTAGTCACCTCTTATGACACGCAGGGATATGGTGTACCTATTATAAACCAGGGTACACACCGGGATAATATGAAACACACGACTGGAAAATATAAATATATTGTCGTGAAACAAGATGAGATACAAAATGATTTTTTTATTTTATTTATAAATAAATACATACGTAAATGACAACTATTATTATTAATCTTGTGGGCAAATCTGCTTCAGGAAAAAAAACATTACACACATGGACCAAACTTATTGTGTTCCTGGTCGTAATATTCAGGATAATATGTTGTTTGAGATGTAATTGAAAGCTGTGAAATTAACTCTGAAAGTTGTGGCTTGATCTTCCTGGACCAGGAGAAAGCTGACTGTGTTTCTCATCCATATCTTTTTAAAGTCCGAAAATGTTTTGGTTTTGGATCTCTTTTTCTATCCCACATACAGTTATGTTACTCAAACATATTGGCTATTTTAAAGATAAATAATGAACTTGTACCTCCCTTTTGTGTTGGAAGAGGGGTAAATCAGGGCTGCCCTCTTTCAGGAATTTTGTATGCTTTGTCCCTTGAGCCCCTCTTAAATAGTTTTCGTAAGTCCTTGTCTGGTGTTACTATTGGAACCCACCCCTTAAAAAGCATTGCTTATGCAGATGCCATCTGTGTCTGCATCAGACATTCAGAAGACGTCGTTTTGATTAATGAGTGCGTTGGATCTCTTCAGCAGGGCATCATTGGCCAAGATCAATTGGACAAAAACAGAAGCGCTGTGCCTTCAACCCTCTACCTATCCCCTACCTGCCCCCCTATTCCCTATCCCCCCTCCTCTCCCTGCCAATCTTTCTTGGAGAAGAGATGTGATTAAGTTCCTGGAGGTGTTCCTTGGCCCCAGAAATTTTGTGAGGCATAACTGGGAAGGCTTGTTGACACACATTGAAGTATTTTTTACTGAAATGGAAGAACTTGCTCTGCCAACTGTCCTACCAAGGAAGGGTACTCGTCATCAACAGTTTAGTCACCTCTACGTTACGGTACAAGGTTCTTTCCCTACAGCTGCCCAAAACTCTGGTGGATGAAATACAAAAATGCATCACCCATTTCTTCTGTTCCGGAAAGCATTGGCTGAGACCAGAGTTCCTAAACTTACCAACTGCAGAGGGTGGCCAAGGGCTGGTCAATGTCAAGTGCTGCATCATGGCTTTCCGCCTACGAACAGCAGGGCGCTTCTTGTTTGAACCATGTTTGGCCTGGAGACAGCTTACCAGTTCCATCTTGCGTCAAGCGGGGAAGTTCGACCTTGCACAGGAGCTGTTCCTGAAGGATTCAACCAAGATCGACCTATCCATGCTACCTGCCTTTCACCAAAGCCTACTGAATGAATGCATGGCAAGCCTTTACCCGTCTCCATGACCCCTTCAAAGAACCATTATTTCATAACTCTTTATTTGGTGAGTGTGTGAATGAAAGCACCTTCATTCAACAGTTTATAAATGCCTCAGTAACAAAAGTGTGTCATTTGAGAAATGCCACCAGTGACAGGTGGATAAGTGCTACCGCTCTGGCTTCGACCGTCGGCATTAGATTGTGTCGCAGAGTAGACACCTTTTTTGAAATCGGTACTTCGCATCAACTGTGCCTCACAAGGTTGGGCAAACAACCCTCCCTTACCCACCTCTGAATCTTGTCCACCCTTCCCTAATCTTTGTCTATCCGGTTCTCTTAGTTTGGAACCGATTAGTTTTGTCCGCTCTCTATCCTTTTGTGGGAGCAATCAAAAGACCCTGTATGTGCAATGCTTAAAAGTCCTTTTTCCTTCATTGTCCTCCCCTGTACCCTGTAGATGGCCTGCAGTCCTGCCGAATACCCCTCCCCTTTACCCTATTTGGGGGTGGTATTATAAACGGCCTGTGCCAAAACGTGTTGGGGATCTTCAATGGAGAATTGCTCATTGGATCATACCTACAAATTCCCTAATTCACCGCTTCTCGCAAGCGATAAATGAGCAATGTCCATTTTGTGAACAAACTGAAACCTTGCCCCAAGTGTATGTACACTGTGACCATTTAACCCATTTATTTGTTTTCTTTAAAATGTTACTTGCACGGTTTTCCTTTGTTTTTGATTTTCCTGCCTTTATTTTTGGCCCGAGTGGGCGTTTCAATTCCCCAACAACAATTTTAATTCATTTCTTTCTTTCGCAAGCCAAGTTGGCGATATATAAGACCAGGAAATCAAAGATACCTAATGATTCGTATAGTACAGATGTTTTGGAAATGTTTAAAGCTCTCTGTGTTTCAAGAGTCAAGCTGGAATTTTGTTGTTGTTTTGAGGTACAACTCTTTGAGAAGCAGTGGTGTGTGAGAGATGCATTTTGCAAAATAGCTGAGGGTCAGTTAATATTTACTATGTCGTTGATTTCCTCAATACTCTCTTGTTTGTTTGCTTATATTTTGTTTATTTATCATGTAAAGGGTTGTGCAACTGTTGATTGTTTCCTTTGAATCATCATTTATTGGTTTTTATATGTTTGTAATAAAAGGACATAAAAAGTCAAAAAAGGAAAAAAGAAAAAAAAGTCTCTCTCTCTATGTTTTTTGTTCCTTGTGCACAGCCACATATTTTAAGTTACAAATTCCAAACTCGAGGTACAAATACAACATTGTGTGTGTGTGTGTGAGGGGGGGGGGGGGGGGGTGGGAGGAGGGGGGTTACGTAGTTTTTTTTGGGCGTGGGTGGCGGGGAGGGGGTGGGAGGTTGTTAAGGTTGTTGTTGTTGTTGTGGGGTGTGGAAGGTTATCTTTTACATTATGTTTTTTCAACTGAGTACCTCCATAAAGTATGTACAATTAGAATGTGGGTGTCTACAAAATAGATACTATAAAATCACACAAACACCACAAAACAATTCCTGGTGAGGATCTGTAATTTATGTTGAAGGTATTTTCTATTACTATTATTACTTCTCAACCAGGACAGAACCTTATTCCGAGCTTAGAAATAAATAAAGAATTTCAAAAATGGGAATGAAAAATCAAAATGTGTATCGTTTTTATTTCAACAGAAAACATTATGTATAGCATGTGCGAGTACATCAAGCATTCAAATGCTACATATAGGCTACTGTCGTGCTGATAAGCTCCATGAGACCTGGTGAGTTTGTTCACTCTCATCGTTCAGCAGGTTCTCCATGACCGACTTATCAAGTGGATTGTCTTGCATTTTCAAACACCAAAAACTGCACTTTCTATAAATTCAATGAGTTTTCACGGTTTCTTGGTGAGCCTTGTGGAGGAGCATAATCAAATTCATCTCAATACTGCTCCATTTTTATTGTCACAACTCCACCCTCCAACCCCTTTGTTGTGAAAATCAACCAAATCCACAACTCGTCCCATACATAGGTTTAATTTCAATTAGATCGTAACATCATCCTGTAAAATACACCATGCAACATATATGTCAGGATCAAGGCATCATATGAGAAAGATTGGATATATCAGTCAATGCAAGCAAGCCTAGAATATAAGTGGGTACGTACCATTCAATTCTACATGTCATTGTATAAAGTCGCAGGAGTGGCCTCGAGTCGCGGACGTCCCGAGGTCTTATAGACACCGCCCAGCGGTTTAAGTGAGCGTCACACCTAGGTTCAACTTACATTTTCACCACATTCTTCCCGCCGTTAGAACTATGCTGCCACTAGGCAGGAAGCGAGCGCGCGTCAGCATTAATGGGTAGAGGAAGTCATTATATCATTATTAGGGTGTCAAAGAAATATCCCTATTGATTCTTGTCTTTGCGCATCTGTGTTATGTTTCGCACACTGTCAAAGCGTCTTTAGGGCTTCCTGGAAAGCGCTATACGAAACAAATCCATTATCAGTAGTACAGGTCAGTCGGTCCATCCGTAGAGGTCAGTGTGGCGAATTACCCTGCCAGCACAGGTTCGGAAACTACCGGGTACGACGTCCCCAAATCCGGAGTCCCCTGCTTCGGAGTAGCCGCTGGAGGCAGGTGTCGGAGGGGCACCTCAGTGCCCTCACCGCTTCAGGCAGGGGTGTATCAGGCGAAGGGAGGGATGGCAGATGTTCTCTAGGCGCACTCATAGCCTGGTTAGCAAACATGTCCGATACTGGCAGACGATGAGCCTGTGGGTCACAATAGTCTAGTCTCACAGGCCTATGTGCTGGATAAGGTGTACCTTTGCGATATGCAACTCATTACATAAGGTGTACCTTGTCGAAGAGCGAATGTCCATTCGTCGCAATGCAACGCATTTCAGGCAGATGTGTCGATGTGGAAGATGTGTAAATCAGTAAGCCATGTCTATTCGTCGCAAGGCAACACATTACAGGAAGATGTGTCGATGTGGAAGATGTGTAAATCAGTAAGCCTCTTTACAGTAAGCTGTAACAGTAAGTAAGATTACATGACAGGAGGCCATGACAGTAAGTCCATTACAGTAAGTCTGTACCTGCCTTGGCTCCCAAGGGTACATGGTCGATCCCCATTAGATCCATGTCATGGAATTGCCGAGGGAGAGAACCGACGAGAGCCATAACGAGAGTTACGCGATACCCCGGAGTCCCCCTGTTTTGAAATCACGAGACTCGAGCGCTCTCTGACAGCAGCACGTACGAATTACAAGCTCCGGCAAATAGTTTCAAGCAAAACGTTTGCCACGAGTGCCCTCCGTAGGCTGCCCGAACGACCGGCATGGCAGTTACGACAACGCACAAAACGACCGAAATGCGCCTTCCCAGCGAAGCGCGCAGAATCTCCCGACCTGCAGCACAGCGCGCAGAGGATCGGAGAAGATCGGCTATACCGGCTACCGGCTACCGAGAGAACGTCCCGGATGGATTGTCCATCCATGGCCCGTTCGGCCATACCGGCTACCGAGAGACGTCCCGGATGGATTGTATCCATGGCCCGTCCTATTGACTACGCGGCGATACCGGCTATACCGGCTACCGTCCCGGAGGGATTGTCCCGGAGAGAAAACGTCGAGATCGAGAAATGGAAAACGTCCCGGATGGATCGACATCCAAGAGAATGGCTCGGATGGATGGATCGACATCCAAGAGGATGGCCCGGATGGATGGATCGACAGCCAAGAGGATGGCCCGGATGGATGGATCGACATCCAAGAGGATGGCCCGGATGGATGGATCGACAGACAGCCAAGAGGATGGCCCGGATGGATGGACCATCATCTCACCCCCTCACTCATCCATCCCCCCCCCCCCCCCCATCGTGAAGTGTGAGATAACAGCCGCGCACCGCGCACCGAAGTCGAGCGACCTTCACAGTCTGGGTCAGAGGGAACGCAATCAGGCAGCGGCCGGGCGAGGCGTCTCGCAGTCTCGAAATGTGTGGAGGCGAGCCAAGAGACCTGTCCTAGAAGCAACAAGCCCAGAGTCAAGGGCGATCCGGTGGGCCGGTGCCCACGTGGCTTGCTCAGGAGACGAGGGAGTCGGGCGCAACGCTCAATGTCACCGTGTCATGGGGTCACCGTGCACCCCCAAATGCCCCGCGCCTTATCGATTAACGGCATAAGTCCTCGATGTTGGCTAGTCGCCCTCGAAGGCCGCCACGTTATGACACGCACTTTCGGGCAGGGGCGGTCAGATTGAGTATTTCTGCTATCTGTAGAGGTACCCAGGTAGACGAACTCTGATGACACAAGCGCGGGAAACAGTTAAATGGCGCTGTAAAGCAAACGCGTGATTTAGTCGATGACGTCATCAATTGGTTCGGGCGCGTGCGGGCGGGTTTGACGGCGAGTTCCAGCTGAGCGGTATCCCCAGACGGAGTAAAGTAGCACTCCGAAATCTAAAGTCTCGCGTCCATTGGGCAGCAGCATTCGAGCGGGCTCGAGATCGGTGTACGGAATACGAACCCGGCCGACGAGCGAAAAGTATTATCTAGGGCGCACCGCGTACGAGGGAAACCGAAAGTTGAGCTCGACCCGTTGAACCAGTGTGGCTTCGCCGAGTCGAGAGGGCGAGCACGCCGAGTCGAGAGGGCGAGTATGCTTGGCAGCGATAGACTGCACGACCTGAAGTAGCGTCTCGTTTGTTTAGCTGTCGGGTCAAAGGATCGAATACATATCACGCCCTGAAGTAGCGTCTCGTTTGTTAGCTTTCGGGTCAGAGGATCGAATACATATCACGCCCTAAAGTAGCGTCTCGTTTGTTAGCTTTCGGGTCAAAGGATCGAATACATATTATGTTTTGTTTTGTTTTATGTTTTGTTATGTTTTGCGTTATGTTTTGCACTCTGTCAAAGCGTCTTTGGGCTTCCTGAAAAGCGCTATATAAAATAAATGCATTATTATTATTATTATTATTACATATCACACCCTGAAGTAGCATCTCGTTTGTTTAGCTTTCGGGCCGTGTTTTGTCCGGAGTTTTAGACATAGTTAGTCATATAGAATACACATGGTATACGATCATCTATCATAAGCATGAGCCCGAGTGTCGTGAAAGGCTATGAAGGTCCCGCTCGACGTCCTTAGAAACTCATCCGTGCTGCGGCGAGTCCTCAAATGGTGCCAAGCGAGCCTCCATTGAGGCGATTCCGGGCAGCGGAGTTTGCCGGCCTCGTTGAGTAGCCACATGTAGGTGGGATTTCGACGAGCCGCGATCAGAATCGCCGGCCTCGCAGAGTGGTGCCCGCGAAGGGCGCAGTGCGCGATTTGCGCGTAGGAGGTGATTCCACCGAGCAGCGATTGATCGGGTTGTGCCCGCGATGGGGCAGCGCGCGATTCGCGCGTAGGAGGTGATTCCGACGGGCAGCGATTGGAATCGCCGGCCTCGCAGAGTGGTGCCCGCGTTGGGCGCAGCGTGGCTTCGTGTGGGAGGAGGTGATTCCGACGTGCAGCGATTGGAATCGCCGGCCTCACAGAGTGGTGCCCGCGTTGGGCGCAGCGTGGCTGCGTGTAGGAGGAGGTGATTCCGAGCAGCGATCGGAATCGTAGGCCTCTCGTAGGCCTCACAGAGTAGTGCACGCGACGGGTGCAGCGCGCGCGATTCGCACGGGGAGGTGCTTCCGAGCAGCGATCGGTCGGGCACAGAGTAGTGCACGCGACGGGTGCAGCGTGCGGCGTCGCGTAGGAGGAGGTGATTCCGAGCAGCGATCGGAATCATAGGCCTCACAGAGCAGTGCACGCGACGGGTGCCGCGCACGCGATTCGCGCGTGGAGGTGCTTCCGAGCACGGCATGACAGTCAAGGGAGTCGTGAACACTCACGTGGTCATCTCATCTCGGGCCGAGGCACGCAAATCAGTTGGTCGGGCCGTCGGCTCCAAGCGGGTCCGTCGTTCCGACGGGGTTTCGGCTGCAGGACGTTGCCCAGTAGCATCGTTCTCCAGGCGTCTTGCCGGAGTCCGTCATGCCTGCTCCGGCGTTCGGGCCTCAGGAGAGCAGTTCGCGTTTTGACGACGCGGTCCCGCAAAAGGCTTGCGAGGTCCCCATCGCATCCGGTCCTTTTGTGGCAGACCGGCGGCGAGAGTAGTCGGAGCTCCGTAGCTGGAGCTAGCTTGACAGGTCCTCCGCCGGTCATTCTTCTCCGAGGTGGGCCTCGCAGGAGCGCGGAGAATGTCGGGAACGCTCGTCTGTGATCTGCGTTCATCCGGCCATCGCAAGACTCGTGTCCCGCCATTTCCGAAGATCATAATTGAAATTAAGTGTTGTGAAAATCAACCAAATCCACAACTCGTCCCATAGATAGGTTTAATTTCAATTAGATCGTAACATCATCCTGTAAAATACACCATGCAACATATATGTCAGGATCAAGGCATCATATGAGAAAGATTGGATATATCAGTCAATGCAAGCAAGCCTAGAATATAAGTGGATACGTACCATTCAATTCTACATGTCATTGTATAAAGTCGCAGGAGTGGCCTCGAGTCGCGGACGTCCCGAGGTCTTATAGACACCGCCCAGCGGTTTAAGTGAGCGTCACACCTGGGTTCAACTTACATTTTCACCACACCCTTCTCCCCCCATCAACTGCAAGAACCTCGAGGTCCTAGATCAGCCCACTTGGGTGCCTCAGCTCTATTAGGTAAATCCACAAATTAGCTCTGGATGGAAGCTTTTCTCTCTGTTCCCAGCTTTACCTGTCCTTTGAGCCACATTAGTCAGTTCTGCTGATTGTTGCCAACGTTAAGAGATACAATTAGCAGGTAGAACGACTACCTATTTCAAATGGCAGTGATACGGAATTAAATTATATTAGTGAGGTACCCGTGCTATGCACGGGTGGGAGGCCAGAAGCAAACAGACAATGCAGAAACGGCGAATGCTAAAGCATGAAAACAATAATTTCCAAATTCCTGGAGCACCTTCAGTCGCACGTCAGACATGGACAGCAAGTTCGTGAAGGACTTCCATGAAAAACGTACCCGTTCGCAAACAAACGGGTACGTTTGTTCCATACCCAGTCAATGGCGAATCTGCATATGGCGATCCATGAATTAACGTTTAGAAAGTAGAAACCGTCAAGGCATTTCGTCATTTACTTGAACTCGATATCTCTTTTTTCATTCCAAACAGCATAACTCCAATCACAAATTAAATAACATTAATATAAAAAATAAACTTTTAACAACATTTGTGACATAAACAAATATTTAAATCCTGATGTGAAGTTCCGTGCAGTTGGGTGAATACAATTACGAATTCAAAATCGTAATTGTATTCACTCAATTCCAATCATCAATTGATACTTTAACAAAACGATTAACGTTTAAACATTACGATTGAATAAAAATAAATAAATAAAACCACCTTTAGAGGCCGTTTTTCCCCGCAAGGCGGGGGTTGGCCTTTTTCGGGCACCGTGGTTGTTGTTGTTTTTGTTGGTCCCCTTTTTGAAGCAATGTTTTACGGCCGGATGCCCTTCCTGCCGCCAACCCTTTTTGTCGCCTTTTACGACAAGCAGGGAATTACCAGTGAACTGGTACTCAATTAGCCGACCTCGGAAGGATGACAGGCTGAGTCAACCCCCCTGGCGTTAATTCAGCGATCGACCGGGATTCGAACCCAGGATCCTAGGATCCTAAGCTGGCACCCTAGCCGCTAGCCCAACACCAGGCCCAAACATTACGATTGAATGATGGTTGTATTTGAATATTATCAAACCCGCGCATTGCCGTCATCTGTCCACTTCCGCATTAGCGGCTGGTTCATAATTGTCATCAAAATCGAAACAGTATTTGTATAATTTCAATAAAAGCCACATCACTGTTCATATCGATAAATATTATTCCATCGTGTTTGGAAAAACTGAAAAATTGGAACAATAATACAGCCTATTTTACTCCCAGGGGTCCCAGGAATACCCACCCAAAATATCGTTGCGATCGGTTGAGCCGTATTTTGCGGTACCTTCGAATGGACAGATGGACATTTGGTGAATTATAGTAAGATGGGGAAGTAGATATTGGAGATCACTTCTCTGCACAAACAAACCAGTGTTCTTTTAACGAAATGTACACACACAGTAAACCTCTCACAGTGTTCGTTTTATCATACCCCGACGAGGGTCAAACTCTGTTAATTCAACCCTGCTGGGCTACTCTGCAGGCCCTGCTTCCTGGTAATGATACTACAGTGTGGGAAACCTGGGAGCTATGGAACCAAGGGAGTTGTCCACAAGCCATGGCCAGATGGGGGGCTTTGCCATCTGCACCGTCTACACGAAGCCGTTCCGCGAGGCTGCTTCTAAAGGCCAACCTGCTGCTTGTTTGTAGATAAAGCAGAATGTCTAGGAGTGCAGTGGTGTGTGCACAACTGTTTGCTTCTAATTCTGCGCAACGCACCTCGAGTAAGGAAATATATAATGTGCTCTTTCTCTCGTAGTTGTGGGTATTATCAATGTAAACATGTCCAATTGTTTATTTATATATTTGCTTTCAAAAAATATTTTTTCTTCATTTATTTTGTTTGATATTTTTCTTATTTGTCAGTCTGCTGATTTTGAGTGTTGTGTGTGTATATACAGGGTGTTTCAAAAAGATTGATACAAATTTGATCGCCAGCTGCACCGGTTAGTCCGCAATGGCCATACCAAGTCAGCTAATCGGCTTAGGGCTGGCATTAAATATGGAATATATATTTTTTCTTGACTTGGGTTTACTTTCTTAACTCAGTATATCAATCTAGTGAGTTTCTTTCACACTTTGGTGATTTATTTGTTAAAAGAACCATGTCACTGATTGGCTGTCGCAGCAAGAAGTCAACAACAGGATTATATCCCAGGTGGCGTGGCAAAATGTACGGACAGGTGCATTTGATGATTGGCTTCACAGTCGGGTATACAAGGGTTGTTGCGTTCTGTATTGATGGAAAACAACTGCTGCACGTCTCCAAAAGTTATTGCCGCTTCCTCTGGAGATGGTCCGTCAACTCGACAATGCTGTTTGTCATGGAGTGGTGGCTTTACGAAATTACGGCATGAAACAGCGTGCTATTGTTCGGCAGTACGGCATCACTCAAGGTCAGGTGTCAAAGATCCTGAAACGAAATGCTCAGAGGGGTGTCCCTACTCCAATACCGAGGCCAGGACATCCCCGCAGAACCACAAGGAGGGATGATCGCCAGCTGCACCGGTAAGTCCGCAATGGCCATACCAAGTCAGCTAATCGGCTTAGGGCTGAGTGGCAGCAACTGACAAATGTGCCTGTATCCAGAAGGCTAGTCAACCAACGACTGGTTCAAGCAGGCTATCGTGCCAGGTGTCCCCTGAGAAAGCCACGCCTGACCAGACAACAGCACCAGTGCCGATTGCAGTGGGCCAGAGAGCACCGTCGATGGCAGCCAGGACACTGGAATCACGTGATCTTCAGTGACGAGTCTAGATTTCTGGTCTATCGTCAAGATGGCCACGTCCGAGTGTGCAGACAAGTGCATGAAGCCTTCAACAAAGATTGTATAGTGCCAAGAGTCCAAGCTGGAGGTGGTGGGGTGACCGTTTGGGCTGCTTTTCATGCAGGGGGCAAAACTGACCTGGTTGTTCTGAATGGAAACCTGAACCAGTTCAAGCACAGGGCCATTCTGGAAGAAACATTGCTTCCATTTTCTCGTGCAGCCTTTCGAGGAAACTTTGTCTTCCAAGATGACAATGCACGGCCTCATCATGCTCGCATGATCCAACACTTTCTTGCTGACCGTGGTGTAGAGCATATGGAGTGGCCTGCCATGTCCCCGGATATGAATCCGATCGAGAACTTGTGGGCAGAATTAACGCGTCAAATCGACCACTTGGACCAGCAGCCGACCTCTGTGCGTGAATTGCAGCAGGCTATTGTCACTGCATGGCAAGCGATTCCTGTCCAAACCTTGGCAAATCTCGTGAACAGCATGCCTCAATGTGTACGTGCTCTCCTGAATGCTCGTGGGGTTTACACGAAGTACTGAACTGTAATTTTACTGTCCGTAATCCCAGTCATAATTTAACTTTTGTTTTTGTTAAAAAATTTTTGGCTAATGTGCAAAATAAAGAGCTACTTCTGGAAAACGTACAGAAGTTTAACACAGTATTGTCCAGGAATTGAGTTCGATATCAGTTTGCATCACTTTCAAGGATCAATTTATTTGTTTCGAAATGTCAAATGTGGTTTTTGTTTCTTTAAAGGTCACATTAACAAAACCTAGAATAATTTCAACATAATTCCAATGAACTTTTGGTTCTAAGACATCTTGAAAAGTAAGTTCAGCCCCACAAAAAAAATATTCCATATTAAATGCCAAGTCTGTATATATATATACAGTGCATTCAGAAAGTATTCAGACCCCTTCACTTTTTTCACATTTTGTTATGTTGCAGCCTTATGCTGAAATCGTTTAAATTCATTGTTTCCCTCATCAATCTACACTCAACACCCCATAATGACAAAGAGAAAACAGGATTTTAGAAAGTTTTGCAAATTTATTAAAAAGAAAAAACTGAAATATCACATTTACATAAGTATTCATACCCTTTGGTATGACACTTGAAATTTAGCGCAGGTGCCTCCCATTTCTCTTGATATCTCTGAGATGTTTCTACTCCTTGATTGGAGTCCACCTGTGGTAAATTCAATTGATTGGACATGATTTGGAAAGGCACACACCTGTCTATATAAGGTCTCACAGCTGACAATGCATATCAGAGCAAAAACCAAGCCATGAGGTCGAAGGATCTGCCTACAGAGCTCAGAGACAGGATTGTGTCGAGGCACACATCTGGGGAAGCCTACAAAAAAATTTCTGCTGCGTTGAAGGTTCCCAAGAGCACAGAGGCCTCCATCTATCTATAATTCCAGTAATCTCTGTCTGTACGTTTGTACGTTTGTACGTCTGTTTGTCTGTGACCGCTGTTTCTCGACAACCACGGGTCCGATATACTTTTAACTTGCCAGGTATATTGCTGGGGACCCGAGGATGTGCCTTTTCAAGGTTTCATATTAATCGGACAATTACTTACCGAGCTATGTCCAAAAAACGATTCAACCAATCAGAGAGCAGCGAACGATCGCGTGTGCCGAACGTGGCGGACACACTCTGCCTCGGATGGCACATTTGAGAGCGTATTCATTTATTTCACGTTTGCAAACTATGTTGGCGTTAAACTATGTTTTAAAACTAATAAAACCGAATTTGCGATTCATTCGCTTTCCTGCGCGTTTGTGCACGCGATGGCGATTTCTTTACCAAACTCCGGAAGCCGTTCGCTTTGGACCAAACCATTGCATGTAAATAGAGGGGGGGGATTGTCACCGTACTCGCAAGCCGTTCACTTTGGACCAAACCATTTCATGTAAATAGAGGGGGGGGATATAATTTTAGATATAGATATAGTACGGGCAATGCCCTAGTAATTCTTAAATGGAAGAAGTTTGGAACAACCAGGACTCTTCCTCGAGCTGGCCGCCCGGCCAAACTGAGCAATCGGGGGAGAAGGGCCTTGGTAAGAGAGGTGACCAAGACCCAGATGGTCACTCTGGCTGAGCTCCTGAGATCCTGTGTAGAGATGTGAGAAACTTCCAGAAGGACAACCATCACTGCAACACTCCACCAAACAACAACAAACAACATGCATTTTAAAGGCCATTTTCCCTGCTAGAGCGGGGGTAGGCCTTGCGGTCCCCATGACAATCTTCTCCATTTTGCCCTATTTTCTGCATCTCTCCTTGTTAACCCCCTTGCCCGCACCTCTTCTTCCACCATCTTTAGCCAAGTCTTTCTCTGTCTTCCCCGTCCTCTACTTCCTTCTACATTCCTTTCCATCACTCTTCTCAAACAGTCACTTTCATCCTTCCTCAACACATGACCAAACCATCTCAACCTGTTCCTCTTCACAGCATCAATCACAGGCTCTATTCCCATCATCTTTTGCAATACATCATTTGTCTTCCTCTCACCTCCCGGTGTGTACCCCGGTTTAGAATAGGTACACCGTTTCCCTGCGCATCGTAAGAGGCGACTAAGGGTTGGCGCCAGGAAGGGCATCCGGCCATAAAAACTGCCTCAAACAGGGAACCATGATTGTCATGGGGCCCGCAAGGCTAACCCCTGCTCTAGCGGGGAAAATGGCCTTAAAACGATCATTCATATTTATATTCTCAACGATACTCCGCACATCCATCGAACCATTCGCATTTCCACCCTTTCCAACCTTCGTTGCTGCTCTACGTTCATCAACCATGTCTCGCTCCCATAAATCATAACACTTCTCACACATGCAGCATACACCTTTCCCTTCAGCTTCAACGACACTCCCCTCCTCATCAGCACGCCACTCAGTTTCCGAAACTTCTTCCATGCACATCTCACTCTAGCAACCGTTGCCAAGTCTGATCCACCTTCTTCACTCAGCATGTCTCCGAGGTAGCAAAATGTTTTCACACCTTCCAGCTTCACGCCGTCTCCAAGATCCAACTCAACATTTCCTCCATCTGCAGCTCCCTCTGTGCACACCTTACATTTGAATGTAGCTGCCACACTGGTTAATGACCCTCTCAGACCACTACATTTTTGATGAACCCACTCAGCGCACATTGTACATTGAATGGCGTTCACTCCGACACCCTTCCTGCACACAGCACATGGCCACTTCCCAGTTCTTTCCACCTCACCACATGCTTTACCACTTGCCATCACCTTCGTCTTTCCGATATTCACCTTCAGACCTTTTGTCTCCATACAACAAACCCAAGAAACAACTTCTTCCTCTTCTCCATGTACTTCTCCTGCAACTGCCTCACAATGAAAAGCGCATCTGTCGTTCCTCTTCCTGGCATAAATCCTAACTGCATTTCGTCGATTTTCACTTTCTTCCTTATCTTCCTCTCCAACACCCATTCCAATACCTTCATTCCATGCTCCAATAACTTTATCGCTCGGTACGAGCCACACTCCAGAGGGTCACCTTTCCCCTTGAAAAGAGGGATGAGGGTACTCAGTTCCCAATCCACTGGAATGCGGCCTTCTTTCACCACCAGATTACAGATCTCTGTCATTCTCTTCACACCCCAACTTCCTGCTGCCTTCAACATATCTCCCACAACTCCCGTCGGCCCTCCCGCTTTTCTACTCTTCATTGCTTTTATCGCTTCCTCAACTTCCTTCTCAGTTATCTTCTCTGCCGGTCCTAAAACTGGGTTACTCTCTATGTTGCCATCCCATCCATTCTCTGTATTCAACAGCATTTCCATATATCTTTTCCATCTCCCTTTAATTCCATCTGGGTCAACAACGATTTGTCCCACTTCATCCTTCAAGCAACTCACCCCCATCACATCACACCTCTCTTTCGCTATCTGCTTTGCAATCCTAAATACTGCTCTCTGACCCTCTTCGAATCCAAGCATTCTCCAAACATTTTCCTATATGCCTCCTCTGCCTTTGCTACCTCTTTCTTTGCAGCCTTCCTGGCTGCCTTATAACTTTCATGCTCTGCTGTTTCTGCTCCCGTACCCTTCGCCTTCTGCCACTCCTTGAACTTCATCATCTTCATCACTTGAACATCACTTGAACATCCTTGAACATCAAGTTCTTGAACCTTGAACATTGAACATCACTTCATCATCCCACCACCATGTTTCTGAGTGCCTCGGTGGTCCTTTTGTCCATCCACATACCTCACCAACGGCTCCCAACAGACTAGCTTTCATTGACATCCAACCACTTTCAAGCTCAACCACATCATCCTCTACCCGACTCAGCCTCTCTTTTAATGCTTCCCATACTGTCACCTCTTTCAACCTCCACACCTTCATTCTCGGTTGGTATGGTACTTCACCCGCCAAGCTCTCCTCGCACCTTTCACCCTTATGTCGCAGACAACCAAGTGGTGCTGTGAAACAGCCTCCTCCCCCGGGATCACCTTTGTGTCCCGGAGGTGCCCCCTATCTCGCCTACGCACCATCAGGTAGTCAACGGTTGTCGTCGACCCACCTGACGTGTATGTAACAAGCTTATTATCCTCTTTCTGGAACTGAGTATTACAAATCAACAAATCAGCTCCATCAGCAAACTCCAAAATCCTTTCACCTTCTCCATTTCTCACACCATATCCGTAACCTCCATGTCCTCCCTCAAAACCATCCATACTCCTTCACACATGTCCATTTAGGTCTCCTCCTACCACAACAACTTCCTCATCTTTCACGTTTTCCATCAGCTTCTCTATCGCACACCAGAACTTGTCCTTCTCTTCATCGCTTCGACCAACCTGCGGAGCATATCCCAAGATGACGTTCACCAAGAGCTTTCCAATCATCATTTTCACCATCATCAACCTATCACTCACTGTAGTCACACACACCATACTGTCTACAAACTCTTCAGAAAACAGGATACCAACACCATTCATGCCCTCCGGGCACCCTTGCCACATAAACTTGTATTTCTGTTCCTGCATACCCTTCACCATTCTCACACCACTTCCCTTCCATCTCGTCTCTTGCACACAACATATGTCCACTCTTCTTCTGATCAATACTTCCACCACTTCTCCTGAACTTCCTGTCATTGTCCCTACATTCCATGTCCCAAACCTCAGAAACTGATCTCCACTTCGGGCTGAACCCTGCCCATATGTAGTTGTAATTGTCATGGTTCTCTTTTTTGAGGCAACAACTGCAACACTCCACCGATCTGGGATATATGGCAGAATGGCCAGATGGAAGCCAAACAGTTCAATCTTGCTTTCATCAGACCACAGAATCCTGTTTCTCACAGTCTGAGAGTCCTTTAGGTGCTTTTTTTGTAAACTCCAAGCAGGCTTTCATGTGTCTTTCACTGAGGAGAGGCTTCCGTCTGGCCACTCTGCCATAAAGCCCAGATTGGTGGAGTGTTGCAGTGATGGTTGTCCTTCTGGAAGTTTCTCCCATCTCCACATAGGATCTCTGGAGCTCAGCGAGAGTAACCATCGGGTTCCTGGTCACCTCTCTTACCAAGGCCCTTCTCCCCCGATTGCTCAGTTTGGCCGGGCGGCCAGCTCTAGGAAGAGTCCTGGTTGTTACAAACTTCTTCCATTTTAGAATTATGGAGGCCACTGTGCTCTTGGGAACCTTCAATGCAGCAGAGATCTTTTTGTAGGCTTCCCCAGATCTGTGCCTCGACACAATCCTATCTCTGAGCTCTGCAGGCAGTTGCTTCGACCGCATGGCTTGGTTTTTGCTCTGATATGCATTGTCAGCTGTGAGACCTTATATAGACAGGCGTGTGCCTTTCCAAATCATGTCCAGTCAATTGAATTTACAACAGGTGGACTCCAATCACGGTGTGGAAACATCTCAAAGATGATCAAGAGAAATGGGAGGCACCCGAGCTAAATTTCAAGTGTCATAGCAAAGGGTCTGAATACTTATGTCAATGTGATATTTCAGTTTTTTTCTTTTTAATAAATTTTGCAAAACTTTCTAAAATCCTGTTTTCACTTTGTCATTATGGGGTATTGAGTGTAGAATGATGAGGGAAAAAATGAATTTAAACGATTTCAGCATAAGGCTGCAACATAACAAAATGTGAAAAAAGTGAAGGGGTCTGAATACTTTCTGAATGCACTGTACATATAAGTCATGCAACATAGCAGGATGGAATTGCCTCCTTATAACTATTATATTGCCTTAACACAAATGAACAAGTTTATTTCACCACCTCTTGCACCGACATATCCTTTGATGCTGGCAATACCAATCCAAAGATGACATCTGCGACAAACACAATCTGGACCAGGATCCCGTGCAGTTATAAGCTCGGGTTCTATTTCTATTCTGCACAGATATCAATGCCTATAAAATCTGAAAGATAGTGTGCAAGGTTCACACACAGGGAGCAGCCTGGTTGTGGCGTGGATAAACCTTCACTGATGTGGCTCGATTCCCCTGCTGCTCAACAATTTCCACATTGAGCGATGGAGGATCAAACCTAGTCTTAGGTAACCATTCATCCATGAATGACAGGAGGGAAAGCACAATTTCCTTTTCTTCTGTGCTCATCGGCACCATGTTGGTGCATGACATTCATTTCACTAGCTCGGTGAGCACATTGATCGAATATCACATCTGTGTTCTGCATTACCTCGAGCATCTCTTCTCACCAGAATCATTGGAACTGTCAAAAATTACAAAGCGAATTAGCTAAAAAAAAATCTGAAACATTCTTTTAATTTATGCTGCTCTGAATTGGGTTGTATCATCGTTACATTTTGCAACTCAAGATTTGTTCAACTAAAATGTTGGAATGTTGAAAACATTGAAATTTGGAAAAGATATGACATACACAGCAATTATTGAGGACTCCTGCAGGCCAGCAAGTCTCCAATTGTTCTTCAACCCCTGAAACGAACTATTGTGAAACTATTGTGAAAACTACTCAATAGATTGTATGAGATTGCACAATTGTATTGGATTCTCAGCTCCTGTAGCCTGAATTACTCTTCGGATAATTACAATGTTGCTATGTATTGGTACTTTGGTTAAAAACCCACGTGGCTCTTGAATGACCTTCAGGGAATGGGTGATGTACCTTGCCGTCCTCTGGCCAATGTGTGACATCAAAGGATGAAATGAACAGGATATTGATGGAGTTATGCAAACTGGCATGGGAAGCAATGACAACTTGACGTTTCAGTCATTAGCCCTTCATTCAAAAAATGTAAAAAATTTTAAAAAAAATTAAAATATAAATATCCAAGAACAAACTGAATCTGTTCAACTTTGTCAAACCATTTATTATCTTGCACACAACTTAACACCTTAACCCAGGAACTTGTGAAGTGTCACAAAACTTTAGCTGCCATTAATGCATTTTATAATTCCTAAACAGGCAACTTTTTATTGCTGTTGAATGACAGGACACAAGCTGGTGCCTGTGTCTGAATTCATGTTGCTTTTAAATGTTTTTCACATCAAAATGTCAAGTCCAAATGATCCACTTACTGTCTGACCCCATGCATTCGCGGCCTGTTTCCCCATCTCTGGTGACTCGCTCGCAAGTCGAGTCTCGTTGCCAGTGGAAGACACAAGAGTGAAGAGAAAAATATTAAAATGGTCAAGAAAAACAGCCTTTCGCATAACTGTATGCAAAACAAAGCAGGTGTTGGCAGGATTAAACGTTTGCAATTTGGATGGTACAATTTGTGTCAAAACCAAAGTCTTTTTTATGCAGCTGTGTTATTTTTCCCGGAGAGTACCACTTAAGATTTGACAGGATTTGAAGTGTAATTGACGTAAATAGAACCAGCAAGATAGCTAACACCTGTGACAATATTCTGACTGCTTTTATGCAGGTACATGTTTCACTACGAAGTGTTAGTTTTTTGTTTTTTTTGGATATTGTTAAAGATTTCTTTTGTTGGTGATGGTTTTCTATTCCAGAAAGAAAGTAAACTGGAAATATCCTCATACATATCATTTCTATTGTCAAATAAGGTTTATCTTTACAATTCAAGTAATTAAAATTACTGCTTATCTATGATGGCATTAAAAGTGTGTGTGTGTGTGTGTGTGTGTGTGTGTGTGTGTGTGTGTGTGTGTGTGTGTGTGTGTGTGTGTGTGTGTGTGTGTGTGTGTGTATATACAAACACACACGAACAGATGATTGGTACTACAGAACTTTAATATGGACATGTATATGTATATGTACATGTATATGTACATTGTACATGTATATGTACATGTATATGTATATGTACATGTATATGTGTATGTATATGTACACACACAGGTTGAACCCCCTAACTTGACTGGGAAGCAAGGCACAGATTGAGTCTCACCCCAGCAATTGCTGCACAACTTGTTAGCAACAAGTGTAGCCTGCCACGCTGACACATTGGCTCTGCAATGCTCCTCTACAATTAGAGAAAAATATTAAAAACACGACACTTGTTATATAAAGTAGAGAGTAGGTCCCGAAATGAGGGTAGAGAGTAGGTCCCGAAACCCCACTCAAAACCGCAACAATATATATATATATATTGTGTGTGTGTGTGTGTATGTATATATATATATATATATATATATATATATATATATATATATATATATATATATATATATATATACAGACTTGGCATTTAATATGGAATTTTTTTTTTCTTGACTTGGGTTTACTTTCTTAACTCAGTATATCAATCTGGTGAGTTTTTTTACACTTTGGTGATTTATTTGGTAAAAGAACCATGTCATTGATTGTCTGTCGCAGCAAGAAGTCAACAACAGGATTATATCCCAGGTGGCGTGGCAAAATGTACGGACAGGTGCATTTGATGATTGGCTTCACAGTCGGGTATACAAGGGTTGTTGCGTTCTGTATTAGTGGAAAACAACTGCTGCACGTCTCCAAAAGTTATTGCCGCTTCCTCTGGAGATGGTCCGTCAACTCGACAATGCTGTTTGTCATGGAGTGGTGGCTTTACGAAATTACGGCATGAAACAGCGTGCTATTGCTCGGCAGTATGGCATCACTCAAGGTCAGGTGTCAAAGATCCTTAAACGAAATGCTCAGAGGGGTGTCCTTACTCCAATACCGAGGCCAGGACGTCCCCACAGAACCACAAGGAGGGATGATCACCAGCTGCACCGGTTAGTCCGCAATGGCCGTACCAAGTCAGCTAATCGGCTTAGGGCTGAGTGGCAGCAACTGACAAATGTGCCTGTATCCAGAAGGCCAGTCAACCAACGACTGGTTCAAGCAGGCTGTCGTGCCAGGCATCCCCTGAGAAAGCCACGCCTGACCAGACAACACCGCCAGCGCCGATTGCAGTGGGCCAGAGAGCACCGTCAATGGCAGCCAGGACACTGGAATCACGTGATCTTCAGTGACGAGTCTAGATTTCTGGTCTATCGTCAAGATGGCCACGTCTGAGTGCGCAGACAAGTGCATGAAGCCTACAACAAAGATTGTATAGTGCCAAGAGTCCAAGCTGGAGGTGGTGGGGTGACCGTTTGGGCTGCTTTTCATGCACGGGGCAAAACTGACCTGGTTGTTCTGAATGGAAACCTGAACCAGTTCAAGTACAGGGCCATTCTGGAAGAAACATTGCTTCCATTTGCTCATGCAGCCTTTCGAGGAAACATTTGTCTTCCAAGATGACAATGCACGGCCTCATCGTGCTCGCATGATCCAACACTTTCTTGCTGACCGTGGTGTAGAGCATATGGAGTGGCCTGCCATGTCCCCGGATATGAATCCGATAGAGAACTTGTGGGCAGAATTAACGCGTCAAATCGACCACTTGGACCAGCAGCCGACCTCTGTGCGTGAATTGCAGCAGGCTATTGTCACTGCATGGTAAGCGATTCCTGTCCAAACCTTGGCAAATCTCGTGAACAGCATGCCTCGACGTGTACGTGCTCTCCTGAATGCTCGTGGGGGTTACACGAAGTACTGAACTGTAATTTTACTGTCCGTAATCCCAGTCGTAATTTCACTTTTGTTTTTGTTAAAAAAAATTTGGCTAATGTGCAAAATAAAGAGATACTTCTGGAAAACGCACAGAAGTTTAACACAGTACTGTCCGTGAATTGAGTTCGATATCAGTTTACATCACTTTCAAGGATCAATTTATTTGCTTCGAAATGTCAAATGTGGTTTTTGTTTCTTTTAAAGGTCACATTAACAAAATCTAGAATAATTTCAACATAATTCCAATGAACTTTAGGTTCTCAGACATCTTGAAAAGTAAGTTCACCCCCACAAAAAAAATATGCCATATTAAATGCCAAGTATATATATGTATGTATATATATATATATATATATATATATATATATATATATATATATATATATATATATATATATATATATATATATATATATATATATACAGTGGAACCTTGACTTACGAGTGCACCAACTTACGAGTTTTCCGAGATACGAGCCGTCGCTCGGGCGGTTTATTGCTTTGAGATGCGAGCCGAGATCTGAGTTACGAGCTTACGTCACCCGCCACCAGGTGTGTTCCGGTCACGTGGTTATCTTGCCGTGCAAGCAGCTCTGCCGTATATAGCTGCTGCTTTGTTTTCGCATTTTGGTTATTTTGGAGCTTACGTCACCCGCCACCAGGTGGGTTCCGGTCACGTGGTTATCTTGCCGTGCAAGCAGCTCTGCCGTATATAGCTGCTGCTTTGTTTTCGCATTTTGGTTATTTTGGAAAATTTCTTAGTTTTAACCATGGGTTCTAAAAAATTGAGTGCCAAGGGCAGTACTGAGAAGAAGAGGATGATGTGCTTGGATATAAAACACGCAATCGTCGAAAAACATGAGCGAGGTGTGCGCGTGTTGTCGACTTGGTGAGGCGGATGTGAAGGCAGCTGAAGATTTTATTATAACTTTTGCCGAACTGATAGAAGCCGAACGATACATCCCCCAGCAAATCTTCAACTGTGACGAGACAGGGCTCTTCTGGAAAAAGATGCCGAGGAGGACGTATATAACGGCAGAGGAGAAGAGCATGCCAGGCCACAACTTGTTCAGAGTGCCGGCGATAGCTCGCCTTCTCTTTGTGGAAAACACGGTGAGATCCTTAACATCCAACAACTAATGGGACGCAAACGGGGCGCCCAGTTTAGCGGTACACACATTGATGAATCACCCTGCCTGTGATTCACCCATGACAGGTTATAGCTGGGTCGGGATTCAAACCCAGGCTGGACAGTTTAGAGTCAAGTGTGCGTACCTCCAGTCCAGGCCATCCTGCCAACTTGTATGCTGCATACAGGTGAAATATAAAGCGCGAGATATTTTTATATATACTGTATATTTCAAAAAAAATTGGTGTGGTTTTTGGCGGGCTGGAACGGATTAATAGCATTTCAATGCATTTTAATGGGGAAATTTAATTTGAGAAACGAGCAAATTGAGTTACGAGCTCGGTCACAGAACGAATTAAACTCGTAAGTCAAGGTTCCACTGTATATATATATATATATATATATATATATATATATATATATATATATATATATATATATATATATTGTTACGGTCCGCGGTTAAGGATGTTGTTTGCCGAGCGGAGGCGCCGCGGCCGAACAGTTTTTCCCCGACTAAATCCGATTCACCCAGACGTTGGCCGTATCGCGCCACAGCTATTCAATCAGGGAAAAGACAAAGACGACGGATGTGAAGAAAAGGAATAAAAAGACGAAACCAAGGTTGAAAATACTACTAAATTTATTTACTATTTACAGGCTCAAAATAACCAAGGAGAAGGAAAGATAAGAAAATAATATACAGAAGCTTTTAGAGACACAGGGAAAATACTAGCTTATACAGACTTAATTACCTACCCAGGACAGAACAAACAAAACAAACTCACGTACGCAAATGGGGAACTTGCAGGCAGGAATGGCTGGAAGGAGAGGAAAGTCCAATGGGTCCGGCAGCACGATCCGCGCGTTGGGCAGCCGCCGTTTCTTCGCGGCCCTGCTCCAAACTGCCGTCCAGGCCCCAAACGGCTGTCGAGTCTTGTTGCTGCTGTAGACGCTGCTGCTGGCGAGCAAGGTGACGAATAGCAGGCTTTGTGTTTCCCTCGATGATCTTCTGCTTTTGGACCTCACAACTCAGCTCTTGTCATAGCTCATCTCTCTTCTCAGCTCATCTGCCTTTGCACCTCACCACGCAGCTCAGCTCAGCCTTGGACCTTTTTGCAACTCTCTCTGTTCACTCTTGCGCGCGCGCTTTTTATCACGCCTCCGGCGATTAAGCCGCCGGCCTTCAGGACACGCCCATCGGTGTGCTCACCTCGGCCATGGTTGGTCGCGCGACCCTCTGGCTCCGCCCTTGATGACGACGGGCGGGCACGCCTTTCTTTCCCGACCCTGCCTCGTGACCAATGGCGGCTTTGGAGGGGATGTAATTGACAAATTGAGGCTTGGCCATTACGAAAGGGGACATGGAGGTTTTTGGGAATGGGAATGAAGGGAATCTATCTCTTTTACTTGGTGCAATGGAGTGTCATGTTACTGGAAGACAAGGCCTTACTCTAAAACACATAATAAAGATATAAGCTACTGAATAAGGGTCTTATAGTGTCCTGCAATGTGGTGTTTCATGGAATTAACTACCGGGACGCCCTTTTTACCTTTACACAACTCTGGAGGCAGGAGGGGCCATATCCAACCAATGTTACACAACAATTTACCACAATACAATACACACAATCAAAAAAATGCAATCCTCATATCCGCAACAATATATATATATATATATATATATATATATATATATATATATATATATATATATATATATATATATATATATATATATATATATATATATATACACATATATATATATATATACATATATATATATATATATACATATATATATATATATACATATATATATATTGTTACGGATCGCGGATTTGATGTTATTTACCGAGCGGTGGTATTGCCGCGACCTAACAATTCCCCCGATTCTTCCCCAACTCACCCGATTCCACCCGACGTTGACCAAATCGCGCTATGCTAAATCAATGAAGGAAAGGACACAACGGCTGGGATAAATGACACGACACAAGGGGTACAGTTCTCAAGACCTCCGGAGGAGGATATAATTGGTGATGCAGAAAAGGGTTAGATTACAAGGCAAGAGGTAAAGCACAGAAAAGATGGGCACTTAGACACAATCTTATCTAACCCAGACAGACCACAGACAAATGGAACAAGACTGACTTACACAGGGATTGATGGCAGGGAAGGACAGGCAGTCGATAGCACAAGGTGCACCTTGGCTCAGGGACAGGATACAGCACGGTCCAGTAGATGCAGGGAGGTGTCACAGCGCTCGGTTGGTGGCGTCTCTCTTCCTTCAAGTCCAGCGCGCATCTGACGTCACCTCCCTCTTCCTGCGCATGCTCAGCGGGGAGTGACACGCCCTCGGCTTGTTGGCTCCGCCCCAGATGGAATCGGTCCGCCGCTTCTATTGGGTGCGGGGGGTTACCGGGCTCCGCCCTTGACGAGGAGCTGACAGCGAGCCCCTACGTGGTAACCCCGTCGGAGCACATGTTCGATGGCGGCTAACCAAGCCGGAGTGAGGACGCGCACTCCCCGCGCCGCCGCCGTTGTTGTTGCTGTTGTTGTTGTTGTTGTTGTTGCCATGAGGAAGAGCTGCGGGGAGGTATTGGGAGGTCCTAAACTCCCTAACGGTGCCATACAATCACATTCTGGTGCAACGAAGAGTCAGAATTAATGGAAACGAGTCCATAACTGACATAGACTAAGAATAACTAGCAAGATGTCCTATAGTTGTCTACGTGAGATGCGGTGGACCTGGATGCGACATTTAATGGGGGAAATAGGGGAAGGTCGGGTCTACAGAGTGTTGTTTACAGAAAATGGGACTAGGGAATGTGGGATTGGGGATAGTTGGGAAGTATTGGGGAAATAGGGGAATATTTACAAGCGGATATGGATGGAGGCCAATCTCATATCCGCAACATTGCACCCTTCTCTACCTCGGGGCGTCCCGACCCGATAAATTTTTACTTACTTTAGTGTGGCACTCAGATGTAGTTCCCTCTACTATTAACTCAACCCTGAGTGCGACAGTTTTACAGATGTTCACAAATGAGTAAATATGTCCCCCAGCGACGTTGCACCCTTCTCCTCACAGAAACACACCCACAGGATAACCGAATCGCGGAAAGAATCCTCAAACTAAACATACAGCCGGTAGGGAGCATTATTTACACAAGACTGATATTTACACTACGATCCAGGACCTGTTCTTTGAGGAACACATGCAGATGTTATGCATAGAGAGCGCACGCATGCCAGCATCGATACACCAACCCACGAGTGCCCTGTGGCCCTACGGCCTTTAATAATGTGCAGAGCACCCCGTCCAAGCACCAAAAGCACCACCCCATAAACACAGTCAGCACCATCCGGTGCACCAATAAAGTGTTCATAGTCACCGGTGGTGTCGCAGCCGGCCGATGTTCTGCCGCTGGTCTTGCCTTGGAGCCCACTTGGCCTTCTTGCTTCTTTAAAAATAAAGAAAGGCGCCAACCGCGTCCATTTCTGAATTGTGGCCGTCAGGGGGGCCAACTATAAGTGGTTCACCTGTATGGCATAGGTGCCACGTTGACCCAGAGGTCCATCCACGGGTGGTGCTTGCCCGCAGAAGAACTGCGGTCCATGGTGGGCGGCCACAAAAATTGCGGTCCATATGGTGTATCGATCCAGGCAGCAAGCAGCGAAAGTACAGGCCCACAACTGCGGAGCCAGCACCTCTCTCTCCTCTCTCTCTGCCCCAAAGCCAGATCCTCGGAGGTGGGAGACAAAAAGAAGACAAGTGAGTAAGGTGGTAAGGGCGCAAAAGTGCATGCAGTATAAGGTAATGCACACTGGGGGCACATGGGAACCAGGTGAGACAGGTACGTTCCTACCGTACGCCCCCCCCCCACCAGGTAACCTACATTGCCCCTCCCTTACCCCTTACTGTATCCACAAAACACAACACTACCCATAAACATCTACTTTACACATCAACAAACGTCCCTACTGTCTTCCCCGTTCCTCCCATAAACCAAATTCGTCTTCTCTCCCTCCTAACCAATCAAATTTGCCATTTCCAACTCTCATCAAAATTTGCCATCTCCAACTCAACATCAAAATTTGCCATCACCAATTCATCATCAGTCCCTCCTAGGGAGGGAGAGATGGAATCACCCCAATGTCTCATCCACGTCGTGATGCGTCTCACAAATCCACACAGCAATTCTCCCTTCCTGCAACACAGAACAAAGAAAACACAGGTGTGGAGTCATCATCATCACCACAGGTAAGTGGCTGCGTATGGTGCGACAGGTTCATCAATCCTAACTATTTCCTAAATGACTTTACCAACTTTACATTACCCGGGGTCTTTCCCTGCCAATCCATTGGCCAACTTACACTATGGGTTCTAAAAACCAATTCCCATTGACCAAACTGTGGTGCTTCTCAATTTGGGGTCTCACTCCCCCGATTCATCTCCCGGTGCCTTCGCACAATTTCTGGGCTGTGACGTGTAGCTCTCCCAGCAGGTCTACCCACCTGCACACCTCCACCACTGTAGTTGCCACCCGAGCTTACCTGCTCCTCACCCTAACCTAACTAACTGGGGAAGGCCCTCTCGCACTCTCACCCCCTCAGTGCCCTCTCTGGCACGGGCTGCCCGATCCACACCCGGGATCCTCAGGCACCCACTGACACTAACGGCTCCCAGAGCCCACCTGCGGCCTCACCTGGCCGACATCCTCACAGTGGTGGAGTGCCCAAACCAACTACACACACTAACAGGCTACACGCCCAGCCATTTCCACAACACTAATGCACCCATCCACAATACCATTCTGCAACCGCACCACAAATGCCAATATCCAACCACAATTTACCTATACCCTCTACCTAACACTTACACTACCCGCCCCGGGTACTCGTGAAAGGGGTCCACTCTTCCCCCATCCACACCTTCGCACCATGCACACCACTCCGTACCACTTACTCCATGTATTCCACACACCTTTACTTGCACACCTGTGCTCTCACACCTGGTGCCACCTGCACCCTTCTCTCCCCAAGCGCATTCGCGCTGATCCACAACACTCACTACTCATACACTGCTCCACACACCTGTCCAGTTCTCACACAGCATCATCTCATCTAACTACTCCCCTCTGAAACTTGCGCTTCCCAGTCGTCCCTTTAAACTATTGCGCTCCCTCGTCATTATCAAACACTAAGCTACTACGTCCCCACTACAGGTATCAGTCACTATCTAAACCTTAGCGTTACCTAATGTCATCTTCTAGGGCCCTACACACGATATCCTAACCCACCCGAGCTAGTTTTCACTGCCATCAACCCCATAATCTATTGCGCATTTGCCCCACATCATGGGAAGGGTGGCAGGGATGCCACCCTTACCCACCGTCATACGGCGCGAGTGGGACCTTGTGGGACCACCTCATATGTGAGTCGTTGCCCGCCTGCCGGACCCCATGCGTCGCCCCTTGCGGGGTCAGCGCGGGGCCGAACCGGCCGGGCCACCACAGTACATTACCCCCAAGGGGCTCCCGTGCCTCCCCTGTCCCTCTAAAAACTACCCCCTGTTGGTGTCGATGCATGGGTCACACTTCCTCAACCCGCTACCCATTCCATACCACCACAACCTTGCTCACTCACACCTCGCACCTCTCCCATCACCGGACCCTCTCGCTCGCACCCTCGTTCCATACCCTCCGGACCAGCCATATACCTCACTCTTGGCCTCTCACGAACATCCGGGTCTATCTCGACCCCCAAGCTTATTAAATCCCCTGGCGCATCATACGCACGACCATATTGGTCACCACTTACACCGGGTCCTCTTTCTCTTTGCTTCTCCTCCATCACCTGCGAATCCCTCATCCGGTTAATGAGCACATCATCACGATCCGAACACAGACTTTGGACCAATTCTTTTACTTCCTCCTTTATCTCTTTCTTATCCTCTCTCCGTCGCTTCTTAATTTCGCTCACCCCTTCTTCCACTTCTTCTAATTTCTGCTTCACCTCCTTCATCTCCTCGTGCGCCCCCTTAAGTTCTTCCTCTAACTCCACCTTATTTTTTTCTATGTGCTCCCGCACCTCCCGCTCTTTAACCTCCATTACCTCTACCACCTTGTTCATTTTCCTCGTCAGGTCCTCATGTACCGTCTGACACTCTTTTTTAATTACCCCTACGTCCTTTTTCATCTCCTTCTGTGTCGATTTTAAACCCTCTATTACCGCTGTGTTCTTCTTTACCTGGTCCCCCAACTCCTTTTGTCCCACTGTCAGTTGTTCTACTCCCAGCGTCAACTCCTCTATACCCCCTTGCAATTTTACAGTCCCCTTTCTCACCTCCTTCTCCATGCGCTCCTTACAGTGCCTCACCTCCTCGCGCACTCCTCCGACCTCCTCACTCACACCTCTTCTGATCTCCTCTCCCATCACTTGCATCTCCTGCCCAGATGCCACCCTCATCTGCTCCATTTCCTCCCTGTGAGCATCCAATTTAGTTTCTACCCCCATTCTGACCCCCTCTATCTGCTGCCCCATTTTTTTAACTTCCCTTTCCGCTTGGTCCCTCATGTCCCTCAATTTGCCTTCCATACTGTTTTCTAACCCCTCTAACCCATTTTGCATCCCTTCCATTTGATTCTCTTGAGCGGCCATTCTGTTTTCTACCCCCATTAACCCCTCCTGTATTTCCCCTAATCTATTGTCTAATCCCTCTATTCTACTCCCTAACCCTCCGATCTGGGCCCCCATCCTTTGTCTAACCCCTCACCGGTACCCCTCGCTTCGTCCCTCATTACCCCCATTTGGCCCTCCAATCGCTCACCCAATCGCTCACTATCAGCCCTCATTTGCTCACTATCAGCCCTCATTTGCTCACTCTGAGCATCCATCCGATTCCCAATTGCTGACTATTAGCCTCATATCGTCCTTCTGCAGGTTGAGGGGACGCCTGCATTTGTACCATAAATTGCTCCATGAGGGCCTGCATTTGGGCCATCCCTCCCACTTGTGCAGCGGGTGCGGCCGCCGTAGCAATGTGCGAGGCGCCATTTTGCGAACCTGCCGCCCTCACTGCTTCACTCTCCTCATGTCCCTCAATTTGGTCCTGGATCGACCCTGCCTCACTCTCCTCTACCGGAACCCAGCCGTCTTGATCTGCCATAGCGCGACTTTCAAAATTCGGGTTTTTATTTTACAACAAAACAAATTTCGGTTACTTGTAATTTTGAGCGCGTTAAGCGCGCTTCGGGTCCGATCTCACTCCTCGACACCAGTTGTTACGGATCGCGGATTTGATGTTTTTTACCGAGCGGTGGTATTGCCGCGACCTAACAATTCCCCCGATTCTTCCCCAACTCACCCGATTCCACCCGACGTTGACCAAATCGCGCTATGCTAAATCAATGAAGGAAAGGACACAACGGCTGGGATAAATGACACGACACAAGGGGTACAGTTCTCAAGACCTCCGGAGGAGGATATAATTGGTGATGCAGAAAAGGGGTAGATTACAAGGCAAGAGGTAAAGCACAGAAAAGATGGGCACTTAGACACAATCTTATCTAACCCAGACAGACCACAGACAAACGGAACAAGACTGACTTACACAGGGATTGATGGCAGGGAAGGACAGGCAGTCGATAGCACAAGGTGCACCTTGGCTCAGGGACAGGATACAGCACGGTCCAGTAGATGCAGGGAGGTGTCACAGCGCTCGGTTGGTGGCGTCTCTCTTCCTTCAAGTCCAGCGCGCATCTGAAGTCACCTCCCTCTTCCTGCGCATGCTCAGCGGGGAGTGACACGCCCTCGGCTCGTTGGCTCCGCCCCAGATGGAATCGGTCCGCCGCTTCTATTGGGTGCGGGGGGTTACCGGGCTCCGCCCTTGACGAGGAGCTGACAGCGAGCCCCTACGTGGTAACCCCGTCGGAGCACATGTTCGATGGCGGCTAACCAAGCCGGAGTGAGGACGCGCACTCCCCGCGCCGCCGCCGTTGTTGTTGCTGTTGTTGTTGTTGTTGCCATGAGGAAGAGCTGCGGGGAGGTATTGGGAGGTCCTAAACTCCCTAACGGTGCCATACAATCACATTCTGGTGCAACAAAGAGTCAGAATTAATGGAAACGAGTCCTTAACTGACATAGACTAAGAATAACTAGCAAGATGTCCTATAGTTGTCTACGTGAGATGCGGTGGACCTGGATGCGACATTTAATGGAGGTCGGGTCTACAGAGTGTTGTTTACAGAAAATGGGACTAGGGAATGGGGGATTGGGGATAGTTGGGAAGTATTGGGGAAATAGGGGAATATTTACAAGCGGATATGGATGGAGGCCAATCTCATATCCGCAACAATATATATATATATACATATACATATACATATATATATATATATATATATATATACATATACATATACATTATATATATATATATATATATATATATATGTATATGTATATGTATATATATATATATATATATATATATGTGTATATGTATATGTATATATATATATATATATATAGTGTATATGTATATGTATATATATATATATATATACATATATATGTATATATATATATATATATATATATATATATATATATATATATATATATATATATATATATATATATATATATATATATATATATATATATATATATATATATATATATATATATATATATATATATATATATATATATATATATATATATATATATATATATATATATATATATATATATATATATATATATATACATATATATATATATATATACATATATATATATATATATACATACATATATATATATATATATATATATATATACATTTATATATATATATATATACATATACATATATATATACATATACATATATATATACATATATACATATATATATATATATATATATGTATTTATATGTATATATTGTTGCGGTTTTGAGTTTTGTACAATAAAGGTTAAATTTCACCCCTCATAGTTAGTCACACAACAACACGTAACCTCGCGATAGTTCAGTTATTTCATAGTATGTGTGAGAATAGTCCTTTTTCTGTGTTAGTTTTGCGTTGAGTAGAATAATGAAAGTAAGTCCTTTTCATAATTCCATTGCCTTATGCCTCTTACGCCTCTTTGTGCTACCTTTGGCTTTTTGGCGCGAATTAACACGAGGCGGGCCTGGCGGGTCAAGTCGGGACCGAATGAGGGTGGCGAAGAAGCTGACGGTAAGCGCAAGTCGCCAATCAGGGCTCAAAGGGTGTGGCTGCAGCAATGCGTCACATGGCGTAGTTGGAACGTTCGAGAAGGCTCAGGGCGTGGCAAATATAACCCGTCGCACAAAGCCCCCACGAGGAGTACGAGTTTGAGCAGTTGGCATTTGGAGAGCGTCGAGCAGTTGGCATTGAAGAGTGCAGTAGAGCAGCAGTTCGGAGCAGGAGTTGAGCGCGGAGAGGCTCGAGTATTGATGAGAGTTACGAGATCGGAGAAAGACGCGCATGAACCGGATAAGCGCTCCTATTAAAGTGGACGCTCGGTTGAGCTTAAGGCCGAGTCTATATTGCATTGGGTTACGCGAGTGATGGCGCGCTGGTTGCTAAACGTGCTGTGGAACCGCCCAGCCGTGCTGCGAGATGCGTACATTTCCTTCTTGCCTCATCTGCTGCCTTGTGTTCGAGAGACGCGCTACGAGGATCCTTCCACCACCTGCTGGCCATCTTCGCGGGACGTGCTGGGACCGTGGAGAGCACACCAGGCGTTCCTGGACGACCAAGGCAGCGCGTGGACACCATTCTGCCTGCAATTTCCCTGTGTGAGTGTGATCGGGCCCGTGTCTGGGTTTAAGAATAAGACTGCTTCAGTTCTGCTCTGTGTCTGCTTTCTACCAAATTGTACATACCTGTAAATAATAATTAAATTGTGTTATTCCTTTTATTCGACCGCCTCCTGTTTTCCCTCATTGACTAAGCGTGGTACGAACAGAACCGCTCTAATCGGGGTACAATATTAACGGTGACTGCACGGACCACGTGGTATACAATCCGCTGGGTGTACTCAAATTACACGTGGCTCATGGGAGGCTTGGTTCCCCGCTTCCGTGGCAGCGCAGGTATTTAGGTACGAGCGAGACTTGGTCCCGAAACCCTACCTTGCATTTGCCCGGAAGAGGCGTTTCAAGTCTCGGTTATGCCAGGCCCAGAAAGAACAAGGAGCTTAATCCCCCCCTTGGTAAGGGTAAGGAAGGCGGCGGAAAACCATAACAATTGGTAGTCAGGAGTGGGGATTTGGAACCCTGGACAAAATTTTTGGACACCAAAATTCGAAATTACGAGTGACTGAAATTTAGTTTAAAATCCAAATTTGTATTTGTATCAGGGCTAGCCAAGGCGGTCGAATGCCGGTGGGAATAATGGATAAGGTAGAATTAATGACCCAAAACCAGGAGAGGCAGTTGGTAGTGGAAGCAGAAAAGGGGGTGGCAGCTGGCAAAGAAAATGGCGGCACCTCGCACGTGGTGGCGAGGGCCGAGCCCACAGTGCCAATAGATATGGGCCTTTTTATGATGCAACTCAGGGCGTATATGGGAGAAGAAATAGGTAAATTGACTGCAGAAATGGACGCCCAAAGTGACAAGTCCACCCGGGAATTGGAAGAGGTGAAAAATGGGTTGGAAAACAAAATGGACATCCAAAAGAATCAATTGGAAAAATTTAGGGTAGCGTCGAAGAACGACATGAAAAAGGCAGGTGAGGACATAAGGCGCAGGTTGAGCGAGGAGGTTGCATTGGGACGCGATGAGGTGATACGGTGTGAGGAACGCGTAGGGAGTGAGCTTGGGCAGAGCGCAGCCAAGTTGACCGAGGGTATGGAAATCGCCACACGGGGTGTAGAAAAACCGGCGATCGTCACATTGGATAAAGAAATGTCGGGAGCGCCGGGGAAGGTCGAATTGGAAGACGAAATTTCATGCGCGCCGGCGGTTGTCGAAGAAATAATGGAAATTGAAGAAACAATTGGGGCCAAAGAGACGGCAGAATCAGAAATGAAATCGCGGGAAAAGGAAATGGGATGCGCACAAAGTCTGTATTTGCACCGTGATGTCATGCTTGCTAACAAAATGGAAAGTTTGCAGGTGCTGGCGGGAAAGGAGATCCCCAAGGTGAGTAGGAATAATGGCACGAATGTGTTTGATGCGAAAGGGGTTTTGGCGCGCTTGGGAAAGAAACGAAACCCGGGCGGTCGTGGAAGGTCCATTGTGCGGTGTACGAGGGCGACTGGCGCACGTGTGAGAGAAAAGTGTGCACCGGAGCACGAGTGTGTGTGAGAGAAGTGTGAGCCAGAGTGGGCGGTGACGGAGAGTGTAACAGGAGAGTGTGTTACAGAGTGTGCAGGAGTCCACACCAGATCATGTTGCAGGGTGTGTAACAAGAGAGTGCACACCCGGGGGTGTTACCGAGTGTGTAACGGAAGAGTGTGCGCCAGGGTGTGCGTGAGGGTGTGCGATGATTGGGTGTGCAACAGGAGAGTGCACACCCATCGGTGTTCCAGACTGTGTGCGGGAAGTGTGTGTAACGTATTGTGTGGAAGGTAAGAGTGTGCCTAGGTGTGCAGGTGCGAGTACAGTGTGTGAGGGAGAATACACACCAGAGAATGTGGAAGGAGAGTGTGCGGTAACAGAATGTATGGAAGGCGCTGGGACGCCTGGGTGTGCGGGTGCAGAGTGGGTCGCGAGTGGTGAGAACGCGGCTCAAGCATCGACACCGACCGGGGTAGCGTTTAGCGAGACGGGTAGCCGACGTGAGCCCTCGGTGAGTTGTGTGCGGCAGGGACCGGCCGGGATTGGTGGTGCGGCGGTTTCACAAGGACTGCCGTGCACGACCCGTGCCGGACCCCGCCCTGTATGGTTTGTGCCGCGCCTTGGCGGGAAAGGCGAACGGTGAGGTTCAAGTGGAGGTAGGAGATTTCGGAGCCGTGCACCTTTGCGGGTGCGGTGCTCCGACCATGGGCGGTTGGGGCCATCGTGCGTGGGACCGCGAGGCCCCGCGCAGAGATGGGCCCCTGAACCTCGGCCCATCCATGCCTCCTCCCCTGGATCGAAAATGCCAGACGGACGCAATCTACAGGAGACAAACCAACCGCATGGACCGCAAACCAACTACGGCCTTTCTAGGTCGAGCCATGATGACGTATTTCCACACGAAGAGGCTCGAGTGTAGTGGACGGATGAGGATAGTGTACCCTATGTGGGGGAATGGTGGTATGACCATTCCTCACACGACCAGGGCCCATGAGCATTAGATTAGGGGGATGGCAGTGATAGGCACATGGGGGGCCATCGATGGTTACCTCCATGGGGCATGGGGCACCGAAGCTAGCCAAGGGAGGGCTAGGTTATTGATATGGAATTAGAAGACCTTAGGAGACACAAGATTTAAGTGGTAACATTTGTACTATAGAGGGGACGTAGGTAGTTTAGCTGGTTGATAATGACGAGGGAGTGCATAGTGTAACGGGATGACGGGAAAGCACGAGTTTTAGGGGAAAAGCAGTTAGCTAGATGATGCTGTGTGTATGAGGAATTGTGTTGAGACAAATTGAGTTGTGTTGAGGAGCATGGGAAAAGGTGTGTGAGCACAAAAGGTGTGCAAGAAAAGTGGTGTGCAAGATATTTGGTGTGCATGAAAAGTGGTGTGTGAGATAAGTGGTGTGGAATGCTTGGTGTGGAATAAAAGGTGTGGAATGCATGGTGTGAAGGAGTGAATGGGGGGAGATGGACCCATTCACGAATGCCCGGGGTGGGTAGTGTAAAATCAGGTAGAGGGCTCAGGTAAATTTGTATGGATATTGACACCTGTGGTGCAGGTAGTGGCAAAGAAGTGCTTTGGATGGTACATGAGTCAGTGAAATGGCTGGGCGTGTGGTTTAATTGGTGCGTATGGTTATTGGGGCACTCCGCCACTGGTAGTTTGTCGGCCAGGTGAGGCCGCAGGTAGGCTCTGGGAGCCAGTTAGAGTAGTTGTGAGTTGTTCAGTGGGCCCTGAGGATCCAAAGGAAGGACCCGGGTTTCCCAATGCCAAGGTGGGCATCAGTGGGTAAAGAGCCATGAGGGGCCTTCCCCAGTTTAGGTAGTCGCAGGAGCAGGTAAGCTCGGGTGGCAACTTCAGTGGCGGAGGTGCGCAGGTAGTTGGACCTGCTAGTGGAGCCACACGACCCAGCCCCGAAATTGTGCAAGGGCACAGAGTGAAAATTTGAGGGAGTGAGACCCTAATTTCATGAGCACCACAGAGTGGGCAATGGGAATTCGGTTTTTAGAACCACGTAGTTTAAAGAGGCCGATTGGCAGGGTATGACCCCGGGTAGTTTAAGAGTAAATGTTAGTAGTGCAGTTAGGAAGAAAAATCCCTTTGCGCCATCCACCGCCATTCACCAAGGAGGACGAAGCTCCACACCAGGACCAAGTGAACTGTTTGAGTGTAAGACGCATCATGACGTAATGGGACATTGTGTTTGTTCCATTCCTTCCTTCCTGGGAGGGATTGGGAGACGAATTTGGCGAGAGGGGGATATGGGAGACAAGACTTAGGGACGAATTTATAAATACAAGGAAGGGCTAGGGAAGTGTAAGCCGACAATGGGGGGTACGAACGGATAGGGACGATCCTGCTCTGCTCGCTCCTCTGCACCCCTCACGCTGCATTACCCTGGGTTGCTGTGTACCTTTGTGCCCTTTCCGCTTTGCTGGTCGTGCTTTGTCTCTCCCCCCACCCCAGGCCCATTTTGGAGGTGGAACTGTGCAGCACCGACCTGTGCATCACTGCTGCACTTTGCGGCACATGTGCAGCACCCCCTTATGCACTTTGCTACATATGTACAGCCAAACTGTGCGGCACTTTGCTGCCGTATCCTCTTGTTATAACTTTGCTGCACCTGTGCAGCACTTTGCTGCCACAAACACTTTGCTGCACTTCATACACTTATGGACCACAGGTTTTGTGGCCTTACACCTCTACTGTGCAGCACCTTGCTGCAAATTCACCTTGCATCTTCGGACCACTTGTTTTGAGTGGCGTCAATGTCACGCAGTCGGACCACCTATGGTTGGCCCTGAATGGCAATGAAATAAAATGAACGCATTGTTTGTGTATTTTTTATTATGGTGTGCTAGGGACGAGAAGATTTGTAAGTTTAGTTAGCCCTGAAGAGCAGGAATGGCCTGTATGCCGGTCCGGGGGCTAGCCGGTTTGATATATGCACACAGAAGATGCAAGAAGCAAGAAGCAAGCAGCAAATGTGAATTTATGAGTGTTTTTTGTGTTTTTGCTGTGCTGTCTCTCCCCTCCAATCTTCTTTCCAAAAAGGACAGGTCCTGGGTCACAGAACTGTAAATAAGGTTAAGTTTTTGTGCTTGTATATAAAAATGCTGCCCACCGGCTATATGTTTAATTGACAAATTCCGGATTCGGTTAATTGTGGGCGTCCTTCTGTTAGAGTAGCCACTCAACGCAATAGGTGGGACATATTTAGTGTTTTAAAACTGTCGCATACACGGGTTCGAGTAAATGTTAGAGGGAACCACATCTACAGTCACGTGAAAAAGTAAATACACCCCATGTAAAGTTTTGACTTTTTCAACATATTTCAACATACAGCTATTTGATCTTCATTTCAACAATATTGACAGATAAAGGTGATATAATAGAACAAATATCATGAAACATTTACATTTTGTAGTCCATTGTATAATTTAAATAAACATAAATGCAAATTTTGCATGTGGAAAAAGTAAGTAAACCCTTGGCTCTATTAGGTGGTATTGCCCCCTTTGGCAGAAACAACCTCAAGTAGGCGTTTCTTATAACTGTCTAACAGTCTCTGACATCGACTGGGAGAAATTTTTGCCCACTCCTCCATGCAGAATTCTTTCAGCTGTGCGATGTTTGAGGGGTTTCTTACATGCACAGCTCGTTTCAAATCCCCCCACAACATCTCGATGGGATTTAGATCCTGGCTTTGACTTGGCCATTCCAGAACCCTCCATTTCTTTCTTTTCAGCCATTTATTGGTGGATTTACTGGTATGTTTAGGGTTATTGTCATGTTGCAAGGTCCACCTTCGGTTGAGATTCAACTTTCCGACAGATGGCCTCACATTATCCTCAAGCACCCTCTGGTGCAATGAAGAATTCATAGTGGATTCTATGATGGTGAGCTGCCCAGGCCCTGATGCAGCAAAGCTGCCCCAAACCATAATATTTCCACCACCATGCTTTACAGTTGGTATCAGGTTCTTGTGGTCAAATGCTGTCTTTGGTTTTTGCCAAACATGTCTTCTGGTACTGTGGCCAAATAGCTCTACCTTTGACTCATCTGTCCAGAGCACATTGTTCCAGAAGTGCTGGTCTGTGCCTAGGTGTTCATTGGCAAATTTTAGTCTTGCCCTGATGTTCTTTCTGGACAGCAAAGGTTTCCTCCTGGAACACCTCCCATGTAGATCAAATTTGTGCATCCTCATTCTTATGGTAGACTCGTGCACTTTGACATCAACAGTGGCAAGAGCTACCTGTATGTCCCGTGATGACATTCTGGGGTTCCTAGAGGCTTCTTTCAGCATCTTGCGGTCTGCTCTCGGGCTAAACTTGCTGGGGCGGCCTGGCCTGAACAAGTTGGCAGTTGTTTGGAATCTTCTCCACTTGTAGATCTTCCGGACAGTCGAATGATTGATTTCAAATTGTTTGGAGAACTTTTTAAATCCCTTCCCAGACTCATAGGCATCTATAACCTTCTTTCTGAAGGCCTCAGAGAGCTCTTTTGATCTAGGCATGGTGACGCCACACACTTTCACAACAAAGAGCAAACCAAACTAAATGTCTGAGGTTTAACTATGACAGGTTCCTCCAAGATCCTCTCCAACGATGTTCTCATCATTTACACCTGAGCTGGTGCACCTGATTCTAATTTTAGGTATTTGAAGTAGTGATAAATGTAGGGGTGTACTTACTTTTTCCACATGCAAAATTTGCATTTATGTTTATTAAAATTATACAATGGACTACAAAATGTAAATGTTTCATGATATTTGTTATATTATATCACCTTTATCTATCAATATTGTTGAAATGAAGATCAAATAGCTGTATGTTAAAATATGTTGAAAAAGTCAAAACTTTACATGGGGTGTACTTACTTTTTCACGTGACTGTATATGTCACATGTAAAAGTAAAAGTAATTTTCCAGATCATTCTCAAAACCGGTCGTTCCAATTTTGTTAGGTTCGACTCGGGGACGAGTCTGACGAGGGAGAGGGGTAGTGTTCCGGTTTTGAGTTTTGTACAATAAAGGTTAAATTTCCCCCTCATAGTTAGTCACACAACAACACGTCGCCTCGCGATAGTTCAGTTATTTCATAGTATGTGTGAGAATAGTTATTTTCCTGTGTTAGTTTTGCGTTGAGTAGAATAATGAGAGTAGGTCCTTGAGCCAAGCTAGTATATATGTATATACATATATATATATATATATATATATATATATATATATATATATATATATATATATATACATGCACATGCATCCGGGTGTCCCTGTGTGTGTGTGTGTGTGTGTGTGTTTCCCCGTGTGTGTGTGTGTGTGTGTGTGTTTCCCGTGTGTGTGTGTGTGTGTGTGTGTGTATGTTTCCCCGTGTTTGTTTGTGTGTATGTGTGTTTCCCCGTGTGTGTGTGTGTGTGTGTGTGTGTGTGTGTGTGTGTGTGTGTATGTTTCCCCGTGTTTGTGTGTGTATGTGTGTTTCCCCGTGTGTGTGTGTGTGTGTGTTTCCCCGTGTGTGTGTGTGTTTCCCTGTGTGTGTGTGTGTGTGTGTGTGTGTGTGTGTGTGTATGTGTGTATGTTTGTATATGTTTCCGTGTGTGTGCTTCCCCGTGTGTGTGTGTGTGTGTGTGTGTTTGCTTCCCCGTACGTGTGTGTGTGGGTGTGTGTGAGTTTGAAACCATCTTTCAAAAGTATTATATTACTGAATATCTGGTTACAAATACTATATTTGTTGCCAAATTGGTCTGTGATAGGGCATTAAACTGTTGGTGGCAAAAAAGTTTTAATCAATATAAACCATGTTTTGAGACCTGAGTTGAACTAGTATCTAATGTTCGTAGCATCCAACAGACGAAGTCTTTGTCGAAGCATTTTATGAGAGCATTGAAATCCCAATGGACGGATGAAATGCGATACTTACATCCCTCTGGATCGGACGTTACACAGGGTGTTCATTGCCAGAAAGAAGAGAGCTTTATGTTGAACAAAAAAAGAGTTTCAAACTTTCTCTCAGTCCATACAAAGCAGGTATGATATCTTTTGTATATGTGAGCATGTGTCATGAATATGAATATTGTCTTTGTGCTTTGCTGCACAAGCAAGCGCACCATCCAACAGTCCCGAACGGTTCATCTTTCTCTCCCGTCATTCCTCATTGGTGGGACGTGGCCCCTGGCTGGCCTCTGCTCTCCACTGCCCGATGCTATGAACATTAATTGACCAGCCATGACCTTAGAGGTCAGAGCAGATGGATTTAAGAGCAAACCAAATAAATTCCAAACCTTTCCGCCTTCCATTCCAAACACACCGTTGAGATCCAATATTTTTCCTGATTTTGTTAACTAAGAATCTGAATCATTTTCTGTAATGAAACTTATTTTCACAACAGCACTGATATGTGGCAACATTTACTGATGCAGTGAACATTTAGATTAGAACAGAACTTTGGTTCTTTGCTAAGTTACCAGCACACAATGGCTTTTTTTTGGTTTCAGTCGTTTTTTTTTTCTCTCCTATTTTATTTTTTAATGTTGGATGCTCCAGGCACGGACTGCATAGCCCTTATCGAGGCCAGGCCTTAAATAAAAGAGAATAAAAGTGTATGATGTTTTTTTTTTGTTTTTTTTGTATACAAGATCGAGGCTCGTGAAAGAGCTAACATTAATCACACAAAAAGACAAACCGACACACAAAACACAAAAAACAAGGGGAGCGGCAGACAAGATGGGGAGAGAGGGGGAAGAGGGGGAAGGACACAAACACAACATTTGAGAGCAGGGACATCGGGAGGACTTGGGGGGAGGTGGGAGAGGATTAAAACATATGAACACTGCAAGGACTCTGGGGTGAATTACCAGGGGTAGAAAAGATCAAGGTTTTCGATGGGGGACGATAAGAGATGGTGGTGAACAGCTGTTTTAAAGACCTGGAGGGAGGAGTGGGATTGAAGGGAGTGGGGGAGTTTGTTCCAGAGGCGGGAGAAAAGGGGAATGAAAGAGTGAAGGTGAGCAGAGAGCCTAGACTTTGGCAGTTTAACCATAAGAGGGTTGCAGGCAGATCTTGTGCGACCTGAAGGAATATTGGGGGGACAGAGCACAGAGAGAGCTGGGGGAGCAAGGCCGGAGAGGAGTCGGTAGAAGACAGAAAGAGATTTGTTTGTTTGCGAGAGAGATTAAAGCTAGCCCGGTAGATATAATTTGAGTGAGACAGAAAGTAAGAGCAGTAATCCTGACTGTTGTGGAAAACCATTCAGGTCCGCACAACTTTTAGTCCAACGGTTTGGTTTAATTGCATTTAGATCATCAGATCATTCCTGTAAGTAGAAATACACAATAAGCATACGATGCGACATCTCATAAAGCCATTCATATCAGTCAATGCAAGCAAGCTAGATATTCTATAAAGGCGTACCATTAACGAGGCTACCGATGTAACATGTCACAAGGGAGAAGTCTCGGAGCACTGACACAGCAACGGGTCTTATAGTCACGCCCCTAGTGGGGACAACAATGACAGCGAGCAGCGAGCATCCCCACCCGGGTTCAGTACGGATACGATTTCACTACATTCACCCCCCGTCAGAATTATACGGCCGCGTGGCTAAAAGCGAGTGAGCGTCAGCATGGGCGCGGAGTATTAGTCGGCCCAACCGTAGCGGGCCGGGCGGCGAATTTCTCTGCCAGCACGCGTTCGAAATTCCCCGGGTACGGCGTCTCGTAACCCTGTGTCCCCGGTGTCAGAGGCGTCAACAGGGTCGGGTGATGAAGGGGGTAACGCCAAGTCGTCGGACCCGGGCAGTCTCGACGGGGGGAGGGTCGGTGGACTGTCGGCGATGGGAGCGTCGGGAGAGGTCATAGTCTCATAGACGGGTTCGACTGGTTCGTCCGATTCCCTACTAAGGTCGTCGACCCCGCAAGGGGCAAGATGACGAACGGAGACAGTAGTCTCACGACCATCAGACGTCATCACACGAGCATTTGTGGTCATATCCACAAACCGTAAGGTTATCGAGGTAGACGAAAACATCGGTTAAGTGCTCCCGCGCAACGAGGTCATCCATGGCCCTCTGGAAACAAGCGACCCCGTTCGTCACCCCAAAGGGCAATCGTGTAAATTGGTACAACCGCTGCCCCGACTCGAAAGCGGTATAGATACGATCCGCCCTAGAGATAGGGATCTGGTGGTACGCACTACGGAGATCGAGAGTACTATAGACCGAATACTGGGACACCTGTTGCACTAGCGCGTCCATCCCCGGAAGGGGGTAGGCATCCAGCTGTGTAAAGCGGTTAATCGTTTGGGAATAGTCGATTACCATGCGTTTGCGATGGGCCTCGCTGCGCACCACTAAGACCTGGGCACGCCACGGCGACCTACTAGGTTCTATGATGCCGTCTTTCAAGAGCTGAGTCGTTTCGTCCGCAATGAATTGCATGTCCGCGCGAGAGTAGCGTCTCGATTTTACCGCGACAGGGGTACAGTCGGAGGTTAGATTGGGGAACAGCGAAAGCGGACGGACGTCCATTTGCGCTAGGGCGCACACCGTTAGCGCGTCGTCCGCCCCCACAACAAGAGTGTCAGGCCCACCGAACTCCATTACCAGACGTCCATGCAGCTTAAGAAAATCGTGTCCTAGCAGAATATCAGCACATAATGCGGGTAAAACCATAAGGTGTACATCAGGGAAAACCCGTCCCTTTAGCACTAGTTTCAATCGGCATTCCCCTTTTGTGCTAAGCCGGAGTCCCTGGGAAGCCATGAAGATCCGTCGTGTAGACCGCCCGATCCGCCATCCATGCCTGAGCACAAGTCGCTGGTCGATAAAACTATCCGTAGATCCGGTGTCCACCAAGGCCTGAACACAATGGCCCTCAACCATAAGGGGAATAAGGGCTTGAGCCAGGCCAGACGAGGCAGCTGGGAGCGGGACTGAGCCCCCCGAATGGGTCGGACCAGCCTCGCGGGTGGATCCTACACCAGCAGCAGTTTTGCGATCGTGGCCGGAGTCTGCGTTGACCATGGGGAATCCATTATCGTCATCAGAGGGCTTTCCCCAGCATTCCGGTGTTTCGCGATTCAAAATCCGATGAGAAAAGGCCTCAGTAGTATTTGACATCGCCTTTTGACACTCCTGGCAGATAAAGGCTTCCGTTGTAGCCGAAATCGCCTTTTTCGTTTGGTCGCTTTGACAAAAGGCTTCCGTAGTATTCGAAATCGCCTTTTTCGTTTGGTCGCTTTGACAAAAGGCTTCCGTAGTATTCGAAATCGCCTTTTTCGTTTGGTCGCTTTGACAAATGGCTTCCGTAGTAGTATTCGAAATCGCCTTTTCCGTTTGGTCGCTTTGACAAAAGGCTTCCGTAGTATTCGAAAGCTGTTTCTTCCCTTGCGTGGCTCGAGGTTTGGCCAAGGACGCGGCCTTTGTCCCCGATGGAGAATGAGACGGTGGTGGCTTTCCGGTGGCGCCAGTCAAGGTTGTCTGAGCGCCCAGCGGGCCGCAGAGAGGGGCCCTCCCCTTCGAAGACGGGTAAGGCGCTGGGCTCGTGGGTTCTGCTACAAGCCCGTTCAAGGTTGCCGCGCCTGCGCGACCGCGGCTGCGCGAGTCGAAGGGCCGCGAGCCGCGTGCCGATTTCTTGCACACTTTCGCGTAATGTCCCTTTAGCGAGCACAAATGGCAAATAGCGTCACGTGCCGGACACACGACTCGGGCATGACGAGGCCCTCCACAAAAAAAACATGCGGCCCCGCGCAAGGCCTTGGGTCTGCTGGTCGTAACGGCAGCTGTCAGGGTAGGGTCATCCTCCGGAGCATCCCGGAGTTCAGCAGGCGGATCCACGTCCTCGTCAGTGGTCCTCTCCGGCCGGGCGTGTAGTGAGGTGCCCGCCAAAAGGCGCGTGCGATCATAGGCGTTCGATTGCATCCGCGCTTCGGTATACACCGTCGCTTGCTCAACCGCCGTAGCGAAGGTCAGGTCGGTCTTCTCCAAGAGTTTGAGACGTAGTTCCTGAGAGGAGACCCCTGCTATGAAGGCATCTAAAAGTCGATCATCTTTAGCCTGCTCGGGAGTCCGTGGCTGGGCGCTGTCCAGCATGAGCTGCCGGAGCTCCTGGGCGTAATGATCCATAGGCTCGTTGGGTTGCTGCCGTCGCGTCTGCAGCAGATAACGCGCATACACAGGGCTTTTTTCTTTTATATAAAGCCGCTTGAGCTCCGCGACGGTAAGATCATACGTCGTGCATTGAGCGACCGCGTGGTAGACCCGGTAGTCGATTTTTGAGTGTAATATTGCCAGCTTCGCGGCAGGCGTCGGAGCGGTATCAGGCTCATTAAAGAGATGCTCCAGTTGCTTGAGCCAGTGCTTGAGTTGCAAGCCTCCGTCCGTGGCTTGTGGGTCGGCGCTGAAAATGGACACCGTCAACGTCTTGTTGCCAGCCATGTCAGCAGATCATAAATGCAATTAAGTGTTGTGGAAAACCATTCAGGTCCGCACAACTTTTAGTCCAACGGTTTGGTTTAATTGCATTTAGATCATCAGATCATTCCTGTAAGTAGAAATACACAATAAGCATACGATGCGACATCTCATAAAGCCATTCATATCAGTCAATGCAAGCAAGCTAGATATTCTATAAAGGCGTACCATTAACGAGGCTACCGATGTAACATGTCACAAGGGAGAAGTCTCGGAGCACTGACACAGCAACGGGTCTTATAGTCACGCCCCTAGTGGGGACAACAATGACAGCGAGCAGCGAGCATCCCCACCCGGGTTCAGTACGGATACGATTTCACTACACTGACAACGAGAGTGTAAGATGGTTCCGGGCACCACTTTAATGCTCCTAAGTCAGGATGGTAGTACAACCCTGGGCGGTTGCTGTCTACAACCTAATACCTAAAAACCATAGCTCCTTATTGTCACAATGTATGCAAATTGGCGCAAGCTGATAAAGGAAGAACCACTTTTAGAGGCCATTTTTTCCCCGCAGAGCAGGGGTTGGCCTTTTTTGGGCACAGTGGTCCCCTTTTTGAAGCAATGTTTTACGGCCGGATGCCCTTCCTGCCATCAACCCTGTTAGTCACCTCTTACGACACACAGGGAATTACCAGTGAACTGGTGCTCAATTTGCCGACCTCGGAAGGATGACAGGCTGTCAACCCCCCTGACGTTAATTCGGCGATCGACCGGGATTCGAGCTCAGGATCCTAGGATCCCAAGCCACCACCCGAACCGCTAAGCCAACACCAGGCTTCAAAGTTGATAAAGGAAGGAGAACTTGAATCAAAAATAGTTGATAAATTAAACCGGAAGACAACCGCAAGATACCTTTCACGCTTGATTCCGTCATGTCTGCTCATTTACCGAATGTATTCATTTGTCTGAAAAAAATAATTAAGGTTTAAAGAGCAGAACTTCTTGCATGTAAATTTAAGGAGAAATTTTTTGTACTGTAGTTGCTTTTTCTTCAATCATATATCAATCCCATCTGCTAATAATATTTTCCATGTTCCATATTTCCCTACTTCATCATCTTCTTTGCGAACACAGATGGGAGCAACATTATTTGATAGGATTAAAAAAAAAAATTACCAAAAATGTAAGTGTATCAATCAATGTAAGTGTATCAAGTGTATCAATGTAAATGTAAGCAATCATTTAATAATATCAGAGATACTTCTTTAATGTTTTAATCAAAATATGGGCCATCTACTTATTGAATACTCGAAAGCTTCCATTTTTCCGAAAGCTCGCCATTCCTCCTGTAGATTCCTCATTACTCCCTCCATACACTTTCCAACGTCTTTCAAACTTTTCCTCTGATTAGTCCCTCTTTTCTTAAATATACCCCTGAATTCTCCAAAATTATGTACATAATATGTAGATACGAGGAGCATTCAAGATGTACGATTAAACAAGATACACTATATTCCAAGACATGGCAAAAAAAAAGTAAAACAGTAGATCTATGTTCCCAGTACTTCAAATCATATATCGCACTATTATATGAGGGTTGGGAAAATATTTAACCTCCAAGAAAATAACATGTAAACACCATGACATCCCAGGTACAATCTCATCACTTCTTACTTGGAATGCTAGCTTCAAGCAAAAATAACTAGAATATTTTTCTGCAACCAGGAGTTTCTCGTTCATCACTTTCTCCAAATATTTTCTTATAGGTTCTACCTGCAGCACATAGAATTGAGTGAATCCAAGAAGAGACCTTCAATTGTGTTCCATTGCTCAGCTTGCACTCTCAATTGTTTGTCATTCAGAGTTTATAGAACAGGACAAGACCAATGTCCATCCACCTTGTGCTCCATCTCTTTACCTGCTGTCAAACGCACCGTTGGAGCCATTCTTGGTATTTAACCTTAGATTCCAGGTGGCTTGCGCATCCCCAGACACGTGACTGAGCTTTTATCAGGTGTGTCCGTTGTAAAATGATTATTGTTCCAGTCTTTTATCTCACTTTCCAAGTAGAGAAAGCATTCAAGAAAACCACCGCACAGAATATTTGAACAAACTTAAATAAACAACTCTGGTTCTTTCGGGATGCCTCACGTGTTGTCGGATATCTGAATGAACCATCCTCCATGTTCTGGAAGACTATTGTTAAAATGGACAAGTGTTGAAATAAAACGGGTTTGACACAGGTGGGTTTTTGTTGGTCCCCATTTTAAAGGTACTCAGTGTTCCCCAGCTATTACTCACTGTCGAGCTCAGCAATGTTAACCTTGGATTCCAGCTCAGTTGCACATCCGCCAGACATTCCATTGAGATTTTTTGTTTATTTCAAGTGTGTCCATAAAAAAAAAAAAGAAGATTATTGCTCCAGTCTTCTTTGATGATCAACTTATTTGATAAATTCACCTTTTATGAAACATGAGTGCCACACAACTATGCCATCCTAGTTTGGAGGTGATATGTTGGCATACTTTATGTGCATGCCATCAGTGTCATGACACATCAAGGGATAGTGTGCCCCTTTCGTTGAATTTATTATTTCTGACTGCAAACATACTACCTGGTGATCAGCAGGGAAGACACAATGTTTTTGTGTGGCAGACGACATTTGTTGCTAACACGATTGCTTCCCCATCAAGTTAGGGGGTTCAATTTTTACATATAAATATATCTATATTGTTATGTCGGTGGGTAGAGGAATATCTAGAGCCAGGTAGATCTGCATAGGTAGGTGCTCGACTGTCGTGATAGGGAATCTACCTGTAATAAGTTTTATGTTTAGCCGTATGTCGGAATAGGTTGTATCTGTGTCCCTGCCATGAGGGGGCGGGGCATGCTAATTTGTACAGGGATTATGGGTAAAATTCCCTTATGTGTCGTTCCCTCTGTGAGCAACCCAGTGTCCCTTATGGCAACGCACTCACATACATTAGATATATCCATTAGTGCACACATTAATTAATTCCCCTCCGCCACAATAAGATTTACAGGAAGAATAGGCAGGAAGTCAGATCGAGGCACCGCTGATGGGGCCGCAGCCAGCCACATCACCAGCTGGCATAACAACAAACATCGTGCAAGGCAGGCTGGAGCCACGCCCAGGGAACGTGTGATTGGTTTGGGTAAGAAGCTGGCCACTTATTGGTGAAAGGAAGGTGGAAGGAAGGTGGAAGGAACTGATTGGCCACTGACCGTTGACGCCTCAGCCAATCAGTGTGTAAGGCGCGAGCATTCGGCCAATCAGTGCGGAAGGTGCGAACATTCAGCCAATCAGTGCAGAAGGCGCAAAACCACTACTTAGAAGTAGGTCGCTGATTAGAGGGCAAGGGCCGGTGACGTCAGAAGGTGGGAAAGACCACAAAGAAGTGAGGGACTGGTTGATTAGAGAGAGACAGAGCTGACGTGAGACCGCAAGTGACAAGACAACTCGCTGGCCGGCATTTTGTATTTCTCTCTCACGCTTTGGTTTTCGGCCCTTCCCAGACCTTCCTTCAGCCCTTGTTTTTGTTCCGTTTTGACTTTTCTTCCTGTGCCATCTGCGAATTTGCCTGCTTGATGACGGACGTTGGAGCACCGTCGATTCTCCTGGTACGAGCGAGGCTTGGTGCTACGAGCAAACGGGACCTCGCGTGCGACCGACGAGCAGGCGAGCAAGGCGTGCCGCTGAGCAGACGAGACCGGGGTGAGCGGGTGGCTCGGGGCCTAGAAAAGCGTGAACGAAGCGGACGGAGGCCTGCTTCGCGCCAACATCAGAACCGGACGGAGCCTGACCGACATCACACACCCAGACAAATAAGACGCACCACAGAAGACAACACGACAATTCTTTTATTTAATTCCTTCCCCTGTGCTGTTGTTGAAGTGAGGTGTGCGGGATCCCGGTTTAGGAACCATAGTTATTTGTCGGCGCATTTCATTGTTTTCAGGTTCCGCATAATAAATCGATTATTTTTGTACATTTTGCCCCCGTGTTCGTTTTGAGTTCATTCCCTACAGGATCGGAGCTGCCGGTGAGATCGCTACAGGTAAGAGCTCGCCGCATCTTCCTCTTCCTTATTCCTCCCGTGCTTGCATAGTCAAAATCCGTAATTGATCGTCACCCCCATTAAAGTTTGTTTGGCCATCCGCGAGCCCACGGTATTAACCGAGGGCATTCGCATGTTCGGAGTTCGGAGTTCGGAGTTCCGCTTCCGGTCCCTCGAGCGACGGGCTTGCTTTGATCTCTCCACGGCATCAAAGTTTGAGTGTTTTCCCGTTCGTTTCTTTGTCAAATTTCCGCTGCGTATTTTGTTGTGTATGTGTTATTGTGTGTTTCTATTTGGTTTTGGTTTTGTAGTTGTTGCAAATTTGTGTGTAATTAGTCGTTTCTTTGTCCGCGCCTCGTGCGGCCTGGTGTCTCGTGCGGCCTCCTCGTCTCGACTTGTGCCCCGCCCCCTATATTCTCGTTTGTTCTTTCACCTCTGCTCCTGCTTTCTCAAATCCACGTTCTCACTTAGAGACTTTTCCCAGATTGTTTTCATGGTTTTGTTGAAATATTTCTTTAAATATGTTTAAACCGCAGCGGTGATCCCCCCCCCCCCCCCCCCCCCAGGATTTCCATGTTTTAAACGTTTCCCAGTGTGTACCCTGGATAAGAATAGGTACGCCGTATCCCTGCGTGTCGTAGGAGGCGACTAAGAGGGTTGGCGTCAGGAAGGGCATCCGGCCATAAAAAAACATTGCCTCAAAAAGAGAACCATGACAATTACAACTACATGTGGGCAGGGTACAGCCCGAAGTGGAGATCGGTTTCTGAGGTTTGGGACATGGAATGTAGGGACAATGACAGGGAGATCAGGAGAAGTGGTGGAAGTATTGGTCAGAAGAAGAGTGGACATATGTTGTGTGCAAGAGACGAGATGGAAGGGAAGTGGTGTGAGAATGGTGAAGGGTAGGCAGGGACAGAAATACAAGTTTGTGTGGCAAGGGTGCCTGGAGGGTGTGAATGGTGTTGGTGTCCTGTTTTCTGAGGAGTTTGTAGACAGTGTGGTGAGTGTGACTAGAGTGAGTGATAGGTTGATGATGGTGAAAATGATGATTGGAAAGCTCTTGGTGAACGTCATCTCGGGATATGCTCCGCAGGTTGGTCGGAGCGATGAAGAGAAGGACAAGTTCTGGTGTGTGATAGAGAAGCTGATGGAAAACGTGAAAGATGAGGAAGTTGTTGTGGTAGGAGGAGACCTAAATGGACATGTGGGAAGGAGTATGGATGGTTTTGAAGGAGTTCATGGGGGTTACGGATATGGTGTGAGAAATGGAGAAGGTGAAAGGATTTTGGAGTTTGCTGATGGAGCTGATTTGTTGATTTGTAATACTCAGTTCCAGAAAGAGGATAATAAGCTTGTTACATACACGTCAGGTGGGTCGACGACAACCGTTGACTACCTGATGGTGCGTAGGTGAGATAGGGGGCACCTCCGAGACACAAAGGTGATCCCGGGGGAGGAGGCTGTTTCACAGCACCACTTGGTTGTCTGCGACGTAAGGGTGAAAGGTGCGAGGAGAGCTCGGCGGGTGAAGTACCAACCGAGAATGAAGGTGTGGAGGTTGAAAGAGGTGACAGTAAGGGAGGCATTAAAAGAGAGGCTGAGTAGGGTCGAGGATGATGTGGTTGAGCTTGAAAGTGGTTGGATGTCAATGAAAGCTAGTCTGTTGGGAGCCGTTGGTGAGGTATGTGGATGGACAAAAGGACCACCGAGGCACTCGGAAACATGGTGGTGGGATGATGAAGTTGGAAAGACGATTGACGAGAAGAGGAAGAAGTTCAAGGAGTGGCAGAAGGCGAAGGGTACGGGAGCAGAAACAGCAGAGCATGAAAGTTATAAGGCAGCCAGGAAGGCTGCAAAGAAAGAGGTAGCAAAGGCGCAGGAGGCATGTAGGAAAATATTCGGAGAACGCTTGGATTCGGAAGAGGGTCAGAGAGCGGTATTCAGGAATGCAAAGCAGATAGCGAAAGAGAGGTGTGATGTGATGGGGGTGAGCTGCTTGAAGGATGAAGTGGGACAAATCGTTGTCGACCCAGATGGAATTAAAGGAAGATGGAAAAGATATATGGAAATGCTGTTGAATACAGAGAATGAATGGGATGGCAACATAGAGAGTAACCCAGTTTTAGGACCGGCAGAGAAGATAACTGAGAAGGAGGTTGAGGAAGCGATAAAAGCAATGAAGGGTAGAAAAGCGGGAGGGCCGACGGGAGTTGTGGGAGATATGTTGAAGGCAGCAGGAAGTTGGGGTGTGAAGAGAATGACAGAGATCTGTAATCTGGTGGTGAAAGAAGGCCGCATTCCAGTGGATTGGGAACTGAGTACCCTCGTCCCTCTATACAAGGGGAAAGGTGACCCTCTGGAGTGTGGCTCGTACCGAGCGATAAAGTTATTGGAGCATGGAATGAAGGTATTGGAAAGGGTGTTGGAGAGGAGGATAAGGAAGAAAGTGAAGATCGACGAAATGCAGTTTGGATTTATGCCAGGAAGAGGAACGACAGACGCGCTTTTCATTGTGAGGCAGTTGCAGGAGAAGTACATGGAGAAGAGGAAGAAGTTGTTTCTTGGGTTTGTTGATCTGGAGAAAGCATTCGATCGGGTTACACGCAAAGTATTGACATGGGCATTGAGGAAGTTAGGAGTGGAGGAATGGTTGATCAGAGTAGTGATGGCAATGTACAAAAGAGCATGCACAGCTGTAAGGACGAAGGACGGGAACAGTGGTGAGTTTGAGGTGAAGGTGGGAGTGCATCAGGGGTCGGTACTAAGTCCACTACTATTTGTAGCTGTGATGGAGGTGCTGGCTCAGAACGTAAAGGAGGGTTTACCGTGGGAGTTGTTGTATGCAGATGATCTGGTGTTGATTGCGGAAAGTATGGATGGACTGAAGGAAAAGATGAACACGTGGAAGGAATGTATGGAGACAAAAGGTCTGAAGGTGAATATCGGAAAGACGAAGGTGATGGCAAGTGGTAAAGCATGTGGTGAGGTGGAAAGAACTGGGAAGTGGCCCTGTGCTGTGTGTAGGAAGGGTGTCGGAGTGAACTCCATTCAGTGTACAATGTGCGCTGAGTGGGTTCATCAAAAATGTAGTGGTCTGAGAGGGTCATTAACCAGTGTGGCAGCTACATTCAAATGTAAGATGTGCACAGAGGGAGCTGCAGATGGAGGAAATGTTTAGTTGGATCTTGGAGATGGCGTGAAGCTGGAAGGTGTGAAAACATTTTGCTACCTCGGAGACATGCTGAATGGAGAAGGTGGATCAGACTCGGCAACGGTTGCTCGAGTGAGATGTGCATGGAAGAAGTTTCGGGAATTGAGTGGCGTGCTGATGATGAGGGGAGTGTCGTTGAAGCTGAAGGGAAAGGTGTATGCTGCATGTGTGAGAAGTGTTATGATTTATGGGAGCGAGACATGGGTAATGAACGTAGAGCAGCAACGAAGGTTGGAAAGGGTGGAAATGCGAATGGTTCGACGGATGTGCGGAGTATCGTTGAAAGAGAGGAAGACAAATGATAAATTGCGAAAGATGATGGGAATAGAGCCTGTGATTGATGCTGTGAAGAGGAACAGGTTGAGATGGTTTGGTCATGTGTTGAGGAAGGATGAAAGTGACTGGTTGAGAAGAGTGATGGAAATGAATGTAGAAGGAAGTAGAAGACGGGGAAGACCGAGAAAGACTTGGCTAAAGATGGTGGAAGAAGAAATGCGGGCAAGGGGGTTAACAAGGAGAGATGCAGAAAATAGGGCAAAATGGAGAAGATTGTCATGGGGACCGCAAGGCTAACCCCCGCTCTAGCAGGGAAAATGGCCTTTAAAATGCATGTTGTTGTTGTTGTATTCGCATGACAATATTATAAAACAGGCAGAGTTTGGGAGGGGGGGAAATTAAGATAAATACATCCCGTATTCAAACGCGAGTAACAATAATGAACGTAAACTGTATTTGCGATGTCACGAACACTGTAACCACACTAACAAACGGTAATTTTGGAAGTCAGACCTTGCTATCCATTATTCATATTAACCCCTTGCCCCCCCCCCCCCCCCAAAATAGAGAAGTCAAACTACACCTATTAATTTAAACGGGAGTGTCGGTCCGTCCGTCTGTTCGTCCCCAAACTCCTCCCTCAGGTTGGGGCTAGCCCTGCAAACTTTGTGGAACGTTTTGGGGTCGCAGTGAGCATTGTAAGGTAGCTGGAAGGTTTCTTAAATTCCTCAATACAATTATGATTTTGATTTTTGATCTGTATGAAACTCCACCTGATCCGGAAGTAAACACATTCAAGATTTCGGCAGAAACATTCGCTGGTTTGACAATATCTCAATACAAACATGATTTTGAGTTTCCACCTGAACAACGCCACTTTTATACATACTAAGGTTGGCGGAAGGTTTCATAAATTTCTTAATACAATTGTAATTTTGACTTTCGATCTGTACAAAGTGTTTCATATCCACCCCTTCTTGCTGGAAGATTTGTCTGTATTGTTTATCATGTGAGAACAGAGTTTATTTCACAGAGTGTTTTAACATAATATTTTGTTACATGAATGGTATCGTATTAATTTATGATTGGAATGACACTGTTTGGGATGAAAATATAGAGATCGATTTCAAAGCAGAATGAGAACATTATGCGAGGATTTCCACCAGTGACATTCACGGATTCACCATTTGCAGTTTCGCCCTTGACCGCGTGTAGAAACAGCTGCAATAAGTGTTTTTCCCCAAGTCCTAAACGAATTGTCTGTCAATATCTGATGTTCGATTGAAGGTGGCACAGCAATGTGGAATTTATTGGTTCATGGTTTAACATTCACCATTTCTGCATTGTCTGTTTGCATTTGGCCTCCCACCCGTTCATATATATTGTTGCAGTTTTGTGAATAAAGGAAACCCACCTATAGTTAGTTACACCACAACATGTAGCATCCTATAGTTAGTTATTTCTTATTAAATGTAAAGCATAGACCTTTCCAGTGTTAGTATGCGTTGAGGCAAGCAGGAATATAGTAGGCCTCGTTGAAGCCTAAAGTGCCTCGTCATGGGACTAGGCCAGGCCCTGCAGGCCCGAAGGAGGAGCGGTGAGCAACCAATGGGAGCTAAAGGGAGTGGCCAATGAGAGCTGCAACTAATGGGAGCTAAAGGGAGTGGCCGAGGGTGACCAATGAGGGGCTGTCACGTCACGTGACGCCTGGCGGCCAATTGAGGCCCATTGAACATTCGGGTAGGGGTTCGGGGGGTTATAAAAACCCGGCCCAGAACCTGCTATACTTTCACTCTCTCGCGCTGGGCTCCTGCTACACTCTCATGCGCGCTGGGCTCCTGCTATACTCTCTCGCTTGGCTCCATCATACTGAACGCTCCTCTGGTTCCTGCTCCTGGTACGTGTGCGTCATTGTTCGTCATCCCTGCCGCGATCATCTCTGGCTGTTGGTGCCCTGGGGCTTTCGTCCACCAAGCCCATTCGCACCGCACGACCGAGCCCATCCGGGCGAGCTGCACGAAGCGGCTTCGCTTCTTGCGCATTACCCTCTTCCCTCCCTTCCCCGAACGAATGAGGGCCCTTGTCTGGGTACATAGGTAAGGCCGTTAAGATTCTTTGCTTTGTCCATGTTCTGTATACAGTCACGTGAAAAAGTAAGTACACCCCATGTAAAGTTTTGAATTTTTCAACATATTTCAACATACAGCTATTTGATCTTCATTTCAACGACATTGAAAGATAAAGGTGATATAATATAACAAATATCATAAAACATTTACATTTTGTAGTCCATTGTATAATTTAAACAAACATAAATGCAAATTTCGCATGTGGAAAAAGTAAGTACACCCTTGGCAGAAACAACCTCAAGTAGGCATTTCTTATAACTGTCTACCAGTCTCTGACATCGACTGGGAGAAATTTTTGCCCAATCCTCCATGCAGAATTCTTTCAGTTGTGCGATGTTTGAGGGGTTTCTTGCATGCACAGCTCGTTTCAAATCCCCCCACAACATCTCGATGGGATTTAGATCCGGGCTTTGACTTGGCCGTTCCAGAACCCTCCATTTCTTTCTTTTCAGCCATTCCTTGGTGGATTTACGGGTATGATTAGGGTCATTGTCATGTTGCAAGGTCCACCTTCGGTGGAGCTTCAACTCTCCGACAGATGGCCTCACATTATCCTCAAGCACCCTCTGGTACAATGAAGAATTCATAGTGGATTCTATGATGGTGAGCTGCCCAGGCCCTGATGCAGCAAAGCCGCCCCAAACCATAATATTTCCACCAACATGCTTTACAGTTGGTATCAGGTTCTTGTGGTCAAATGCTGTCTTTCGTTTTTGCCAAACATGTCTTCTGGTACTGTGGCCAAATAGCTCTACCTTTGACTTATCTGTCCAGAGCACATTGTTCCGGAAGTGCTGGTCTTTGCCTCGGTGTTCATTGGCAAACTTTAGTCTTGCCCTGATGTTCTTTCTGGACAGCAAATGTTTCCTCCTGGCACACCTCCCATGTAGTTCAAATTTATGCAGCCTCTTTCTAATGGTAGACTCGTGCACTTTGATATCAACAGTGGTAAGAGCTACCTGTAGGTCCCGTGATGACATTCTGGGGTTCTTCGAGACTTCTTTCAGCATCTTGCGGTCTGCTCTCAGGCTGAACTTGCTGGGGTGGCCTGGCCTGAACAAGTTGGCAGTTGTTTGGAATCTTCTCCACTTGTAGATGATCTTCCGGACAGTCGATTGATTGATTTCAAATTGTTTGGAGATCTTTTTAAATCCCTTCCCAGACTGGTAAGCATCTATAACCTTCTTTCTGAAGGCCTCGGAGAGCTCTTTTGATCTAGGCATGGTGACGCCGCATACATAAACAACAGAGAGCAAACCAAACTAAATGTCTGAGGTTTAAATAAGACAGGTTCCCCCAAGATCCTCTCTAATGATGTTCTAATCATTTGCACCTGAGCTGGTGCACCTGATTCTAATTTTAGGTATTTGAAGTAGTGATAAATGTAGGGGTGTACTTACTTTTTCCACATGCGAAATTTGTATTTATGTTTATTTAAATTATACAATGGACTACAAAATGTAAATGTTTCATATTTGTTATATTATATCACCTTTATCTTTCAATATTGTTGAAATGAAGATCAAATAGCTGTATGTTGAAATATGTTGAAAAAGTTAAAACTTTACATGGGGTGTACTTACTTTTTCATGTGACTGTATATCATGAATAAATCCTGTGTTTGGTACTTCCAACCTGGCCATCATTGTCCTTTCCCATATTGACCGAGCATCGCCCCGAATTAAAACCGCTCGATCGGGTTCGATATCCTAAACGGCACGGGTCACGCGACGCACAACCGCTCAGGGGTCAAGAATCAGCGGGACTCGGGCGGGGTTCGGTCCCCGTTCTCACGGCTGCGTGTGTCCAAAGGTATTCGGGTTGTGACCGTTAACCCTTCCACGCGCAGCTGCGGGCTCGACGGCTGGAGTTGCCTAGCAACCCGTCGACCACGAGTTTAGTAGTTGCGGTTGGTGGCCTCGTGGACCCGGAGTTCGAGGGGGAGCAGGGCCTAAACCCCCCTTAGTACGTCGACGAACCCGGGATCTGCAACAATATATACACAAAGAATTAAGTTAAGCACCCCTACACAAAGAATTAAGTTAAGCACCCCCTAATCCTGTCCTGAACCTGAACCCCCTCGAGCACGTTTGGGACATGTTGGGACGACAAATTGCGAAGATGGTCCCTCCAATAGCCAATCTGGATGAATTGGAACGTGCATTACATCGGGAATGGAACAACCTGCCACAGCAACGCATACGACGGCTTACAGGGTCTATGAGACGTAGGGTTGAGTCAGTGATCCGATCACGTGGGTCCTACACACGTTATTGACGCAAAGATCGCTAGAGGTCTTCTCAGAACAATGACTGTACGTTAGAAAACATAAACGTCATCCACACTGTCCGTGATGGACCTATAGCTCCATACTTAAATTGAGGTGAAAATATGCCTAAAATTCCCAAAAAATTTCACCTTAAATTATTCAGAATAAAATATTGAAAACGGCATGATTGTTATGTTTTTATGTGACCATAATATCACTTCTCCAGAAAATATAGCAATATCATGGGTATATTACACTGTTTTGACGACAACAAACTTGTAATGTGCGAGGTTGTAAAAAAACGGGGGGGGTGCTTAACTTAATTCTTTGTGTATATATATATATATATATATATATATATATATATATATATATATATACACATATATGATATTAGACATGGGTGATAATGGAAAAAAAGTTATCACAATAATGTACCACATTATCATGATAATATCCCTGGTGTTGGGCTAGCGGCTAGGGTGCCAGCTTAGGATACCTAGGATCCTGGGTTCGAATCCCGGTCGATCGCTGAATTAACGCCAGGGGGGTTGACTCAGCCTGTCATTCTTCCGAGGTCGGCTAATTGAGGACCAGTTCACTGGTAATTCCCTGTTTGTCGTTAAAGGCGACAAAAAGGGTTGGCGTCAGGAAGGGCATCCGGCCGTAAAACATTGCTTCAAAAAGGGGACCGAAAAACAACAACAACCACGGTTCCCGAAAAAGGCCAACCCCCGCTTGCGGGGAAAAATGGCCTCTAAAGGTGGTTTTTTTTTTGGTTTTTTTTTATTATCGTGATAATATCACAATAATATAAACAACAAGAAAAAGACATAAAATGTCATATCCCCCGCTGTGGTTTTAGTAATTTTCCGGAGTTAAAGGCCATCATTTGGCCATCTTTGGTCCGATTACAAAACAAAATCTTCTGCATATGTATACTACTGTGTTGTCTTTGTGCCAAGTTTGAAGAAAATCGGCCCATGCATGTCCGAGAAATTGTTGGAGACACATTTAAGTAAGAAAATGGCTGCCAGACGGCCATCTTGGATCTCATCTCGAAAAAATGACATGCATATGAAAGCCATCATTCATTATCTCTGTGCTAAGTTTGAACAACATGTGCAAATGCATGTCCGAGAGACAGTTGAAGACGTTATTCATTTTTTTCGATTAATGACAATAATTAATTTTCAAAAAGTTACAGCTTCTGATGAGGCACTGGTGGTTTAGGTATGTTATTAGCCAATTAAGAAAATATTTTATGACAATTGTTTATTGATTTTAATTATGCAATTAATCAATCAATCAATTATTGTACACCTCTCCCTCCTGGTGTTGGGTGTTGGGCTAGCGATCTAGCTAGCTGGTGCTGGTGTTGCTAGCTAGCCCCTACCACTAGCTAGCTGGTGTTGGGCTAGCGGGTGGGGTGCCAGCTTAGGATCCTGTGATCCTGGGTTCGAATCCCGGTCGATCGCTGAATTAACGCCAGGGGGGTTGACTCAGCCTGTCATCCTTCCGAGGTCGGCAAATTGAGTACCAGTTCACTGGTAATTTCCTGTTTGTCGTAAAAAGGCGACAAAAAGGGTTGAGGGCAGGAAGGGCATCCGGCCATAAAACATTGCTTCAAAAAGGGAACCAAAAAACAACAACAACCACGGTCCCCGAAAAAGGCCAACCCCCGCTTGCGGGGAAAAATGGCCTCTAAAGGTGGTTTTTTTCTCCCTCCCAATACCGTCTCTGTGCTGCATGGCGGTAATGCGGGGTGCCTAAGGTGCCCCGGCAATGCCACACTAGAGGTTTTTATTTATTTATTTGGCATGAGGGTGGTGTATGTACTTTGAATGTATCTGTACTTGTTTGTTGTACACCGCTCCTTTCCTATGCCATCTCCAGGGGCTGAAAAATGTCATTGCCGGGCCTCCTTCAGTGCCAGGCAATGACACATGCTGAAAGTGAATACGTTCTCAGTTTTCACTCCGGTTGTTTGTTTTCTTGTTACTTGCCGGAATAGATTCCGGCAAGTATGTTGGTTGGTTGGTTTGTCTGTCTGTCTGTCTTTGTCTATCTGTTTGTGTGCAGTACTATGTCTACATCGTTGCACATAGCATCGCCATACTTTACACACATATTTGCCTTGTCCTGGAATAGACTGTGCCTAATTTTTAACTCTCTAGGCCCAAGGTCAAGCTCAAGGTCACCCAAAACGTGAAAATCGTTTTTTGTTAACTAGCAACGGTACCCGCCATCACCGTCGTCTCTCCAACTCACAATCCCACGAGATATGTGGAAAGGATGACCCAAATCCAATTATCTTCTTTTTGATTCGTATATAAACATCATTAAAAGTAAATAATGACCTCTGCCAAAGTTCAAACGACGTGGGTTTAATCTCTACACGCGATAATTATTCCACATAGCTATTTGGGCGGTGTATAAGCTAACAGATCGCTGTCTCCATCGATCTTGCCAAGGCCGTAACACCTATCGGCTCAAAATCCTTTTAACTGTTGACTTGGTAGTTTTTACAATGAAGGAAACACGTATCGGGAGTACATACGACATAGCGATTGTGAATGTGACAGCTCTGAGGCGTTTTTCGCTTCGCATCGCAGTGACGGCGAGCACCAACATGGCGGCTGTAAGATTAAAATCTGGCTTCAAGCCCCCTCACCACCCGTTTATATAAATCGGTTAAATAATCATTTGCGCCTCCCAATTGAAGCCCCGTCCTTAGGTCTGGTACCATTGCTAGAAATATATAATGGCGATACAACAATTTTTGCCGCTTTGCTTTCAAGAATGGGATTATAAAAAAAAGTACATTCCGGCAAGTCCTTGGTCTCTGATTTTCTTGTTTGTTTGTCCGGGCGATATCTCAGCCATCCTTTGAGCTAGGAAGCTGAAATTTTGGCACAATAGTGAGCTTTGGCAAAAACAGTATTTTTTGTTTTTTGATTAATCAATTAATTGATAAGTTACTTCATTATTATCGATGAATTAAGTACTTATACATTTCCTTTCTCTTCTGGGCAATATCTCAGGTACCTTTTGAGTTAGGAAGCTGATATTTGGACAGGACAATGACCAAGTGATTTGGATGTAAAGGCTATTTTGGATTTATTGATGAATCAATTCATCGATTAATTATTTAATTATATGATTAATGACAACTTAAAAAAAATTAAGTTACAGGTTCAGATTAACCGGTGGTGGTTTAGGTATTCTATTAGCCAATTGCTAAATTATTTAAATTATTTTACGATTATTATTTATTTATTTTCATTATTATTAATCATTTATTTATTTTCTTTCTCATATTAGTGAGATCTGTCTCAGGCACCTTTTGAGCTAGGAAGCTAATATTTGGACATGACAGTGACCAAGTGATGTGGCTATAAAGGATATTTTTGATTTATTGATTAATCATTTAATCGATTAATTATTTATTGATTAATCAATTAAATATTAATTTTTTTGATTAATGACTTATTTAATTAATTTTCAAAAAGTTACAGCTTCGGATGAAGCTCTCGTGGTTTAAGTATGCTATTAAGCAATCGATTAAGAAAATATTTTATGATCATTGTTTATTGATTTTAATTATGCAATTAATCAATCAAATATTGTACACGTCTGCCTCCTAATACAGTCTCTATGAGCTGCACAGCAGTATTGCCGGATGCCGAAAGCACCCCGGCAATGCCGCGCTGGAGGATATTTATTTATTTGGCATGGGGGCGGTGTACTTTGAATGTATCTGTACTTGTTTATTTTCTTTCTCATCTGGGCAATATCACAGGCACCTTTTGAGCTCGGAAGCTGATATTTGGACACGACAAATAACCAAGTGATGTCGCTATAAAAGTATATTTTTGATTTTTTTTTTTTTTTTTTTTTTGTATACAAGATCGAGGCTCGTGAAAGAGCGAACATTAATCACACAGAAAGACAAACAGACACATAAAACAAATAACATCGGGAGCGGTAGACAAGATGGGGAGAGAGGGGGAAGGACACAAACACAACATTTGAGAGCAGGGACCGAGAGACATGGAGGCATCGAGAGATCTGTGGGAGGGAGAGGGCTTTGGGAGGGAGGCATGTGAAGGGGGGGGGGGGGGGGGGTGGGAGAGGTATAAACATATGGACACTGCCAGGACTTCCAGGAAAGAAGTTGGAATTTCAAACAAGGTGGATCTGGGGTGAATTAGTGGGGGTAGAAAAGATCAAGGTTTTGGATGGGGGAAGATAAGAGATGGTGGTGAACAGCTGTTTTAAAGACCTGGAGGGAGGAGTGGGATTGAAGGGAGTGTGGGAGTTTGTTCCAGAGGCGGGAGAAAAGAGGAATGAAAGAGTGAAGGTGAGCAGAGAGCCAAGATTTCGGCAGTTTAACCATCAGAGGGTTGCTGGCAGATCTTGTGCGACCTGTAGGAATATTTGGGGGACAGAGCACAGAGAGAGCTGGGGGAGCAAGGCCGGAGAGGAGTCGGTAGAAGACAGAAAGACCACCTACCTGCCTGCGGTGAGTGTGTGAAAGGCCCTCAGAGATAGCTTCATCGCGGGAGATTCCAATGATTTTGAAAGCTTTGGATTCAACAGCGTGAAGCCGAGCCAGGTGTGAGGCAGGAGCACCAGCCCATAGGGGAGAACAGTATTCCATTGAGCTGCGGATGAAAGCCTTGTATGTGGTGAGGAGCTCAGGTGTGCTGAGGAAGGACTTCGCACGACGGAGGATGCCCAGTCGGCGACTGGCTTTGGAGGCCAGCTTGGAAATGTGGTTTTCCCAAGAAAGATCATGGCAGATAGTGAGACCCAAAAGCTTGAGCGACAGAACTTCTTGGAGAGGATTGTTGAGAAAGTAGGTGGGAGGGTTGTCCAGTCGATCTTTTCGGAGAGACATAGTAAGAGAGTGAGATTTGTCAGGATTGAAAGACATGTTCCACTTGTTTGACCAGTCTGTGATTTTGTCCAGGTCTTCAGAGAGTGAGGAAGCTGCAGACTGCCGATCTGAGGGAAGAGGAATGGAGCGGCAGAGAGTGGAGTCATCAGCAAAGAGATAGAGAGGATTTTCCAGAGAGTAGTAGAGATCATTGATAAAGACCAGAAAAAGCACAGGGCCCAGCACACTGCCTTGGGGAACTCCAGCCTGAACAGGAAGGGGAGATGAGAGAAATCCATTCAGGGCCACACGTTGACTACGACCAGAGAGGAAGTCCGCCAGCCATGCGTGGAGAATTTCATGGATACCATAGGAGGAGAGTTTGGTGAGCAGAGCTGGGTGCCAGACCGTATCGAAGGCACGTGATATGTCAAGGGAGACAGCTCTGATTTCCTGTTTGGCATTGAGGACCTCCATCCATTGTTGAGACAGCAGAAGCAGCATGTCCAGAGTAGAGTGACCTGGTCTGAAACCAAAAATAGCATACCTAAATAGCATACCATACCTAAATTTGATTAATCAATTAATTACTTAATTATTCGATTAATGACTTCATTGATTACTTTTTTAAGTTACAGATTTGGATGAAACGGTGGTGGTTTAGGTATTATTTTAGCCAATTGATTAATTACTTAATTATTTTATGATTATTATTTATTTATTTTCATTATTAATCATTTATTTATTTTCTTTCTTATCTGGGCAATATCTCAGGCATCTTTTGACTGAGGAAGCTGATATTTGGACACACAAATGACCAATGGATGTGGCTATAAAATATATTTTTGATTTATTGATTAATCAATTAATTAATTATTTATTGAAAAATAATAGATTTTTTTTTTCGATTAACGAGTTGTTTAATTAATTTTCAAAATGTTACAGCTTCAGACGAAGCACTGGTGGTTTAGGTATGCTATTAGCCAATGATTTAGAAAATATTTTATGATTACTATTTATTGATTTTAATGATGCAATTAATCAATCAAGTATTATACACCTCTCCCGCCAAATACAGTCTCTATGATCTGCTCGGCGGTATTGCCGGGCGCCGAAGGCACCCCAGCAATGCCGTGCTGGAGGATATTTATTTATTTGGCATGGGGGCGGTGTAGTTTGAATACATCTGTACTTGTTTCATAATTCTGTTTCAATTTGTTTGAAATGAAACCTCATTTTACCTGGACGAAATTGCGTTACTCCTTTACCAAATGACTGGACGAGCAGTTTGCAAAGCGGTTGCTACAGAACGTGTGGTTTGGCAAGCAATAGCAAGCGGCTCGCTAACAGAACACACCAAGCAAGCGGCTTGCTAACGGAACATACCAAGCAAGCTGCTTGCTAACGGAACACCCCATTTGTGAAGAAAGTCATATGTGACTATCTTCACTCTTCGGGCATTTAAAATTACGCCTTTGATGTTGAACATCGTGGGCTGACAGGATGGGCTAGAGTCTAGAGCTGGGGTGGGGAACCTCCGGCCTCCGGGCCGTATATGGCCCGCGAGACCGTTTGATCCAGCCCGCGAGGCAATTCATCTATCTATAATTCCAGTAATCTCTCCTTTTCAAGGTTTTAAATTAATCGGACAAAGGGTAACCAAGTTATGGCCAAAAACGATTCAACCAATCAGAGAGGAGCGAGCTTTCACGTGTTGTAACAGTCAACGAATGCTGAACGTGGCGAGCAGACGCTGCCTCGGACGGCACATTTGAGAACTTATTCATTTATTTGACGTTGGCAAAATATGTTGGCGCAAACAGAATAATTGCCATCAAATTAAAACTAATTTGCGATTAATCGTAACTGCGATATGCGACCTTCCGGACAGTCAAGTGAGTTCCGGACAGTCGTAACTGCGATATGCGACCTTCCGGACAGTCAAGTGATCGCGTGATCTCATGTCATCATTTCATTCAGTATATGCAAACATGGCGACTAACAAGAAAAGAAAGGTAGATGCGGAATGTCGCGCTTTCCAAGAGAAATGGGCAAACGATTATTTCTTTGTGGAAGTAAAAGGCAAGCCAGTATGCCTAGTTTGTCGGGAAGCGCTCTCGGTGATGAAAAAGGCCAACCTCGAGTGTCATTACAGCTCGAAACATGCTAAACTGGACGAGTTGAAAGGACAAATGCGCTTGGATAAGTTAAGGTTCTTCGGCGGAGTTTTGGTGCTCAACAAGCAGTCTTCATAAGACCACAATCTGACCGAGACAACACTACGCATGCTAGTTTTGTGGTGAGTTAGCTAATCGCTAAGAAGCTGATGCCACATTCAGAAGGAGAATTTGTGAAGGAGTGCCTTGTTGCCGCTGCGGAGCTGCTCGCACCGGACAAAGTAAAATTGTTCCAAATTGTCAGTTTGTCTCGAAGAACTGTCTCAGATCGGATTACTGACCTGGCACAAGATATTGAGAAAACACTGAAGGACACCGCAAGAGATTTCCAGTTTTTCTCTCTGGCCTGCGATGAGACAACGGACATAACAAACACCGCCCAACTAGCCATTTTTGTGCGGGGGGATTACAGCTGAGTTTGATACGAGGGAGGAGTTGCTGTCTTTGCAAGCCATGCATGGCACCACCACAGGTGAGGATTTGTTTGAGCAAGTTGTTTTGGCTATGAACAAATTCGAACTGCAGTTTGACAAGTTAAGTGGCCTGGCCACGGATGGAGCCCCAGCCATGGTTGGCACGCAAAAGGGATTGACTGCATTGTTCAAAAAAGAAATGAGTCGTCTCAGTCTCGATCCAAGTGAGTTAGTTGTATGCCACTGTATCATACACCAAGAGAATCTGTGTGCACAGTCCCTGAAGCTCAACAATGTGATGACAACTATCGTTTCCACCATAAACGTCATCAAAAGCAGAGGGCTGAACAGCCGCCAGTTCAAGGAGCTACTGAGTGAACTAGAGTCAGAGTGCGGAGATCTGGTTTACCACTGTGAGGTGTGGTGGCTGAGTCACGGAAATATGCTCACACGGTTTTACTCACTGAGAGAAGAAGTGAAACAGTTCATGGAGATGAAGGGGAAACCTGTCATGGAACTCAGTGATAGCAAGTGGCTGTGTGATTTGGGCTTCATGGTGGACATTACCAAGTACCTGTCAGAGCTGAACGTCAAGCTCCAAGGTCCCAACCAGCTTCTCAGCTCTCTGCAATCACATGTGAAATCATTTGAAGCTAAACTAAAGCTGTGGCAAGTGCAACTGGAAAGGGGAAACACTATCCACTTTCCCACTCTGCAAGAACAAAAGCCTGCTGTGACATCTGAATATGCTGCTGAGTGTGCAAAACTCCTCCAGGCATTTGGAGAGAGGTTCCAGGACATGAAAAGTAAACAAAGGGAACTGAACATATTTGCCACGCCGTTTAATGTGGAACCAGCTGATGTGCCTGACAACCTACAACACGAAATCATTGAGCTGCAAAGCAATGACGAGCTCAAAGCTAGGTACAACAACCTCCCTTTGCTCGAGTTCTACAAACTGTATGTACGTGCTGAGGATTTTCCCATTCTGAGGAGACATGCACTGAAGTTTGCATCACTGTTTGGGACGACCTACAGCTGTGAGCAGTTCTTTTCAAAACTGACTCTTGCAAAGACTCGGTTCCGCTCAAGACTGACTGACCCAAACCTGCAAAACCAGCTGCGAGTAGCATCATCATCACTACCACCTGACACCAAACGCCTCGCCAAAGAGAAACAGTTCCAGCCATCGCATTAGGTGAGTCCGATATATGTATTCAATAATTTAGCATGGCCCTCGAAGGATGTTCTAAAAATCGAAATGGCCCTTGACAGGAAAAAAGTTCCCCACCCCTGGTCTAGAGGTACACACACTCACTTCTGAGCTGTCTCGCCTGGGTTTGAAGCCTGACACAGCTATAAACTGTCAGTTTGGTGTTTCACAGGCAGGCCGATTCCCCAATGTGTGTGCCGGCCCTTGGGTGGATGTTAAACTGGGAGTCCCATCTATAAGCATGGTTTGGTGGACGTTATAGATCCGATGGTGCCCTTCACAAAGAGTAGGCGAGTATGGCGGCCCCATCGCCAAATTCCAGCCTTAACTAGCCGAATGTCAGGCCTGGCCAGCCGGGTCGTGAATGACTTAGGCCAAGCTTCCACAGGCCGAATCCACAAGTCAAATAGTGGCTGTGGCTGTTAGTGTTAAAGAACCACAACTTTGATGTTGAACTGAACTTCGCAATATGCAAAATGAAACAACGTCGCCATGTTTTCCGCTCGTTCGGTCCATCGCGAACGGCGAGGACTGAGAGGAGAGAACGACATTACCTGCTTATCCTTGTCCTCAAAGCCAAATCTCCAAAGCCAACCATGCTCACCTTCTCGATGTTTAACAAGATGTTACCTTTAGTGCTAAACTTCGTGCACAGACAAAACAAACTCAAATGGATCAGCAGGTTTCGACACCAGAAGCGTTTTGGGCACGCTCATTAATTGGTTGTTTGTTTTACTGTTTATTGTTTAATAATTATACCATATTAATTACATATTGGAGAATATACATTCCATATTCGATCACCTGCTTTATTTTATAGAGCTGCATTTAATGCAGGTGTATCTTTTGAGAGAAACTAAACACACAAACCGCTCAAATCTGCCAATACACCATCAATATCCGGATGCAAGGTGCGCTCTATACCGACTGCGCATGCGCAGCACCTATCGTGATAATAAATCTGGATTATCGTTATCGCGATATATTTACTGTCACGATATTGCAGCAGGAAGTGAGAGTCAGTTGGACGAAAATGTTGTAGAATGTATATATGAGGGATGGGGCAATTGCGGAGAGGTGGACAGGGGATATGGAAGGGAAATGTTCAAGATCCGGGGAAGTATGGAGTAATTGCACTCCTTAGTCATGTTATCAAGATGTTGGAGAGGGTTCTGGACAAGAGGATAAAGAAGAATGTGGAGAAGGAGATCGGGGAAGAGCAGCAGGGCTTTAGAAAAGGAAGGGGAATGACAGTTGGGATGTTCTTCTGAGAGCTGGCGGAGAAGAGGTTGGAGGTGCAAAGTGAAATGGCATAGGGATCTGTGGATCTGAAGAAGGCCGACGACACTGTCCTGAGAGATTTAGTGATGGTGACACTGAGATGGATCGGAGTGCTGGAGGCAGAAGGTAGGTTGTGAAAAGGTTGTAAAAGGGAACGAAAGGAGGACTTCGTTGGTAATGGAATGTCAGAGGAGTTCAGTGTAAACATCAGTTTGAGGCAGGGAAGCACTCTCAGTCCACTCGTGTTTATCATGGTGTTGGAGCTGGTAGGCAGAAAGGTAAGAAAGAAGACCACAACTTTTGCACCGGGAGAGATGAAGAGATGATCTGAAGATCATCATCTGAAGAGATGCATAGGTCTGCTGAAGCATTTTCCTTGGTGATTCGGCACAATCCTGGATGGGTTGCCACTCAAATGCAGGATACCCAAATGGCTCATTCTTCACAGTGAGCTGGTACTCATTTTGCCAACCTCAGAAGTATAACAGGATGAGTCAACCCTCCCGGTGTTAATTCAATGGAGTGACAGGTTCTTGAACTCAGGACCTTGCAATCTTAAGCCAGCCACCTTAACCGTTTAGCCAACACCAGGCTATAAGCAGGAATGTAAACATGAAAGATATTCTGTGGAGAATATTGTATGTGGACGATCTGGCTGTTTTGGTGGAGAGTGGGTGGGAGATGGAGGAAGTACGAGGGGAGTGGAAGGAGGCATTTAAGAAACATGGGCTGAAAATGACCATGGTGAAGACGGAGGTGATGTGCGTTGGGCAGCAGAGAACAGAAATGAATATTAGGTTAGAGGGGAAGGAGATCAGACAGGGACATATGTTTGAGTATGTGAGCGGAACAGCAAATGGCGATGGTAAGTCAGAGGCAGAGGTGCAGAGAAGGGTTCAGGTGGGTGTGACTGTGTATAGGAGGGTGGAGGGTGTAATGGCAGACAGAGATATTTCAAGGGGATTGAAAGGAAAGGTTCTGATGTTGTGCGTAATGCCGGCCTAACTTTACGGTCTGGAGATGGTGGCGCTGACAGAGAGACAACAACAGAGGCTGCAGGTTTTGAGAGAACAACTGGGTCACAGGGATTGTGGGCGTGAAGAGGGTGAATTTAAGGAGAACGGAGGAGCTGAGGGAGAGATTGGTGTGCAGATGAGCATGACCGGGTGATTGGTGAAATGCCGGCCGAGATGAGCTGGACATTTGGTGTGGATGGGGGAAGAGAGAATGGCAAAGAGAGAAGATAGGTTGAGGCATTAAGGTAGGAGGAAAAGAGGTAGACGACAGTTGATACGGGAGTGTTGTGTGAAGACGGATATACAGTCACGTGAAAAAGTAAGTACACCCCATGTAAAGTTTTGACTTTTTCAACATATTTCAACATACAGCTATTTGATCTTCATTTCAACAATATTGATAGATAAAGGTGATATAATATAACAAATATCATGAAACATTTACATTTTGTAGTCCATTGTATAATTTAAATAAACATAAATGCAAATTTCGCGTGTCAAAAAAGTATGTACACCCTTGGCCCTAATAGGTGGTATTGCCCCCTGTGGCAGAAACAACCTCAAGTAAGCGTTTCTTATAACTGTCTACAATTCTCTGACATCGACTGGGAGAAATTTTTGCCCACTCCTCCATGCAGAATTATTTCAGCTGTGCGATGTTTGAGGGGTTTCTTGCATGCACAGCTCGTTTCAAATCCCCCTACAACATCTCGATGGGATTTAGATCCGGGCTTTGACTTGGCCATTCCAAAACCCTCCATTTTTTTCTTTTCAGCCATTCCTTGGTGGATTTACTGGAATGTTTAGGGTCATTGTCATGTTGCAAGGTCCACCTTCGGTTGAGCTTCAACTTTCCGACAGATGGCCTTACATTATCCTCAAGCACCCTCTGGTACAATGAAGATTTCATAGTGGATTCTATGATGGTGTGCTGCCCAGGCCCTGATGCAACAAAGATGCCCCAAACCATAATATTTCCACCACCATGCTTTACAGTTGGTATCAGGTTCTTGTAGTCAAATGCTGTCTTGGGTTTTCGCCAAACATATCTTCTGGTACTGTGGCCAAATAGCTCTACCTTTGACTCATCTGTCTAGAGCACATTGTTCCAGAAGTGCTTGTCTTTGCCTCCGTGTTCATTGGCAAACTTTAGTCTTGCCCTGATGTTCTTTCTGGACAGCAAAGGTTTCCTCCTGGCACACCTCCCATGAAGATCAAATTTGTGCAGCCTCTTTCTAATGGTAGACTCGTGCACTTTGACATCAACAGTGTCAAGAGCTACCTGCAGGTCCCGTGATGACATTCTGGGGTTCTTAGAGACTTCTTTCAGCATCTTGCGGTCTGCTCTCGGGCTGAACTTGCTGGGGCGGCCTGGCCTGAACAAGTTGGCAGTTGCTTGGAAATCTTCTCCACTGGTAGATGATCTTCCCGACAGTCGAATGATTGATTTCAAATTGTTTGGAGATCTTTTTAAATCCATTCCCAGACTCGTAGGCATCTATAACCTTTTTTCTGAAGGCCTCGGAGAGCTCTTTTGATCTCGGCATGGTGACGCCACACACTTCAACAACAAAGAGCAAACTAAACTAAATGTCTGAGGTTTAAATAAGACAGGTTCCTCCAAGATCCTCTCTAACGATGCTCTCATCATTTGCACCTGAGCTGATGCATCTGATTCTAATTTTAGGTATTTGAAGTAGTGATAAATGTAGGGGTGTACTTACTTTTTCGATCATGGGAAATTTGCATTTATGTTTATTTAAATTATACAATGGACTAAAAAATATAAAAGTTTCATGATATTTGTTGTATTAAATCACCTTTATCTATCAATATTGTTGAAATGAAGATCAAATAGCTGTATGTTGAAATATGTTGAAAAAGTCAAAACTTTACATGGGGTGTACTTACTTTTTCATGTGACTGTAAGGGTGGTTGGAAGGTGGAGAGAGTTGGCTGAGGATAGAGCTGAGTGGAGGAGTATTGTGATCAAGGCAGGGCAGGAGCTTGGCGCCATTGGATCTCACCCCTTATAAAGGGAATAGGAGGAGAACAACACTGCTTCCATATGTTTCCTTCCCCATGACATTGGTCAATAAATATACCTGGTCTCGGGGTGAATACTGGTTTTCATGGTTCGCCTGATGTACATAAAAAAAAGTCCCGTTAAGTGTCTGATTGGCCGCCGTTGATTAAACACCGCACATCCGAACAGCGTCGCTCGTCGGGCTTACTAGGCCTAATTTGCATACAACATGCGACATCTAATTGGCATATTGCTGAATCCATTCGGACGTGCAATCCATATGGTATCGCAACATTAGGCATGTAATTTGGCGGGAAAGACATTCGACAGCCGACCGCTATGGTCCCAATGAAGCGACTCTCCGGATTTGAACCAGACAATTGGGACTACTGGTGACCGCAACAATATACTAAAAAGTCTTTTATTATGTATTTGCTGATTGATATTGACAATGCAAGTCAATAATATTTGGCAGCATTGGTCATGTGCATTTGTATCTATTATATCTGTGATGACGAGCCAATAAGCATTGAAAGAGATGGCTGATGGGGGCATGCAGCGTCGAGATCCTCAGGCCTCTGCCATGTGAAATTGAAGCAGTGTATAAATGATCATCGTCTATCCATACTCACAACATCTCACTATGTCTCTCTACTACTCCCCATTAACAATGCCTTGTCTAACCGAATTATCTTCTTGCAGGTTACTGTGTTTCTTTCCCTCATCACTTTGACATACCCACTCAATGTGCGCTGAGTGGGTTCATCAAAAATGTAGTGGTCTGAGAGGGTCATTAACCAGTGTGGCAGCTACATTCAAGTGTAAGGTGTGCACAGAGGGAGCTGCAGATGGAGGAAATGTTGAGTTGGATCTTGGAGATGGCATGAAGCTGGAAAGTGTGAAAACGTTTTGCTACCTGGGAGACATGCTGAATGGAGAAGGTAGATCAGACTCGGCGACGGTTGCTAGAGTAAGATGTGCATGGAAGAAGTTTCGGGAACTGAGTGGCGTGCTGACGAGGAGGGGAGTGTCATTGAAGCAGAAGGGAAAGGTGTGTGCTGCATGTGTGAGAAGTGCTATGATTTATGGGAGCAAGACATGGGGAATGAACGTAGAGCAGCAACGAAGGCTGGAAAGGGTGGAAATGCGAATGGTTCGGTGGATGTGCGGAGTATCGTTGAGAGAGAGGAAGACAAATGATGAATTGCGAAAGATGATGGGAATAGAGCCTGTGATTGATGCTGTGAAGAGAAACAGGTTGAGATGGTTTGGTCATGTGTTGAGGAAAGATGAAAGTGACTGGTTGAGAAAGATGGAAATGAATGTAGAAGGAGGTAGAGGACGGGGAAGACCGAGAAAGACTTGGCTAAAGGTGGTGGAAGAAGAAATGCGGGAAAGGGGGTTAACAAGGAGAGATGCAGAAAATAGGGCAAAATGGAGAAGATTGTCATGGGGACCGCAAGGCTAACCCCGTTCTCTAGCAGGGAAAATGGCCTTAAAATGCATGTTGTTGTTGTTGTGTTGTATCACTCTCCTCTGTTCACGTTTGTTCATTCCCTTGCTTTTTGCGCCCAAATATGGCCCCACTGCCACACTAGCAGTTTGTTGCCTTTTGCCCTCAACCTCAATTTTTTTTAAGTGGGTCCAATCCTGTATTTTATAGAAATATGTGTCTGGAATTATCAGATCACAAACCCTGTTACCACATTTCAAGGCTACACCATACCACTGGTATCCTCAAACCATGTGATGTACTGATGAAGGATTTGTGTTCAGCTGCTCCTCTATTGTATTTCATAGATTGCATGACTCGATGAACTGCACAGCTGCTTGTTTGACATACCAATGACACTCAAAGGTCTTCTTTTCACACCATGGAGTTTTTGATGTGATGAAAGAGTCATGTCATCTCTGTAACGACGCATTGCAGCGATGTCTTCCCTCTTAAGGTGATTTTCAATGGTCAAATTCATCGTTAGGGTTGGTTTCTTTGAATTATTCGCCCTCATCATGACATTCCTCAATGTTGATTTGGGTTGGATAAGTTATTTGAAATCGTCTTAAGGTGCTGATTATACAACGACCAAATACCATTCCTCAATTAAACACAATTAATTCCATACTCTGGAATACAATACTTTGAAACAGAGCACTGAGACTCATAGTTATGTATCACAGGGATGTCTGAGCAATTATCCCACCTGGTAATTGATCTCACCTGCTTTGCTCCACGTCTTTTGGTCAGATATTGCAGGTGTATTTAGAAAAATCAGAAAAAATGTGGTTTCACTAGTCGGCCCGTTGTACCAAATTTTCATTGGTCTTCACCGCCATGTTGCATACCTGCCTGCTGGACTCAGGTGTCTTTTGAGACCTTGGGGTCTTTTGGGTCCTTGGGGTCTTTTGGGTCCTCTGGGTCTTTTGGGCCTCAGGGACTTTTGGGTCATCTGGGTATTTTGGGTCTTTGGGGGCCTTTGCATATTTTGAGTCCTCGGGAACATTTGGGTCTTCTGGGTCCTCGAGGAGTTTTGGGTCTTTTGGGTCTTCTGGTTCGTTTGAGTCCTGAGGGACTTTTGGGTCCTCTGGGTCTTCGGGGACTTTTGGATAACCTGGGTCTTTTGGGTCAATGGGGAGTTTTTTGGGGGTCTTTTGGGTATTCGGGTTATTTTGGGTCATCTGGGTATTTTGGGTCTCTTGGGTCCTCGGGGTCCGAAGGGTATTTAGGGATGTTAAATGGTTTTCCAACGTCGAAGGGATGTCAGCAGTGTAAAGGGTTTGAAAGGTACGTTTCAATAGTACGTGATTAATTAATGGATGTACGTAATTAATAGACACAAAAAGTATGACACACACACACACACACCTCATCCATTTATCCATTGATAGTAGATATTGGGATCATCATGTTGGGAGTCAGTGGAAGAGTCGAAACTAATTACAATATAGAGAGCAACAGTTAAAGAAGATTGAATCAGTCTAAGATCTCACAGATCCCACACTGCATCCAATTTAAACACTTCTAAATAAATATGTATTAATTATTTCCATATTTGCACACGTTTTCAAGCACATGCCCATCACACATGTACTTAACGACATAGGTGGTCAGATACCTGGATATTGAAGGTGGAGAAAGACACCTTGGTCTTCGTTATTTGTAGAACAGGATTTTAGAAAGTGGCCAAGATTCGAACCTCCGCTGGACACCTGAGAGGTAGGCTCAAGGCTAACCTATAAGAGGTGAACTCGGACTATTTTGAATCGTCGAAATCAATCTGCACCTTGTGTCTCAATCAGAGAAAAGCCATTAGTTTCCTCCCGTCTTGGATTTCAACATTCATCAAATGCAATCATTTTCCTTCACATTTTACACCTGAAATCCCTTGTTTTGATCAGCGAAAACAATCTGCAAAGAGATTGTCAGAAGTAAAAGTGATTTCTTAGATTGTCATTTTAGAAAGCAGTGAGTGAACCATGAAGAGTTGAAAGCTCCAAACTTTCTTTTTGAGCAATCTTTTCACAAAATGTGCCCGAGGGTCAAACATATCTAGAACTACGTCAATAATAAATCCATGGTACACAAACAGGCATGTACACGAGGGTGGATCACACGCATATTTTTGTTGTTGATGTTGTTCTTTCACTTGTAAGCGTTTTTAATGAATCTTTAATCGTGTGCATTCGTTTTCGTGAAGTTTTAAAATTTACCTTTTGGAATGACGAACCCCCAGGAACGTGTCCCCCCTTTTTATGCTTCCGCAGACGAAGTGCCGGAGGAATGATGTTTTCAGGTTGTCCGTCCGCTGTCCGTCCGTGATAGGTTTTCGTTACCGTGATAACTCGAGAACGGCTAAAAGGGATCTTGGTCAAACTTGGTGCAGGTATGTATAATGAGGTAAAGATGAACCGATTATATTTTGGGGTCACGAGGTCAAAGGGCAAAGGTCAGAGGTCATGTTAGGTAAAAATACTGTTACCACGATAACTTGTGAACCAGTGATGGGATTCTGACCAAATTTGGTACACGTATGTATAATGATGTAAAGATGAACTGATTAGATTTTGGGGTCACGAGGTCAAAGGGCAAAGGTCAGTGATCATGTTAGGTAAAAAAATACTGTTACCACGATAACTTGTGAACCAGTGATGCGATTCTGACCAAATTTGGTATACTTATGTATAATGATGTAAAGATGAACTGATTAGATTTTGGGGTCACGAGGTCAAAGGGCAAAGGTCAGTGATCATGTTAGGTAAAAAAATACTGTTACCACGATAACTTGTGAACCAGTGATGCGATTCTGACCAAATTTGGTATACTTATGTATAATGATGTAAAGATGAACTGATTAGATTTTGGGGTCACGAGGTCAAAGGGCAAAGGTCAGTGATCATGTTAGGTAAAAAAATACTGTTACCACGATAACTTGTGAACCAGTGATGGGATTCTTGACCAAATTTGGTACACGTATGTATAATGATGTAAAGATGAACTGATTAGATTTTGGGGTCACGAGGTCAAAGGGCAAAGGTCAGTGATCATGTTAGGTTAAAAAAAATACTGTTACCACGATAACTTGTGAACCAGTGATGCGATTCTGACCAAATTTGGTATACTTATGTATAATGATGTAAAGATGAACTGATTCGATTTTGGGGTCACGAGGTCAAAGGGCAAAGGTCAGCGATCATGTTAGGTAAAAAAAATACTGTTACCACGATAACTTGTGAACCAGTGATGCGATTCTGACCAAATTTGGTACACGTATGTATAATGATGTAAAGATGAACTGATTAGATTTTGGGGTCACGAGGTCAAAGGGCAAAGGTCAGTGATCATGTTAGGTAAAAATGTGCGCTGAGTGGGTTCATCAAAAATGTAGTGGTCTGAGAGGGTCATTAACCAGTGTGGCAGCTACATTCAAATGTAAGGTGTGCACAGAGGGAGCTGCAGATGGAGGAAATGTTGAGTTGGATCTTGGAGATGGCGTGAAGCTGGAAGGTGTGAAAACATTTTGCTACCTCGGAGACATGCTGAATGGAGAAGGTGGATCAGACTCGGCAACGGTTGCTCGAGTGAGATGTGCATGGAAGAAGTTTCGGGAACTGGGTGGCGTGCTGATGATGAGGGGAGTGTCGTTGAAGCTGAAGGGAAAGGTGTATGCTGCATGTGTGAGAAGTGTTATGATTTATGGGAGCGAGACATGGGTAATGAACGTAGAGCAGCAACGAAGGTTGGAAAGGGTGGAAATGCGAATGGTTCGGTGGATGTGTGGAGTATCGTTGAGAGAGAGGAAGACAAATGATGAATTGCGAAAGATGATGGGAATAGAGCCTGTGATTGATGCTGTGAAGAGGAACAGGTTGAGATGGTTTGGTCATGTGTTGAGGAAGGATGAAAGTGACTGGTTGAGAAGAGTGATGGAAATGAATGTAGAAGGAAGTAGAGGACGGGGAAGACCGAAAAAGACTTGGCTAAAGATGGTGGAAGAAGAAATGCGGGCAAGGGGGTTAACAAGGAGAGATGCAGAAAATAGGGCAAAATGGAGAAGATTGTCATGGGGACCGCAAGGCTAACCCCCGCTCTAGCAGGGAAAATGGCCTTTAAAATGCATGTTGTAGTTGGTCACGAGGTCAAAGGGCAAAGGTCAGTGATCATGTTAGGTAAAAATACTGTTACCACGATAACTTGTGAACCAGTGATGGGATTCTTGACCAAATTTGGTACACTTATGTATAATGATGTAAAGATGAACTGAATAGATTTTGGGGTAAAGAGGTCAAAGGTCAAATTTGTAATAGGTCCATAACTTGAGAACGGGTGAAGTTATGTAATTCAAGCATAGTACAGGCATGTATAATGATGTAAAGATTAAGTGATTAGAATTTGGGGTCAAACGTCAAATCTGTAATAGGTCTATAACTTGAGAACGGCTGAAGTGATCTAATTCAAACTTCGTACAGGTTTGTATGATGTAAAGATTAAGTGATTAGAATTTGGGGTCAAGAAGTCAAAGGTCAACGTCTGTAATAGGTCTATAACTTGAGAATGGCTGAAGTGATCTAATTCAAACTTGGTACAGGTATGTATAATGTTTTAAAGATTAAGTGATTATATTTGGGGTCAAAGGTCAAAGATCAAATCTGTAATAAGTATATAACGTGAGAATGGCTGAAGTGATCTAATTCAAACTTGGTACAGGTTTGTATAATGTTGTAAAGATTACGTGATTAGTCTTTGGGGTCATATGTCAAAGGTCAAAGTCTGTAATAGGTCTATAACTTCAGAATGGCTGAAGTTATCCAATTCAAATTCGGTACGGGTATGTAAAATGATGTAAAGTTCAAATTATTAGAATTTGGGGTCAATAGGTCAAAGGTCAAAGTATGTATTTAGGTCTATAACTTGAGAATGGCTAAAGGGATCTAATTCAAACATGGTACAGATATATATAATGATGTAAAGATTAACTGATGAGATTTTGTCGGTCCCGAGGTCAAAGGCCAAAGGTCAGAGGTCATGTCAGGTAAAAATGCGCTAACTTGGGCACAGTTGACTGGATTTAAATAAAACTTGATGCAAATATTATAATGATGTCATAATATGGGCTGAGGCATATCAGTCAACATCGTGACGTAGAGGAGTGCCATTCTCTTTCCCATTGAAACACTGTGTGGACCGCTGTGTCGACATTCATGGTTCTACCATTTGTAGCATTTTCATGAATCATGAATTGCCAGGAACCTATCCCCCTTTTCCTATTGAAAGAATTCCCCGACATTTGCGGTGTCGACATTCATGGTTCTGACATTTGCGGCATTTCCATGAGTCACGAACCTCCGTGACCAAATCCCCTATTGCCCATTCAAAGAATGACCAGAAACGCATCCCTTGTGAATGTCAGGGTTCAGCTGTATCTTCTATATACATATTTGAGGTGTGTGTGTGTGTGTGTGTGTGTGTGTGTGTGTGTGTGTGTGTGTGTGTGTGTGTGTGTGTGTGTGTGTGTGTGTGTGTGTGTGTGTGTGTGTGTGTGTGTGTGTCCTCATTTTCCAGCCACACCTTTCGATCCATGGGTCTCAAAATTGCCATGAAGACTGTTCACTCCCCCAGGGTGGTTTTGCATGATAAACTTCCCTCCACCCCGACTGCCCCACTCCCATCATGTGTTTGCTTCCGTATACTGGGTACACCCTTTCACCCGTGGGACCCACTCACACTTGGTATGAAGAGTGTCCGACCCCCCCAGAAAAGTTTTGCACTTTGCACTGCCTCCTGCCCCAGCCCGACCCCCATCAAATCCTACTGTGTGTGTTTGTTCTGATTTACCAGCCACACCTTTTGAACCATGGGGCTCAAATTTGCCATGAAGATTGTTCCCTCCCTTGGGTGGTTTTGCATGTTAATCTTCCCCCCACAACCCACCAACCCCCCAACCCCCCAAACCAGCTCCACCACCCACCAAGTGTGTGTTCTTCCATCTACTGGGTACACCCTATCGCCCATTGGACTCACTCACACTTGGCATAAAGGGGATCTGCTCCCACAGGATAGTTTTGCACTTTGCCCTGTCTCCTGCCCCACCCCTACTATCCCTTTTTCCCATTTTTCCCATTTTCCCATTCCTGCCTCACCACCACTATCCCTTTTTCCCACCCCCTACTGTATGTGTTTGTTCTGATTCAATGGCCACACCTTTTGACTAATGGGGCTCAAACTTTCCATGAAGACTGTTCACTCCCCCAGGATGGTTTTGCACTCTGATCTCCAACAACCCACAACCCCCCCCCCCATCCCACCTAAATCTATACATACCGAATAAATTGATTAAGACTAGCAGAAAAATGCTATATTTTTATTTCATTCATCCTTAACTAACCCCTCGCTGGTGTACCAAAGAAAGCCGCAGGAGGAAAATTTTCGGACAAAACTTTCAATGCCATTAATACATTTACATTCACGAGGACCCTACGGCAGCGCCCAGGTGGCAATTAAGGTCATCATCCTTATTCAAAATATCTCTCACTGCGTAATTCAAAATAGCTCACTAAACGTAGGGACAGCAATACTGTACTGAAGACGTAGATGGTGGGACATGTAATACCCTGTCCCATCTGGAGGCGGCGATACACGATACACATTTACATAGAGAATTTGCGTCCCACCTCCCCACCCCCCAAAACCTCTGGCAAAGACAAAAACACCGTACACGAATTGGGGTCATGCTGATCCGATGTAGCAAGTCTGGATGTAATCAAGCCAGAACTGTAGGAGGCGCAGCAGGACAAACAAACAGGAAAGCCTTCGTGCAGACCATGACACTTGCAAAATCCACCCACCTCCCTCCCCCCTCCAAAAAGTTGCCATAAATACATCAACTCCTCCCTCACCCGTTTCATTAAGATTAAAATTTACAATCTCAATCAAAGGTCAGAAAATCAAATGAAAATTGATTATTTTCAGATGTTAATTGATGAGTATTAGAAGTTTGGCCTTGAGTTGACCTTTGTCCATTTGACCTCAAAATAGTTGCTTTCTCAATTCAATGATGCACTATGCAATAATTGCTCTTTAACTTTCAGGTTAATCAGATGAAAATTGATGATTTTTCAGATGAAAATTTATGATTTTGGAAGTTTGACCATGAGTTGACCTTTGGACCTCAAAAATAGTTGCTTTCCCAAATCAGTGATGCACTATGTAATGGCTGTTTAATTTTCAAGTTAATAGGATGAAAATGGACAAATAAATAAATTCGACCTTAAGATGATCTTTGACTTTTGACCTCAAAATCAATAGGCTTCTCAGTTGCGACAACTTATACAACTTGGTAAAGTTTCATGACAATCGGTTTAAAATTGTGACCTGTAGGCGATTGACATACAAACAGAATAACGCACGAGACCAACTAATATACTGCACTTGAAAAAATCTTCGATTTTGCAAGTAACAGACACAAACTTGTCTGTGAATCATACAAAGGATAGTTCCATCATTTATAATTAATATTCATTCAAGGATGCCAAAGCGGAACATAACTAATATATGTCGCAGCACCTCATCGGTCGCACGCACAGCAGGCTCGATTGCATGAAACACTGGAACACACTGGCAATCGATTTGCATGTAAACGTGAGCAAATGGCAAAGGCTGCAGAAATAATAGAGGCTATCTCTGCAAGGATATCCCACCTACTCCTACAAACATACTCAGATTTCCTCAGGTGTATAATGGGTATCTCATCTAGTGTGTGTGTGTGTGTGTGTGTGTGTGTGTGTGTGTGTGTGTGTGTGTGTGTGTGTGTGTGTGTGTGTATTTTTATATATATATATATATATATATATATATATATATATATATATATATATATATATTGTTGCGGTTTTGTAAATAAAGGCAACCCCCTATAGTTAGTTACACCACAACATGTAGCCTCGCTTAGTTAGTTATTTCTTATTAAATGTGAAGTATAGTCTCCTTCCCAGTGTTAGTATGCGTTGAGGCAGGTAGAGTAAGGGTAGGCCTCATTGAAGCCTGGAATGCCATGTCATGGGCCTAGGACAAGTCTATCAGGCCCGAGGGAGGAACTGGAGGGCGTGGCTGGTAAGCAGCGAACAGCCAATGGGAGCTAAAGGGAGTGGCCAATAACGGCGGCCAATGAGAGCTAAAGGGAGTGACTAATAAGGGGCTGTCACGACATGTGACCCGTGGAGGCTCGTGGAACATTCAAGTGGGATTCGGGGGTGGGGGGGGGGCTATAAAACCCGGCCCGGACCCCCGTTCACTCTTTCTGGCAAGCTGACTCTCTCTCTGGCAGGCTTTCTCTCTCTGGCTGGCTGGCTCTCTCTCTGGCCCGGGACTCTGAACGCGCTCTATGCCCTGACGACATCTGCCTGGACTCCCTGCACGTGCACTTTGCCTCTCTGACATTGGGATACGCTCCTCGGATTCCCGTTACGTGCACGACTGTGATCGACGTCCCTGCCACGAACATCCTTGGGGGGGGGATCCGCCAAACGAGCCATCCAGGCGAACTGCACCAAGCGGCCGCGCTTTGGGCTCATTCCCCTCTTCCTCCCCTTCCCCGAACGAGTCTGAGGGCCCTTGTCTGGGGACATAAGTAAGGCCGTTAAGGTTCTCCACTGTGTCCCTTTTCTATAACTATTGTACATTTGTGAATAAATCCTGTGGTTTGTTTCCAACCTGGCCATCTTCGTCCTTTCACCATTGGCCTAGCATTGCATGAGTTAAAACCGCTCGATCGGGTTCATAGTGTTAACGGCACGAGTTACGTGACGCACAACCACTCGGGCGTTAAAGACCAGCGTGACTCGTGCGAGGTTCAGCCCCCGTTCTCATGGCTGTGTGTGTCGAAGGTACTCGGGTTGTGACCGTTAACCCTTCCACGCGTTAGCTGCAGGCTCGGCAGCTGGAATTGCCCAGCAATCCGTCAACCACGAGTATAGTGTGGGGGTGGCCTCGTGGACTCGAAGCTCGAGGGGGACTAGGGCTTAACCCCCCCTCAGTACGTCGACGAGCTCGAGATCCGCAACAAATTGGTGTCAGGAGTGAGATCTGAACCCGACACCAAAAAATTGGTGTCCGGGAGTGGGATATTTGGACCTGGAGTGCGCTTCACGTACTCAAAATTACAAAATTACGAGCGTATAAAATTTAGTGTAAAACCCAAAAAAAAATTGAGTTCGTGCAATGGCTGGCCAAGACGACTAAGTGCCGGTGGGAGTAGGAAATGTCGATGAATTAATGACCCAGGACCAGCAGGAGGAATTGTTGGAAGGGGAAGTTGAGGAGGGTGCAGCATGGGGAGGAGAAAATGGCGGCGCCTCGCACGTGGCGGCGGAGGCCGGGCCCGCTGTGCAAGCGGGTTTTAACCTGCAGTTATTCTTGACACAAATGTTAGCGAGCATGGAAGAGTCAAGAAGTGAAATGAAAGAAATGAGGGATTAAATAAAAGAATCAAGCAGCAATATGGGTCAAATGAGTAGTCAAATGGACACCATGAGGGAAGAATCCAGGTGCAACATGGAAAAGATGGGGGAGGAAATTGAGCGTCAGATGAGCAGGGAGGCAGGAGTTGTACGCGACGGGGTGAAGCGGTACGAGGAGCGCGTGGAGAGGGGGTTAAAGCGGAGCACGGCCAAACTGACTGGGACAATGAAAGTATTGAAGCAGGAGGTAGAGGAACCGACGATAGTCGAGTTAGAAGAGAAAATTTCGGAAGCGCATTGGGAAATAAAGGAGGAAACTTTAGAAAAAGAAGGAATGATTGGAATTTAAAAAACACAAGGAGAGACGGGGAATGAATCAAGGGAGAAAGTTATGGAGCATGTACAAAGTTTGTGTTCGCACCAGGATGCCGTGCTTGCTAACCAAATGGAAAGTTTGCAGGTGCTGGCAGAGAAGCGGGGGAAGGAGAGCCCTGAGGTGAGTTGCAATGGCGGGGATGTTTGGTGCGAACGGGTGCTCGGCGAGCTTGGGGGTCGGGTGAGACCCGGGCGTTCGAGAAGGGCCCATTGCGAGGTGTGCGACTGGTAGTGGTACGGAGTGTGAGAGAGAGTGCGTACCGGAGTGCGTGGAGATAGAGTGCGTACCGGAGTGCGTTGAGAGAGAGTGCGTACCGGAGTGCGTGGAGAGAGAGTGCGAACCGGAGTGTGAGAGAGAGTTCACACCGGAGTGTGTGGAGTGAGAGTGCACACCGCAGTGTGTGGAGCGAGAGTGCACACCGCAGTGTGTGGAGCGAGAGTGCACACCGCAGTGTGTGGAGCGAGAGTGCACACCGCAGTGTGTGGAGCGAGAGTGCACACCGGAGTGTGTGGAGTGAGAGTGCACACTGGAGTGTGTGGAGCGAGAGTGCACACTGGTGTGTGGAGAAAGAGTACACACCGGAGTGTGTGGAAAAAGAGTGTGCACCGGAGTGTGCGTTGACGGAGTGTGTGGGGGGCACTGTGCGCCTGGGTGTGCGAGTGTGGAGTGGGTCGTGAGATGTGATGACGCGGCCCAGGCATCGACACCGACCGGGGTAGTGCTTAGCGGGACGAGAAGCGTACGCGAGCCCCCGGTGAGTTGTGTGCCACGGGGACTGGAGGGAATCGTTGCTGCGTCGGACTCGCAAGGACCGGCGTGCACAATTCGTGCCTCCGGCACCCGCACGGTATGGTTGGCGCCGTACCGCGGCAAGGGCGGTAGGCGGGGTTCGAGGGGTAATCTGGATTTTGGGAGCATCAGTCATCGTGTTGGGTCATCGTGCGTGGGACCGAAGGGCCCCGTGCAGGGATGGAGCCCGGCACTTGGGCCCATCAATCCCTCCCCCCTCGGATCGTCAATGCCGGACGGACATCCCATACAGGCGACCAACCCCCCGCATGGATCGCTCGGCCCTTCGAGGCCGAGCCGTGACAAAGTACCTCCATAGATGGGGGCTCATAGTGTAGAGGACTGGGAGGAGTAGTGTACCCCACGTGGGGGAATGGTAATGTGACCATTCCTCCCATGGGGGGGGGGGGCATGAGCATTAGTTTAGGGGGATGGCAGTGTTAGGCCCATGGAGGGGCCAGCAATGGTTGCCTCCATGGGGCACCGAAGCTAGCCGACGGAGGGCTAGGATAATGATAGGGATTTAGAAGACCATAGCGACTGAGAATTAAGTAGTGACATGAACTGCAGAGGGGACGTAGAGAGTTTAGGTGGTTGTGAACAAAGGGTGTGCATTGTTTAAAGGGACGACGAGGGAAGCATGAGTTTTAGGGGAAATTAGTTAGATAGATGATGCTGTGTGTTTGATGCTGTGTGAGTGAGAATAAACGGAGTTGTGTTGTAGTGTGAATTGAATTGTGTTGTGAGAATAAGAGGTGTGAGAATAAAAGGTGTGGAATGCATGGTGTGAAAATAAAAGGTGTGGAATAATTGGTGTGGAATGCATGGTGCGAAGGATTGAATGGGGGGAATGGAACCCATTCCCAAAGCCCGGTGGGGGGGGGGGGGGGGGTAGTTTAAAGCTAGGTAGAGGACATAGGTAAATTGCATGGATATTGACACCTGTGGTGCGGATGGTGGAACGTAGTGTTTTGTGAGGTGCAGGAGACAGTGAAATGGCTGGGTGTGCGGTTTAATTGGTGAGTATGGTTATTGAGGCACTCCGTCGCTGGTAGATCTTCGGCCAGGTAAGGCCGCAGATATCCTCTGGGAGCCAGTTAAGTTAGCGTGTGAGTGGGGCCCGAGGATCCAAGGGAAGGACCCGGGTTGCCCAATGCCGAGGTGGGCATCGAGGGGGTGAGCGCCAGGGAGGGACTCCCCCAGTTCGGGTAGTTGTGAGGAGCAGGCAAGCTCGGGAGGGGGCTCCAAATGGATTGGCCGTCGTGGTCTGGTTGAATGGCCGCCGCGGACTTGTGATTTAACACTCTGTGATTTCTTCCTTTGGGGTTTCCTCAAACACAAAGTGTGTGCGAGGAATCCTACGAACCTTAGAGACTTGAAACAATTCATCCATAATGAGACTGCTGCCTTAACGACTGCAACATGCAGAACTGCGTGTCAGGGTGTTTTTTTGCATGGCTACAGCCGTTTATAGACAATGAAGGAAAGCAGTTTGATCATATGAACTGTTTCATGTATATTAGACTGATTAGACTGTTTACCAAGTAATCATGTTTTGTTTTGCACCAAAGAACAACAATATACTTTCTTGTTTGTTGCAGGTATCGTTCTTCAAAATGTGCCCAGGGTTTCTGGACCACTCTGTGTATATATATATATCTATCTATCTATCTATCTATCTATATATATATATATATATATATATATATATATATATATATATATATATATATATATATATATATATATATATATATATATATATGTATATATATATATATATATATATATATATATATATATATATATATATATATATGTATATATATATATATATATATATATTGTTACGGACGCGGCTTAGATGTTATTTACCGAGCGGTGGTATTGCCGCGACCTAACAGTTGCCCCGATTCTTCCCCAACTCACCCGATTCCACCCGACGTTGACCAAATCGCGCTATGCTAAATCAATGAAGGAAAAGGACACAACTGCTGGGTTAAAATGACACGACACCAAGGGTTCAGTTCTCAAGACCTCCGGAGGAGGTTATATTAAGGCGGAAGGTTAGATTACAACTACAAGAGGGACATCATAGAAAGACAGGCACTTAGACACACTTATATTAACCCCAACAGACGACAGATAAACGGGACAAGGCTGACTCACACGGGGATTGATGGCAAGGAAAGCGGGTATCGATGGCTCAAGGTGCACTCTTGGCTCAAGGACAGGGTACTGTACGGTCCAGTAGATGCAGGGAGGTCACAGCGCTCGGAGGTCACGACTGGTTCTTCCTCTTCAAGCTCGGGGCGCATCTCCCGTCACGTCCGGTCCGTGGCCGCGTATATCCGGCGGGGAGTGACACGCCCTCGGCTCGTTAGCTCCGCCCCAGATGGAATCGGCTCGTTGCTTCTCATTGGGTGCGTGCGGGGGGGTTACCGGCTCCACCCTTGACGAGGGGCTGACAGGGAGCCCCTTCATGGTAACCCCGTGGAGCGCATGGTCATGGCGGCTAACCGAGCCGGTGTGAGGACGCACACTCCCCCCGCGCGCCGTTGTTGTAGTTGTTGTTGTAGCTGTAGTTGTTGTTGTTGTTTGGGGAAGAAGACGGGAGGAGGCATGGGAAGGTCCTAAACTCACTACTGGTGCCATATAATCACATTCTGGTGCAACGAAGAGTCAGAATTAATGGAAACGAGTCCTTAACTGACATAGACTAAGAATAACTAGCAAGATGTCCGAAAGTTGTCTACGTGTGATGCGGTGGACCTGGGCACGACATTTAATGGGGGAAAAAGGGGAAGGTCGGTTCTACAGAGTGTTGTTTACAGACAATGGGACTAGGGAATGGGGGATTGGGGATAGTTGGGGAGTATTGGGGAAATAGGGGAATATTTACAAGCGGATATAGAGGCCAAATTCCATATTCGCAACATTGCACCCTTCTCTACCCTCGGGGCGTCCCGACCCGATAAATTTTTACCTAGTTTAGTGTGGCACTCAGATGTAGTTCCCACTACTATTAACTCTACCCTGAGTGCGACAGTTTTACAGATATTCACAAACGAGTAAATATGTCCCCCTGCGACGTTGCACCCTTCTCCTCTCAGAAACACACCCACAGGATAACCGAATCCGGAAAGAATTCACAAACTAAACATACAGCCGGTAGGGAGCATTATTTACAAGACTACGCTGCTATTTACACTACGATCCAGGACCTGTTTCTGGAGGAACACATGCAGATGTTATGCATAGAGAGAGCACGCATGCCAGCATCGATACACCAACCCACGAGTGCTCTGTGGCCTACGGCCTTTAATAACGTGCAGAGCACCCTTTCCCAGCACGAAAAGCACCACCCCATCACACAGTCCGCACCATCCGGTGCACCAATAAAGTGTTTAGTGATCATTGTGTGGTGTCGCAGCCGGCCGATGTTCTGCCGCTGGTCTTGCCTTCGTGTGGTGCACTTGGCCTTCTTACTTCTTTCAAAAATAAAGAAAGGCGCCAACCGCGTCCATTTCTTTATTGTGGCCGTCAGGGGGCCAACTATTAGTGGTTCACCTGTATGGCATAGGTGCCACGTTGACCCATAGGTCCATCCACGGGTGGTGCTTGGCCGCAAAAGAGCTGCGGTCCATGGTGGGTGGCCACAAACATTGCGGTCCATATGGTGTATCGATCCAGGCAGCAAACAGCGAAAGTGCAGGCCCACAACTGCGAAGCCAGCACCTCTCTCTCCTCTCTCTCTACCCCAAAGCCAGATCCTCGGAGGCGGGAGACAAAAGAAGCAGACAAGTGAGTAAGGTGGTAAGGGCGCAAAAGTGCACGCAATACAAGATGATGCACACTGGGGGCACATGGGAACCAGGTGAGACAGGTACGTTCCTATCGTACGCCCCCCCCCCCACCAGGTAACCTACATGGCCCCTCCCTTACCCCTTACTGTATCCACAAAACACAACACTACCCATAAACATCTACTTTACAAATCAACAAACATCCCTACTGTCTTCCCCGTTCCTCCCATAAACCAAATTCGTCTTCTCTCCCTCCTAACCAATCAAATTTGCTATTTCCAACTCTCATCAAAATTTGCCATCTCCAACTCAACATCATAATTTGCTATCACCAATTCATCATCAGTCCCTCCTAGGGAGGGAGAGATGGAATAACCCCAATGTCTCATCCACGTCGTGATGCGTCTCACAAATCCACACAGCCATTCTCATTTCCTGCAACAGAAACAAAGAAAACACAGGTGTGGAGTCATCATCATCACCACAGGTAAGTGGCTGCGTATGGTGCGACAGGTTCATCAATCCTAACTATTTCCTAAATGACTTTAACAACTTTACACTACCCGGGGTCTTTCTCCGGCCAAACCATTGGCCCTCTTACACTATGGGTTCTAAAAACCAATTCCCATTGAGCAAACTGTGGTGCTTTTCAATTTGGGGTCTCACTCCCCCGATTCATCTCCCGGTGCCCTCGCACAATTTCTGGGCTGTGGCGTGTACCTCTCCCAGCGGGTCTACCCACCTGCACACCTCCACCACTGCAGTTGCCTCCGAGCTTACCTGCTCCTCACCATAACCTAACTACCTGGGGAAGGCCCTCTGGCACTCTCCCCACTCGGTGCCCTCTCTGGCACTGGGCTACCCGGGTCCGTCCTCCGGATCCTCGGGCCCCATCCACAACTCTACCGGCTCCCAGAGCCCACCTGCGGCCTCACCTGGCCGACATCCTCACAGTGGTGGAGTGCCCAACCAACTACACACACTAACAGGCTACACGCCCAGCCATTTCGACGACACTAATGCACCCATCCACAACACCATTCTGCAACCGCACCACAAATGCCAATATCCAACCACAATTTACCTGTACCCTCTACCTAACACTTACACTACCCGCCCCGGGTATCCGTGATGGGGGTCCACTCTTCCCCCATTCACACCTTCGCACCATGCACACCACTCCGTACCACTTACTCCAACTCTCTCCACACACCTGTACTTGCACACCTGTGCTCTCACACCTGGTGCCACCTGCACCCTTCTCTCCCCAAGCGCATTCGCGCTGATCCACAACACTCATTACTCACACACTGCTCCACACACCTGTCCAGTTGCACACCTGTGCAATCACACCTGTTCAATCCTCACACAGCATCATCTCATCTAACTACTCCCCTCTGAAACTTGCGCTTCCCAGTCGTCCCTTTAAACTATTGCGCTCCCTCGTCATTATCATCCACACTAATCTACCTGCGTCCCCACTACAGGTATCAGTCACTAACTAAACCTTAACGTTACCTAATGTCATCTTCTAGGGCCCTATCAATATAACCTAACCCACCCGGGCTAGTTTTCACTGCCATACACCCCATAAACTATTGCTCCTTTGCCCCACACATGGGAAGGGTGGCAGGGATGCCATCCCACCACATCGGGGGTCTCTCACTACCAATTTTGCACATCAAATTTCAACAAATCAAAAATTTGCCAATCACTACCCATCATCTGCCAATCCCTTGCCAATCATCAAATTTTGTTTTTCTCCAATTTTGGGTCCAAAACACTAACCTCATCACCCAGTCTACTCAATAATGCCTCTCGGTGCGCCAATTCCTGTCCAAAGCCCGGCTTCGTAAAGCCAAGCAATGGATGGTGGTTGTTTTGTGCCGGCGGCAGGATGCGTCCGGCACTCGGTGCAGGGACGGGGGCTTACCCGTGCCGAGATCCCACGCACCACCTCGGCGTGGAGCCATCCAATGCCCCGATCTAGACCTGCCGGCACGTCTCACCAAAAAGTGGTCGCCATGACGACCCCTTTCTATCGGGCTGCCAGCTCCGCCTAGTGGAGCACGGACGCGGCCGTTCAAAGCGAGGCCCAGCACGCACCGAGGGCCCGCTTCGGCTAAAAGTCGCTCTAACCTCTAACCCGTTTAACGTCGATGCTTCACCTGCATGCTTACACCCCGCAGCCCGTTCCTTGCTCACACATCCAGCCGTGCCCATGCTCCTCGTACCTTTCCTTACACACCCAGGTACCCTCATTCCACTCACAGCCTTGGTCACACACCTGACCACCGAACACTGTGGCACACATTCGTTGCTCGCACACCTCACCAATACACCGCTTTGCGCCCCCTCCTCGGTCACCTCCTCTGTGACAATCACAGGTGTGCCCTCATTCGCACACCCAACCATGTGCCTCACCACCAACTCCAGCGTGCATTCCCACTCACGCTCTACCATTCCAGGTGTGCATCCTTCCATCCCAGGTGTACATCCTCGCTCACCTGTCACAACCAACTCACTCTCCTTGTCACTCTCACTACTCTCACCTCCATTCTTGCCAGCGCACTCACCCTTACTCTTGACAGCGCACTCTTTCCCTTTCCCCATGCACTTGTCCGTCACACACCTTTCTCGCGCACACTCTCCCGTTACCCCCCTCTGTAACACTCACCACAGGTGGACACTCTTCCTTACTTCTGACAGCGCACTCTTTCCTCATGCACCCGTCCGTCACACACCTTTCTCACGCACACCTTTCTCGCGCACACTCTCCCGTCACACCCTCTGTAACACTTACCACACCGCGCTTCCATGTGCTCCCTCGCACACGCGCTACGACCGACTCACTCTCGCCAGCACCCTCACTCCTTGGCACGCACTTTTTCCTCACACACCCCAGAGTCGGACTTTCTTGCACACCTCCTTTTTCGCACACCAGACCTGTCGTACACTTCACCAACGGCCTCTCACGAACACCCGGGTCCATCTCGACCCCCAAGCTTCTTAAATCCCCTGGCGCATCATACGCACGACCATATTGGTCACCACTTACACTGGGTCCTCTTCCTCTTCGCTTCTCCTCCATCACCTGCGAATCCCTCATCCGGTTAATGAGCACATCATCACGATCCGAACACAGACTTTGGACCAATTCTTTTATCTCCTCTTTTATCTCTTTCTTATCCCCTCTCCGTCGCTTCTTAATTTCGCTCACCCCTTCTTCCACTTCTTCTAATTTCTGCTTCACCTCTTTTATTCCCCGGTACGTCTCCTCAAGCTCGTCCTCCAAGGCTACCTTGACCGTTTCCATGTGCGTCCTCACCTGCCGGTCCTTCGTCTCCATTACCTCTACCACCTCGTCCAACCTCGTTGTCAGTCCCTCACGTACCATCTGACATTCCCTCTTCGTCGCTATCAAGTCATCTTTTAGTTCTTTCTGTCTCGCTTTTAAACCTCCTAATACCGCAGTGTTCCTTTGAACCTGCCCCACTAACTCCGTCTGTCCCACCGTCAGCTGCTCCACCTCCTGCGTCAGGTCCTCTATGCCCCCTTGTAACTTTACAGTCCCCTTTCTCACCTCCTTCTCCATCTGCTCCTTACAGTGCCTCACCTCCTCGCGCACTTCCTCCGACCTCCTCACTCACTCCTCTTCTGATCTCCTCTCCCATCACTTGCATCTCCTGCCCAGATGCCACCCTCATCTGCTCCATTTCCTCCCTGTGAGCATCCAGTTTGGTTTCTACCCCCATTCTGACCCCCTCTATCTGCTGCCCCATTTGGTTAACTTCCCTTCCGCTTGGTCCCTCATGTCCCTCAATTTGCCTTCCATACTGTTTTCTAACCCTATTAACCCATTTCTCACCTCTTTTATCCCGTTGTCTAACCCCTCAAAATTATTGTCTAACTTCCCAAATTTCTTGTCTAACTCCTTAAAATTATTGTCTAACCCCTCACCGGTACCCCTCGCTTCGTCCCTCATTACCCCCATTTGGCCCTCTAATCGCTCACCCTGAGCATCCATCCGGTTCCCCATTACCCCCATTTGGTTTCCCATTACCCCCAATTGCTCACTCCGAGCCCTCGCTTCGTCCCTCATTACCCCCATTTGGCCCTCCAATCGCTCACTATTAGCCCTCATTTGCTCACTATTCTGGGCCATAAGGGCCTTCATTTGTAGAAAAAAAAGGTTCAAATCCACCAGGGGCGCTGCCACGGTCGCGGGCGTGGACGCCGTGGCCATCTGCGAGGCGCCATTTTGCGCGCCCGCTACTTCGTGCGTGACGGCGCTATTTTGCGAACCTGCTACCCTCACTGCTTCGCTCTCCTCGCGTCCCTCAATTTGGTCCTGGACCGACCCTGCCTCACTCTCCTCTACCGGACCCCAGCTGTCTTGGTCTGCCATAGCGCGACTTTCAAAATTCGGGTTTTTATTTTCGTATAACAAATTCAAATTTCGCCGTTATAATTTCGCACGGGAAACGCGCTCCGAATCGATTCTACTACAAATTTGGGCCTAATAAATTTAGTCCCGGGTCCGAATCCCACTCCTGACACCAATTGTTACGGACGCGGCTTAGATGTTATTTACCGAGCGGTGGTATTGCCGCGACCTAACAGTTGCCCCGATTCTTCCCCAACTCACCCGATTCCACCCGACGTTGACCAAATCGCGCTATGCTAAATCAATGAAGGAAAAGGACACAACTGCTGGGTTAAAATGACACGACACCAAGGGTTCAGTTCTCAAGACCTCCGGAGGAGGTTATATTAAGGCGGAAGGTTAGATTACAACTACAAGAGGGACATCATAGAAAGACAGGCACTTAGACACACTTATATTAACCCCAACAGACGACAGATAAACGGGACAAGGCTGACTCACACGGGGATTGATGGCAAGGAAAGCGGGTATCGATGGCTCAAGGTGCACTCTTGGCTCAAGGACAGGGTACTGTACGGTCCAGTAGATGCAGGGAGGTCACAGCGCTCGGAGGTCACGACTGGTTCTTCCTCTTCAAGCTCGGGGCGCATCTCCCGTCACGTCCGGTCCGTGGCCGCGTATATCCGGCGGGGAGTGACACGCCCTCGGCTCGTTAGCTCCGCCCCAGATGGAATCGGCTCGTTGCTTCTCATTGGGTGCGTGCGGGGGGGTTACCGGCTCCACCCTTGACGAGGGGCTGACAGGGAGCCCCTTCGTGGTAACCCCGTGGAGCGCATGGTCATGGCGGCTAACCGAGCCCGGTGTGAGGACGCACACTTCCCCCGCGCGCCGTTGTTGTAGTTGTTGTTGTAGCTGTAGTTGTTGTTGTTGTTTGGGGAAGAAGACGGGAGGAGGCATGGGAAGGTCCTAAACTCACTACTGGTGCCATATAATCACATTCTGGTGCAACGAAGAGTCAGAATTAATGGAAACGAGTCCTTAACTGACATAGACTAAGAATAACTAGCAAGATGTCCGAAAGTTGTCTACGTGTGATGCGGTGGACCTGGGCACGACATTTAATGGGGGAAAAAGGGAAGGTCGGTTCTACAGAGTGTTGTTTACAGACAATGGGACTAGGGAATGGGGGATTGGGGATAGTTGGGGAGTATTGGGGAAATAGGGGAATATTTACAAGCGGATATGGAGGCCAAATTCCATATTCGCAACAATATATATATATATGTATATATATATATATATATATATATATATATATATATATATATATATATATATATATATATATATTGTTGTGGATCTCCCGAAGCCCCGTCCACGTTACAAAAGGGGGGATTAAACCCGTTTTCCCCCTTTGGGTCTTCGTGTCCACGAGGCCGAATCGCCACTTCCGCAGCGAACGTGGAAATGGGTATCGGGTCGACGCCGCATGCACCTTTGACCCACGCTGCCACGAAAACGGGGACCGGACCTCGCACAAGCCATGCTAATCGAGTACGCCCGAGTGGTGTGCATATCACGTGACTCGTGCCGTTACTTTTATTGAACCCGATTCGAGCGGTTCTATTCGTACTATGCTAGGCCAATGGATGGAAGGGACGGGAACGGTCAAATCAGAGGAAGAACACAATTTTTTTATAATGTACAGTGGTTTGAAGACAGAGCAGGCACTTAAACAATGTTAACTTATTCCAGACACAGGGCCCACTCACTCACACAGGGAAATGGAGGAAGAAAGTTCGCGCGCCAAACGCGCCTTGCCATCGGTCGCTCCGGGACAGCTCGCCCGGCGTGGCCCTCTGGCGGTCACGGCACGTAATGCAGGAAATGCAGGCAGGAGATCACGCGTCTGTGGCCCGGAACGGGTCGTCTTAACAAACGCTGTTAATACAGGTAGCAGAGCGCAGGACACAGGGCACGGGAAAGTTCGTGTACAACCAGACTATTGCAACGGTTCAATCCACTCATTCTGCCGCGGTTCAAGTCAACTCAACTCTGATTCCCGACTTGACTCGACTCATGGGCTGCGCGACTCTCAACTGAGCTCTGACTCTCAACTGAGGCGGGGGGCTCAGAGCAGGGTTTTATAGCTCCGCCCCGGCCTTACCCGAATGTTCCATGCTCCGCCTCCCGTTGCCGTGGTTAGCCACTCCGCTCGAGCTCTGATTGGCGGCTAGCGCTTACCGGCCACTCCCCCTGCAGCTCCTCCCTTCGGCCTTGCCAGACTTGTTCAGGCCGAGCACGTGGCATTTCAGCGCCAAAAGAACACCTAAGCTCACTGGCCTACTCAACGCAAACTAACACAGGAAAGGAGGCTACCTTACATTTACTAAGAGATAACTATACTATCGCGAGGCTACATGTTGTGGTGCAGCTACCTACGAGGGGGGTTATCCTTTATTCCAAAACCACAACACTACACCCCTCTCTCACCAGACTCGTCCCGAGTCGAACCCACCAATGGAACGACCGGTAGAGCCTGTCATGCAAAATTACCATTACGTTTAAATGTGACACATAGGTGTGGTTCCCCCTAGCATTTACTCTGACCCATGTGTGCGACAGTTTTAGCACTAAATATGTCCCTCCTATTGCGTTGAGCAGCTATCTAACAGTTTCACACCCACTACTACCCAAGTATTTCTGGAATTTCAAACTAAACACATAGCAGGTGGGCACATTCTTATATTTACAAGCACATAACTTATCTTTTATTTACAATTCTTTGACCCAGGACCTGCTTTTTTTTGTTTGTTTTTTTATACTGAATCGAGGCTCGTGAAAGAGCTGACAACCGCGAGGGAAAGACAGCACAGGGGGACCGCGAGGGAAAGACAGTACAGGGGCACCGCGAGGGAAAGACAGTACAGGGGGACCGTGAGGGAAAGACAGCACAGGGGGACCGCGAGGGAAAGACAGCACAGGGGAACCGTGACGGAAAGACAGCACAGGGGGACCGCGAGGGAAAGACAGTACAGGGGGACCGCGAGGGAAAGACAGCACAGGGGGACCGTGAGGGAAAGACAGCACAGGGGGACCACGAGGGAAAGACAGTACAGGGGGACCACGAGGGGAAAGACAGCACAGGGGAACCGCAGGGAAAGACAGTACAGGGGGACCGCGAGGGAAAGACAGCACAGGGGGACCGTGAGGGAAAGACAGCACAGGGGGACCGTGAGGGAAAGACAGCACAGGGGGACCGCGAGGGAAAGACAGCACAGGGGGACCGCGAGGGAAAGACAGCACAGGGGGACCGCGAGGGAAAGACAGCACAGGGGGATCGCGAGGGAAAGACCGTACAGGGGGACCGCGAGGGAAAGACAGTACAGGGGGACCGCGAGGGAAAGACAACACAGGGGGACCGTGAGGGAAAGACAACACAGGGGGACCGTGAGGGAAAGACAGCACAGGGGGACCGTGAGGGAAAGACAGTACAGGGGGACCGCGAGGGAAAGACAGCACAGGGGGACCGCGAGGGAAAGACAGCACAGGGGGACCGCGAGGGAAAGACAGCACAGGGGGACCGCGAGGGAAAGACAGCACAGGGGGACCGCGAGGGAAAGACAGCACAGGGGGACCGCGAGGGAAAGACAGCACAGGGGGACCGCGAGGGAAAGACAGCACAGGGGAACCGCGAGGGAAAGACAGTACAGGGGGACCGCGAGGGAAAGACAGTACAGGGGGACCGCGAGGGAAAGACAGCACAGGGGGACCGTGAGGGAAAGACAGCACAGGGGGACCGCGAGGGAAAGATAGCACAGCAAAGGACAAATGGTCCTGTTATTTTTGGAAGAGAAGATTAGAGGGGAGAGGAAACAACAAAACACTCATAAATGGCACTTGCTGCTTGCATCTTGCTTCTTCAGTGTGCGTCTAACAAACCGGCTGGCCCTGACCAGCATACAGGCCATTTGAAGCATCAGGGCCATCTAAACTTGCCAAACTTCTTTATTCCCAGCACACAATAATAAATGAAAATGCTTTTATTTGGCCAGCAGGGCCACTCCCACATGGTCCAACTGTGTGGCATCAGCGCCACTCAAATAAGTGGTCCGAAGTTGCAAGATAATTTTGCAGCAAGATGCTGCACAGCAGAGGTGCGAGGCCACAAGGCTTGTGGTCCATAAATGTGACAAAGTGCAGCAAAATGGGTTTGGCAGCAAGGTGCTGCACAGGCCGGCTGCACATGTGGAACAAAGGTGCAGCAAAAGGACATGGCAGCAAGGTGCTGCACAATTCGGCCTCCAAAATGGTCCTGGGGGGGGGGGGGGGGGAGAGACAAAGCACAACAAGCAAACGGAAAAGATGCAGTGGCACAGGAAAAACAAGGTGAACAGGTACCACCATGCCTGGTGCGGTGCGAGGGACATGGTAGAGTGGGCAGAGCAAACTCGTCCATAGCCGTCTGTACCCCCCCCCCCCCACCGTTGGCTACACTACCCAAGCCCCCCTTGTATTTACAATCCGTCTACGTCTTGTCTCCCATATCCCCCTCTAACTCCAAATTCGTCTCCCAATCCTTCCCAAGAAGGAAGTGATGGAACAAAGCAATGTCTCATTTACGTCGTAATGCATCTCACTAATCAAACATCTGCAGAGCCTCGGTGTGGAGCTCGTCCTCCTCAGTGAATGGCTGTGGATGGTGCGAAGGGATTTCTCATCCTAACTACTCTAGTAACATTAACTCATTTAAACTACCCAGGGTCGTACCCTGCCAATCGGCCTCCTTAAACTATGTGGTTCTAAAAACCCGAATTCCCATTGCCCACACTGTGGTGCCCTCCAAATTTGGGTCTCACTCCCACCGAATTTTCAATCTGTGCTCTCGCACAATTTCAGAGTTGGGTTGTGTGGCCCTACCAGAAAGTCTAACTACCTGCGCACCTCCACCACTGAAGCCGCCACCCGAGCTTACCTGCTCCTCGTGACTACCTAACTGGGGAAGGCCCTCCCTGGCACTTACCCCCTCTGTGCCCACCTTGGCATCGGCAACCCGGGTCCTCTCCTGGGATCCTCGGGCCCCACTCACTACTACAACTAACTGGCTCCCAGAGCCTAACTACGGCCTCACCTGGCCGACAAACTACCAGTGGTGGAGTGCCCCAATAACCATACGCCCTAAGTAAGCCACACGCCCAGCCATTCCACAGACTACTGCACCAAACAAAACACTTCGTTCTACTACCGCACCACAGGTGTCAATATCCATACAATTTACCTACGCCCTCTACATGGATTTACACTACCCCCCCCCCGGGCTTTCGTGAATGGGTTCCACTCCCCCCATTCACTCCTTCGCACCATGCACTTCACACCATTCATTCCACACCATTTATTTCACACACCAAATATCTTGCACACTATTTTTCTCGCACACCTCAACACAATTCCTTTTATTTTCCACACACAATTCCTCAAACACACAGCATCATCTAGCTGACTACTTCCCCTAAAACTCGTGCTTCCCCGTCGTCCCTTTAAACGAAGCACACCCTTTTATTTAACAACCACCTAAACTCTCTACGTCCCCTCTACAGTTCATGTCATGACTTAATTCTCAGTCCATAAGGTCTTCTAGATCCCTATCATTATCCTAGCCCTCTCTCGGCTAGCTTCGGTGCCCCATGGAGACAACCATTGCTGGCACCCCCATGTGCCTATCACTGCCACCCCGCTAAACGAATGCTCATGGGCCCCCTCGTGGGAGGAATGGTGACACTAACATTCCCCCACGTGGGGGACACTACTCCCCCCCCAGTCCTCTAAACTACGAGCCCCTCCATGCGGAGGTTCTTTGTCACAGCTCGGCCTCGAAGGGCCGAGCGATCCATGCGGGTGGTTGGTCGCCTGTATGGTATGTCCGTCTGGCATTTTCGATCGAAGGGTGGAGGGATGGATGGGCCGAGGAGCTGGGCTCCATCCCTGTGTGGGGCCTCGCGGTCCCACGCACGACGGCCCAACTGGCCACGGTCGGAGCACCGCACCCGACAGGGTGCGTGGCTGTGAAAACTCCTACCTCCCCTTGAACCTCGCCGATCGGCCTTGCCGCTCTACGGCACCAACCATACAGTTCGGGGGCTGGAGGCACGAATCGTGCACACCGGTCCTCATGAGACCGACGCCGCACCGATCCCCTCCGGTCCCTGCAGCACACAACTCACCGGGGGCTCGCGTATGCTACCCGAGTACCCGTCCCACTACGCGCTACCCCGGTCGGTGTCGATGCTTAAGCCGCGCTCTCACCACGCGCGACCCACTCCACACTCGCACACCCAGGCGCACACGTGCCTCCCACACACTCCGTTACACACTCTTCCCGCACACAGTCCGGTGTGCATTCTCCCTCACACTCTGTTATTGCACACTCTGATGCACACCACCCAGGCGCACTAGCACCTTGCACACACTCCGGTGTCGCACACTACCGTGCACACCTTTCTTCCACGCACTCGGCCCTTGCACACAGGTGCACACTCGGCCATCGCACACTCCGGTGCACACTCTCCCATTACACACTCCGTAACACACTCGGCCATCGCACACTCTGGTGCACACCTGGCCATCGCACCCTCTGGTGCACATTTCCGTTACACACTCCGTAAAACACTCGTCCATCGCACACTCTGGTGCACACTCTTCTCGTACACATTCCGTAACACACTCGCGCTCCACGCACGCCCTCTCATACCGCACAATGGGCCCATCGCGAACGCCCGGGTCTCGCCTCTGTCCCAAGCGCGCCGAGCACCCGTTCACGCCAAACACATTCGCGCCATTTTCTCTACTCACCGCGGGGCCCTCCTTCTCCGCCAGCACCTGCAAACTTTTTATTGGGTTAGCTAGCCCGGCATCACAGTGCAAACACAGACATTGTTCGCTTTCCATAACCTCTCTCCGTGATTTATTTTCTGTTTCTCCCATCTCTTCAACCCCAACTCTTTCTTTTTTTTTTCTTTTTTTTTGTATACAAGATCGAGGCTCGTGAAAGAGCTAACATTAATCACACAAAAAGACAAACCGACACACAAAACACAAAAACAAGGGGAGCGGCAGACAAGATGGGGAGAGAGGGGGAAGGACACAAAAGAGAGGGGGAAGGACACAAAAGAGAGGGGGAAGAGGGGGAAGGACACAAACACAACATTTGAGAGCAGGGACATCGGGAGGACTTGGGGGGAGGTGGGAGAGGAATAAAACATATGAACACTGCAAGGACTCTGGGGTGAATTACCGGGGGTAGAAAAGATCAAGGTTTTCGATGGGGGAAGATAAGAGATGGTGGTGAACAGCTGTTTTAAAGACCTGGAGGGAGGAGTGGGATTGAAGGGAGTGGGGGAGTTTGTTCCAGAGGCGGGAGAAAAGGGGAATGAAAGAGTGAAGGTGAGCAGAGAGCCTAGACTTTGGCAGTTTAACCATAAAAGGGTTGCAGGCAGATATTGTGCGACCTGAAGGAATATTGGGGGGACAGAGCACAGAGAGAGCTGGGGGAGCAAGGCCGGAGAGGAGTCGGTAGAAGACAGAAAGACCACCAACCTGCCTGCGGTGAGTGAGTGAAAGGCCCTCGGTGTTGACTACATCGCAGGAGATTCCAATGATTCTGAAAGCTTTGGCCTCAACAGCGTGAAGCCGAGCAAGGTGTGAGGCAGGAGCACCAGCCCAGAGGGGGGAACAGTATTCCATTGAGCTGCGGATGAAAGCCTTGTATGTGGTGAGGAGCTCAGGTGTGCCAAGGAAGGACTTCGCACGATGGAGGATGCCCAGTCGGCGACTGGCTTTGGAGGCCAGCTTGGAAATGTGGTTTTCCCAAGAAAGATCATGGCAGATAGTGAGACCCAAAAGCTTGAGCGACAGAACTTCTTGGAGAGGATTGTTGAGAAAGTAGATGGGAGGGTTGTCCAGTCGGTCCTTTCGGAGAGACATTGTAAGAGTGTGAGATTTGTCAGGATTGAAAGACATGTTCCACTTGTTTGACCAGTTTGTGATTTTGTCCAGGTCTGCAGAGAGTGAGGAGGCTGCAGACTGCCGATCTGAGGGATGAGGAATGGAGCAACAGAGAGTAGAGTCGTCAGCAAAGAGATAGAGAGGATTTTCAAGAGAGTCAGAGAGATCATTGATGAAGACCAGAAAAAGCACAGGGCCCAGAACACTACCTTGGGGAACTCCAGCCTGAACAGGAAGAGGAGATGAGAGAAACCCATTCAGGGCCACACGTTGACTACGACCAGAGAGGAAGTCCGCCAGCCATGTGTGGAGATTTCCATGGATACCAAAGGAGGAGAGTTTGGTGAGCAGAGCAGGGTGCCAGACCGTATCGATGGCACGTGAAATGTCAAGGGAGACAGCTCTAATTTCCTGTTTGGCGTTGAGGACCTCCATCCATTGTTGAGAAAGCAGAAGCAGCATGTCCAGAGTAGAGTGACCAGGTCTGAAACCAAATTGATGATCAGAGATCAAGCCATTGGAGAAGAGGAAAGATTTAATATCTGAAGCAATGATGGATTCCATGACTTTGCTGATAATTGGGAGAAGGCTGATTGGTCTGTAGTTGCTGGGATCTGTTTTTGCACCTTTTTTGTGCAAAGCGGTGATGTTAGCTGATTTCCAAGCAGATGGCAGATGACCTTGAGCAAAAGAGAGGGTGAAGAGAACAGAAAGAGGGAGTGAAAGAGCAGAAGAACATGATTTTAGGACCTGTGGGCTGATGCCGTCAGGACCAGTTGCAGAATCAGAGTCGAGGGTTGACAGAAACTTTTCCACCTTGTCAGGAGGAAAGGACACAGAGTCCAGGAGCAGCTGGGTACGACTGGGTACGGTGGGTACAGAGAGGGATGGGTTTGGGACACGAGATTTAGAGGCAAACACAGAGTTGAGGCATTCAGCTTTTTCACGTGCGGAGTCAGCCGTTAAGCCATTTGAGGTGAGGGAGGGGATGGAGGGGGAACAAACACCAGAAACAGATTTGACCAGACGCCACCAGGATTTGGAAGAGGGAGACAGATAAGAGAGTTCGGTCTTGAGAATGGTGAGATATTGTTTTCTGGTTCTCCTGAGGGTGGACACACACTTGTTTCGGGCTTTGTGAAAGGAAATGAGATTTCCTTCCGTTGGATTTGCTTTCCAGGAGACGAAAGCAAGTTGTTTCAGGGCAACAGCCTCACCACAAGATTCCGTGTACCATGGACGGGAGGAAGGGTATGACAACTGAAGACGAGATGGGATAAATCTGTGCATGAGAGAGAGCAATTTACTTTGAAAGAATTCCCAGGATGAGTTGATGTAAGAGGCGGTAGAGATGGGAGACCAGTCCAGATGATTGATGGCTGCTTGAAGACCGTGCCAGTTGGCCTGAGTGAAATGCCAGACTCGTCGACGCTGAGGAGGCTCTCTGAGAATGGTCAGAGAGATGTCCACTTTGACAAGCATATGATCAGATGAGCCGATTGGAGCAGAAGAAGAGCAGCAGACATTTTCAGGGAAGTTTGTCATAACCAAATCCAGAAGAGAAGATGCTCCGTTGACTGAGATCCGGGTCGGGAAATTGACAGATTGTGTCAGTCCCAGTGAGTCGCAGAAGTCCTTTGCTGAAGAGCCATGGCTGGTGAGAGAGGTACCCACACCCAGCCAACTGGCATGGTGACAATTGAAATCACCACATATGAGGAAGAGAGAGTTGGGATGAGTAGATAGAAGTTGGTCCATATCATCAGACAGCGAGATGTAGATGGAGTCATCACTGTTTGGTGGACGGTACAACACACATATGAACAAGAGGTGGGAGCGAAGGGGAAGCCGTAGCCAAAGGTATTCCTGGGGGTGAGGTGGAGAGAGGGCAGTGGAGGGCGAGTGAGGAAGAGAGTTTTTTATAAAGATAGCAACCCCACCTCCAGGACGAGGCTCAGGTCTATCATACCGGAGGAGGGAGTAACCTGGGAGAGATACCAAGGCATCAGAGACATCATGAAGGAGGAAAGTTTCTGTTAAGCAGATCACATCTGGTTTGTCAGAAGCAACCTGTATGGAGAGGTCAGTCAAGTTTGAGCGAAGGCCCCGGATGTTTGAGGTCCATACCGTTAATGAAGAGGAAGGGGGAGCATCGGGTCCAGAACAGGGGGGGGGGGGAGGGGTAGGGTAAGATGTGGAAGAGGAGGAAGAGGTAGGGAGAGCTGTTGAAGGTGTGTCAGAGATTTCAGAGATTTCAGAATAGCTTGGAGAAAGGGAAGAATGGGGCGGACAAAAGGTTTGATGGAGATTGGGTGAGGCACAGTGAGGTGTTATTTGAGGAGGGGGAAGAGCGAGGCAGAAGGTTTGGGGAGATGAAGGTGAAAGTTGGAAGGGGGAAGAAGCAGGGAGGATGCTTTGAGGAGGAGGGGTGAGAGGGGAGTCTAGGAGGGGAGGAGCGAGGGAGAGTCTCGGAGGGGAGGGGTGTGGGGAGAGTTTAGGAGGGAGGGGAGGGAAGGGGCAAGGGGGGAGATTTGAAAGGGATGGGTGATGGGGAGGATTTGGAGGGGAGGGGTGAGATTGGATTTTGAAAAGTGTACGATTCATGGGAAACGAACATTTTTTGCAAAATGAGTTCGAGACCTTCGAGTCAAAAATACGTTTGAGGACACTGGAGGAGGGGTGGAGTTCTGGATAGTTTAGAGAATGTAGAAAGGAGGAACTGTAAGAGATGGTATTATATATATTTTTTGGAATGAATAGATTTGGTGAGCAAGACGAAAGCATCCTTTTGTAGGAAAAGAAGAAAAGGGTGTTATAATATATGAGAGAAAATAGTTGTTCAGGGGAGAGATTATACATTTCTAACCGCGTGATCGCGAACGAAGAACGAACGAACAAAAAGAACAACAAATAAACGAATAAGACCTGGGAAGGAAATATTTTTTTTGGGGGTTTTTTTTTTTTTGTGAGTACAGATATTAAACAAGGATGTACGGGGTGAACGACTGGGACGAAACAGAGAACGAAAATAATTTCAGCGCATTCGACGAATCGCTGAGAGAAAAACAAAACCACAAGGTCGGAGACGGTACGGTAGTCTAAGCCTACGAGTACTAGGCTGCAGAATACTCGATACCATTAACCGACGATTGTGTATACATGTACGAAAAATTAGCACCGAAAATTTTCCAAAACATACGCTATAGGTACACACACCGAAAGATAGATACAGTCTCGACAAAAACACGATTGTGAAAGATCACTTAGCTTCGAGAGCGTGAGCGCATGGAGCAGCTTCGAAAAGACGTGACCTCGCCGTTTTCCCGGGATGTCTCCTCTAACTCGACGATCGTCGGCACCCCCCAAATTTCATCTTCCAATTCGACCTTTCTCGGCACCCCCGAAATTTTCTTTCCCAATCTAACGATCGCCGGCTCCTCTTCACCCCGTGTCGCTACCCCCATAGCCCCAGTCAATTTGGCTGTCCTCCGCTCTACCTCGCTCCCCACGCGTTCCCCGCACCGGGTCACCTCGTCGCGTACCACCGCGACCTTCCCGCTCAACTTGCGCCCAATGTCCTCCCCCATTTTTTTAATCTCCCTCTTGGACGCTGCCCTCATTTTATCCATTTCACCACCCATTTTGTTTTCCAACCCCTCCTTCATTTCTTTCAATTCCCTGGTGGATTTGTCCCCCAATTTTTATATTTGACCACCCATTTTGTTTTCCAACCCTTCCATGTTGCACCTTGCTTCGTCCCTCATGGCATCCATTTTTGCAAACATTTGGGCCAGGTATAACTCGATGTCGAACCCGGCCCGCACAACGGGCCCGGTTGCCACCGCCATGTGCGAGGCGCCGCCATTTTCTTCGCCAGCTGCCGCGCCTACTTCAACTTCCTCCACTACCAACTGTCCCTGTTGGTCCTGGGTCATCAATTCCTCCTCCACTACCCCCACCGGCATTTGACCGCCTTGGCCAGCCATGGTACGAATATAATTTGGTTTTACACTAAATTTCGTGTGCTCGTAATTTTGAGTGCGTGAAGCACACTCTAGGTCCAATTATCCCACTCCTAACACCAATTTGTTGCCGATCTCCTGAAGCCACTCCACGTTACAAAAGGGGGGATTAAACCCCCTTTTCCCCTTTGGGTCTTCGTGTCCACGAGGCCAAATCGCCACTTCCACAGCGAACGTGGAAAAGGGTATCGGGTCGACGCCGCACGTACCTTTGACCCATGCTGCCACGAAAACGGGGACCGGACCTCGCACAAGGCATGCTAATCGAGTACGCCGGAGCGGTGTGCGTATCACGTGACTCGTGCCGTTACTTTTATTGAACCCGATTCGAGCGGTTCTATTCATACTATGCTCGGCCAATGGATGGAAGGGATGGGAATGGTCAAATCAGAGGAAGAACACAATTTATTATAAAGTACAGTGATTCGAAGAGACACAGAGCAGGCACATTTAAAAAATGTTAACAAATCCCAGACACAGGGCCCACTCACTCACACAGGGAAATGGAAGAAGAAAGTTCACGCGCCAAACTCGCCTTGCTGTCGGTCGCTCTGGGACAGCTCGCCCGGCGCGGCCCTCTGGCGGTCACGGCACGTATGTAGGAAACGCAGGCAGTAGGAGATCGCGCGTCTGTGGCCCGGAACGGGTCGTCTTCACAAGCGCGGTTAACACAGGTAGCAGAGCACAGGAAACAGGGCACGGGGAAAGTCTGTGTACAACCAGACTATTGCAACGGTTCAATCCACTCGTTCTGCTGCGGTTCAAATCAACTCAACTCTGATTCCCGGACTCGACTCGACTCATGGGCTGCGCGACTCTCAACTGAGCTTTGACTCTCAACTAAGGCGGGGGGCTCAAAGCAGGGTTTTATAGCTCCGCCCTGGCCTTACCCGAATGTTCCATGCTCCGCCTCCCATTGCCATCGTTAGCCACTTCCCTCGAGCTCTGATTGGTGGCTCGCGCTTACCGGCCACTCCCCTGCAGCTCCTCCCTTCGGCCTTGCCAGACTTGTTCAGGCCGAGCACGTGGCATTTCAGCGCCAAAAGAACACCGAAGCTCACTGGCCTACTCAACGCAAAACCAACACAGGAAAGGAGACTACCTTACATTTACTAAGAAATAACTATAATATCGCGAGGCTACATGTTGTGGTGCGTCTACCTACGAGGGGGGTTATCCTTTATTCCAAAACAACAAATATATACAGACTTGGCATTTAATATGGAATAATTTTTTTTCTTGACCTGGGTTTACTTTCTGAACTCAGTATATCAATCTGGTGAGTTTCTTTGACGCTTCGGTGATTTCTTTGTTAAAAGAACCATGTCACTGATTGTCTGTCGCAGCAAGAAGTCAATAACAGGATTACATCACAGGTGGCGTGACAATATGGACGGAAAGGTAAATTTGACGATTGGCTTCACAATCGGGTATATAAAGGTTATTGCGTTCTGTATTCGTGGAAAACAACTACTGCACATCTACAAAAGTTATTGCCGCTTCCTCTGGATATGGTCCGTCAACTCGACAATGCTGTTTGTCATGGAGTGGTGGCTTTACGAAATTCCGGCATGAAACAGCGTGCTATTGCTTGGCAGTATGGCATCACTCAAGGTCAGGTGTCAAAGATCCTGAAACGAAATGCTTAGAGGGGTGTCCCTACTCCAATACTGAGGCCAGGATGTCCCGGCAGAACCACAAGGAGAGATGATCGCCAGCTGCACCGGTTAGTCTGCAATGGCCGTACCAAGTCAGCTAATCGGCTTAGGGCTGAGTGGCAGCAACTGACAAATGTGCCTGTATCCAGAAGGCTAGTCAACCAACGACTGGTTCAAGCAGGCTATCGTGCCAGGCATCCCCCGAGAAAGCCACGCCTGACCAGACAACACCGCCAGCGCCGATTGCAGTAGGCCAGAGAGCACCGTCAATGGCAGCCAGGACACTGGAATCACGTGATCTTCAATGACGAGTCTAGATTTCTGGTCTGTCGTCAAGATGGCCACGTCCGAATGCGCAGACAAGTGCATGGAGCCTACAACAAAGATTGTATAGTGCCAAGAGTCCAAGCTGGAGGTGGTGGGGTGACCGTTTGGGCTGCTTTTCATGCAGGGGGCAAAACTGACCTGGTTGTTCTGAATGGAAACCTGAACCAGTTACAGGGCCATTCTGGAAGAAACATTGCTTCCACTTGCTCGTGCAGCCTTTCGAGGAAACTTTGTCTTCCAATATGACAATGCACGGCCTCATCGTGCTCGCATAATCCAACACTTTCTTGCTGACCGTGGTGTAGAGCATATGGAGTGGCCTGCCATGTCCCTGGATATGAATCCGATCGAGAATTTGTGGGCAGAATTAACACATCAAATCGACAACTTGGACCAGCAGCCTGCCTCTGTGCCTGAATTGCAGCAGGCTATTTTCACTGCATGGCAAGCGATTCCTGTCCAAACCTTGGCAAATCTCGTGACCAGCATGCCTCAATGTGTACGTGCTCTCCTGAATGCTCGTGGGGGTTACATGAAGTACTGAACTGTAATTTTACTGTCCGTAATCCCAGTCGTAATTTAACTTTTGTTTTTGTTAAAAAAAATTTGGCTAATGTGCAAAATAAAGAAATATTTCTGGAAAACGTATAGAAGTTTAACACAGTACTGTCCGTGAATAGAGTTCGATATCAGTTTACATCACTTTCAAGGATCAATTTATTTGCTTCGAAATGTCAAATGTGGTTTTTGTTTCTTTTAAAGGTCACATTAACAAAATCTCGAATAATTTCAACATAATTCCAATGAACTTTTGGTTCTAAGTCATCTTGAAAAGTAAGTTCACCCCCACAAAAAAAATATTCCATATTAAATGCCGTCTGTATATATATATATACAGTGGTACCTCGGCTTACGAGTTTAATCCGTTCCGTGACGGAGCTCGTAAGCCAAATCGCTCGTAAGTCAAAGCAAATTTTCCCATTCAAATGCATTGAAATGCTATTAATCCGTTCCAGCCTCAAAAAAAAAACACCAATTTTTTTTGTTAGGTGCTTTTAAATAACAAAAATGTACTTTATAAATAACAAATAATGTATAAACAAGCACGACCTCGTATATACTGTACATAATACAAGAGAATGTAAAGAAATAAACTGGTTTTTATTAAGCAGAGGAGAAGAGCATGCCAGGTGAGGTGTGCGTGTTGTCGACTTGGCGAGGCAGTACGATCGTACTCCTTCTACGATATGTACGATTTTGAAGCAGAAGGAGTCCATAAAGGCTATAACGCCAGCCAAGGGCGTTACGATTATTTCAAAGCTCCGGACCTCTATCCATGAAGATATGGAGAAGTTGTTGTTTGTGTGGTTGAAGGAGAAGCAGCTCGCAGGAGATACCGTGACCGAGAGCATCATGTGTTTGAAAAGATTGAAACTCGGATATCGAGCACGGACCACGAGGTGTTTTTTCTTTTTTCTTAATCTCGGTTTCAGTGAACTTTTGCTCTGTGCTCACGTGTACTGTACCTGTACCTGTAATGGTACGTCAGAGGATGGCACCTGTTGTCATCATATTAAGTGCAAGATGTTCTGCATCGTAAGTTGGTACACTGTGGTCTTTCGGCGGTGTTTAAGCCGGCCGTCTTGGCTTCTGTCACCATTGGCATTGAGTCTTTTCGATGTAGGTAGGTCGTTGTGTGCCGGTGCCTTGGCCGAATTCCTTCATTGCTGCATTGTTAGCTCACCTGGTTTTTTATACCACATCTTTGGTTATCGGACCAGCGAATGACGTCATCTCCAAAGTATGGCTTATTCTCACTTGTCTTGGACGATCTTCTACTTCTAGCCTTCCACCGTGCATTTGGTGTCCACTGTACTTACTGTACAGTGCCTGGTAAAATTGATGTAATGGGTTTTTGACCGTCAACGCCATGAACCGTCATGAACCGTCATGAACCGTCATGAACCGTCAACGCCATGAACCGCTAACACTCAAAAGCCCATTTATCGCGCCTTATAAAGCAAAACGCAAACCGAAAGCCATGCCTCTCAAGCGAGGCGTGCTTCCGTGGTCACGTGATCCACAGGTGTAGCTCATTATACCCGCACGCGCGACACGCTTTGGCGGTCACGTGACCAGCCACTCTGGAGGCGGGGATCCCCGCCGATGACGTCACCGGCTGGAGCAAGGAGATTCCTCGCTCATGTATTTCGACGATTGCGTGTTTTATATCCAAGCAGAGATGCTTTCACGGCAAGATAACCACGTGACCGGAACCGGAAGCCACAACCGGAAAATTCAAAAAAATAAATTTTTTGAGCTCGTACATCGGATCTCGGCTCGTATCCCAAAGCAACAAACCGCCCGAGCGACGGCTCGTATCCCGAAAAACTCGTACGTTGGGGCACTCGTAAGCCGAGGTACCACTGTATATATACTATATATATATATATATATATATATATATACTATATATATATATATATATATATATATATATATATATATATATATATACATATATATATATATATACATATATATATATATATATACATATATATATATATCTATATCAAGGCTAACCCCCGCTTTTGCAGGGAAAATGGCCTTAAAATGCCTGTTGTGTTGTTGTGTGTGTGTATATATATATATATATATATATATATATATATATATATATATATATATATATATATACATATACATACACATACAAACACACAACACACTACTTTCATGGTGGCAATTAATCCCACCTTGTCTCTGTTGGCCGCAGGGGTTTTTACTCTACACACCCCTCTATGCCTAACATTCTCTCTCTGCACTTTTTTCAAATACCACTCCACTACATTCTTTCCCCCCAATTTGGGTCAAAGACCTGCCTGAGCACATTCCTCTCCAACCTCCTGAGCACGTGCCCTAAACAATGCATATGTGCTGCCTGTAGCTTGTCCCATATTATCCCTTATTCCAGCCAACCTCCAAATATCCTCATGATGTCCGAGCATTTACAGGTGTTGGTGATGACCTGATGCAGAAAAAATTCAACAGACTGTTATGTGTTGGGTGGAATTGCTGGGAAGATTTTAGCTGTGAGTTATTGGCCTGATATGATAACATTTGTGATGTTGCTTCTTACATAAGAGTAACACACACATACATCGTGCATGGAGTTGGAGAATTCACGGAAATTATGACGTAGTCTACGTCGGTAAACCGATGAAGGGTTTTGTTGCAGAATTTGCAGCTGATGCAGTATATAATGTTGGAGGATGTGAGAATATATATATATATATATATATATATATATATATATATATATATATATATATATATATATATATATATATATATATATATATGTATGTATGTATGTATGTATGTATGTATGTATGTATATATATATGTATGTATATATATATATATATATATATAATATATATATATATATATATATATATATATATATATATATATATATATATATATATATATATATATATACATACAGTATATAATGCTATTGTGGAGTAGCTTTCAATGTGACAAATTATTTAATAAATTATTAGCAAACAGCAGCATTTATCCTCATTGGCAGATTGAAATTGTAACATTTAATGCATATTGATACAATATTATATGTGAATATTTGATTGAGCAAGGTCGCATTTTGGTTACCAGCAACGGTACCCGCCCTATGGGCGGAGCTTCCATTGGGAGGCCCAAATGAAAAGGCAAAATATCAGAAATTGAAGGCTTTTTGTTATTTTAAACGATTTATATAAACATCCGTTAAATCATATCACATGCAAATCATGAAAATCTAAACAGTATTTGTAGAATTTCAATAAAAGCCTCATCACTGTTCATATCGGTAAATATTATTCCATCGTGTTTGGAAAAACTGGAAAATTAGAAAAATTTGGAAAAATTGGAGAAACAATATGGCCTATTTTACTCCAGGGGGTCCCAGGATTACCCACCCAAAATTTAGTTGCGATCAGTTCAGCCGTTTTTTGCGGTACCTGGGAACAGACAGACAGACAGACATTCGGTGAATTATAGTAAGATTACCAACAACTCAACCTCCACCTGATGGATTATTATAGGGTCACGTTACCAATGTTTTGTGCTGGAAAACGACAGACTCCTTTTGATCAAATTGTGTATTCATTCACCAGGAAGCAAAATTACAATTAGTAAACATAATTCCATCTCCTTGATCCTGAAACTCAAGCTCAAAGCAACCACGCAAAACAATGTTGCCTGTAATTGTATTACACTCGTTTCATGAACTAGCATTCCTAGATTTGATTTTAAACTTTGATTGATCTGCAGAAAATGGAATAACACGAAATGGGATTTCTGCAAAGGAAGATAAAAACAAACATTCTCAAAGAAACAAACTCGTAGCATTTCACACGTTTCGAGTTTCCATTACTCTCAAACATATTACACTGCCAGGCCCCAAGAAATAGATGAATACTCCATTTGCCATCCTTTAATCATTGTTGATGTGAATGAAACGTTTACGCTTTGACACGTGAGAGTCGAGATAGGTGTAATGGCATCGCATGTCATGAGGCTCACGTTTTATTGCACTGCGGAAGACGTGATTTTGAAAAATGCGCTATTGTTCGAGTCCAATATGCGAGAGGCGTGATCTGTTAAGGTTGTGGGAATGCAATAAGCAGAGATTAATGAGGATTCTGTGGATGATCAGATCTTTGATAAAGCAAGAGCAGGGCCTAGTTGACCACAAAATATCATTCAAAACCAGGTTTGAAGATGGATGGTCCACGAGACATCATCTGTTCACAGAACTTCAAAAAAAATAAACTTTCTTGGTCATCATGATGTCCAAACCACAACTTTAATACAAATTGGAAAATAATGTGAGGGCTTGTTCGAACTTGTTAAAATCAAACATGCT
>NC_136266.1:172270722-172302699 GCF_964187855.1 Myxine glutinosa | reverse complement strand
TACATACTTGACTGATATACATACCTGCTGTTTTTGTAGACTAAGCAGAAGACCTTTGTTGGCCGAAAGCTTGTCGACAATTAAAGATCGACGTCCTGAAGCTACGTCCGCGTCTTATTTAATCTAACGATTATATATATATATATATATATATATATATATATATATATATATATACATATATATATAGTTACATATATATATATATATATATATATATATATATATATATATATATATATATATATATATATATATATATATATATACATATATATATAGTTACATATATATATATATATATATATATATATACATATATATATATATATATATATATATATATATATATATATATATATATATATATATAGTTACATATATACACAATAAATACATTTCAAGAAAATCACACTTTTGTGTTTCATTATGCGATACATGTATGTGTAAGATACAAAGTTTACCTATTAATTACATAACCTGGGTACACACACATGATAATATACAGAGTTTATAAATATATCTATCGAATGCGGTTTAAATGAATGAAAAATTCCCCAAAATTGAAAATTTTACCTTATTTGATCTTGAAATGACCTTTAAATTCAAAATTGAGGGTGGCAGCAACCCACATATTCTTTCTCATCCTATGATTGACTGATAGAGAATGGTTGCTTGCCATTAACAAAAATTGCTGTCCAAAGTGTAAAATCACATGTTGGCTGGTCCACTCATAGGAAGATTTGCCAATGAATTAAGGATAAAGGTCAATGAGCAGTAACCACAATTTCAGTTTTGTTGAATTTCATCGTAGAGCAAAGTCAAAGTTCTATTAAACTGCTCTCGGTATCACAAAGTAAGATTTATTTTCAATTGTCCTCTATTTTCAATGATAAATATTTGGATTTCTCGGAAATATTGTCGGAAATGATTGGTGATCGGGACAATTTTGTTGATAGGGAAAAATGTTATCGCTATCAGCAGGAGATGCTTGATGACATTTCCAGATTGGATAACATATGAAAATATAGCAGGGACTCGCGGAACATCCAAGCATTGTAAAATGTGATACCAAGTCCTCTACACCCCCCCCCCCCCCCCCCTCTCCACTCACAAACCCAAAGTCATCAACCACCACCTCCTAACCCCAAGTCCTCAACCTCCCCTTCTCGACCATGGCTTCAATCCCCTCCCCATTCCTGAACTCCCCCCAACAGACGCAGAAACTGTGATCGAAACAGCAGCAGCAAGGCTCCAACATGCCATGGCCAATCACGGTCGCCTGTCCAACTTACAATCCCACGAGATATGTGGCAACCCAATGAAAATGCCACTCTCAAGTGACCATGAGCAACCTAATTGTGCCAATAAACGACCATACCCCAATTATCTTCTTCCTGATGCATAAATAAGTCGCCAGTTTACATCGTTTCGATAGAACGTCGTTAACACGCTTTGGGACAATAATCGATTTAAGTTGCACTTGTCCGATATAACGTCGTTTGAGATTTTTAGTAGAGTGTGTTACAGGTGTTAGCTTGTTTCATAACACAGTCTACTGGATGATTATTACGTTGTAAGACTGGATTTCTCGGAAATATTGGAGGAAATGATTGTTGATTGGGACAATTCCAGCCACATTCCAGTGAATCAACTCCAGCCACATTGGAGAAGCATGCTACAAAGAAGCACGTGATACTCTCTACTGGCCAAATATCCAAACAGAGATCAAAGATTTGTCAGTAAACGTTCAGCATGCAATGATTATGTGCATGGCTATCAGAAGGAGATGGCAATGTCACAAGACTTGCCCACATGCTCTGGCAGATCATCAGCATGGACTTATTCAAGTACACAGGGAAAGACCTCCTGGTAGATCACTACTTTGACTTCTGGGAAATTGAACTGCCCTCAGATATGTTTACTGAGCCAACATTCTGGGGATGCAAAGTGCGGTTCTCTGACAATGGGCCTCAATTTACAAGCGAGCAATTTTCACAATCGGATGGTAATTTGAACATCTCACCTCCTCACCATGACACCCAAAAGCAAACGGCAAGACTGATTCTGACATCAAAATCATAAAGAGCCTGTGCAAGGAGGTTACATGGGATGGCAATTACCTTGTAAGGCCATACTCCAGTGGACAACACACACCAACGGAGGGCATAGATAGCAGCTCAGCGCTTGATGTCTAGAAGGTTGAAGACGCCTTTACCTGTGGCCAACAACTTGCTCAAGCATTGTGTCATGGCAGGTATATTGCAGGAACCGAGTCAAAAAAGCAGAAATCCAACCTCACCTATGACATCTCAGCCAGAGAATTACGTGAGCTGAATGGTGTTGAGTACATCCGCATGAAACCGCTGCCTGGAGACCAGACAGGTCGCTGGAAAGTAGGAACCTGTGTGTGCAACAGGTCGCCCAAGCTCCCACCTCGTGTTTGTAGAACGTGCCTTGTATCGCCGCAATCACATGGACCTAAGATTGGCTGAGTCTGCATCTCCTCCCTATTAGGATCTTGGAGGTTCTCGGAGTACGTTGGTACCCTAGAGGAGTGGTGTGCATGGCCCTCCGTTGTGAGGACTTGCTGTTTCACTCACCAATCCAATCAGGGTAGGTGGCGCTCTTTAGCCTTGGTAGGCAATCCACGTAGGAGAAGGAAACTGATTGCAAATCCCCCTGCTGCCCTGAAAGGTATGTCTCTTTAGACAAAGGCTAGTTCCACAGTCGATTCCGTGGTGGCATCAGGAAGGGCATCCGGCCACAAAAACATGCCTGGAATATGCCTTTTGGCGAAGCGGCCATGAGGTGAATTGATGAAAGCAAGCATGATGCTTACACATGCAAGCAAGATGATGAAAATTATGAGGAACAAGAGTGAAAAATAATGATGAAATAAAATGTAACAATGTATTTGAATAATTTATGTATGCTGAAATTGTGCTTACCTACAGACACCATTTTCTAATACTCTAATTGTGGTGTTATTTGTTTACATCTCTCGGAAAGGGTAGCAGAATATATTGAATTATAAGATGTCAGTATTGTTAAAAAGGGAGATGTTAGAGGTGTTAGTTTGGTTCATAACACCACCTAGTGGATGACTATTACATTGAAATACTGTGTGCATGAATATCCAGAGTCACCTCGGACCCAGGTGTGTTTGTACATGCAACATGGCTGACTTTAATTAACACCAGCTATATTAAAAATATCATGTTATTTATCGTTTTTGGCCCTATCACTCAATGGTGAAGAATCGAGTACGTTTTTTTTTTTTATTCTCGTATCCGGATCTGGATCTTCATTAAAAATTGAATCAATTCTTCCTTGTTACACCCTCGACCTCTCCATTAACCTTTGTCCGAATCCGTCCACAACTTCTTGAGATATCATGTTCACAAAGAAACAGACAGTGGTGAAAACAACCTCCACCCATATTCGGTGGCAGAGGTGATAAACTGTGCAAATAGATGCTTTTGTGCCCTTTGTCCCCACCCCCCCCCCATCGCCCCACCCCCCCCCCCCCAGTTTACTTATTAAATATGCACATTAAGTCACTTGGTCTCTGAGAGATTTGAGTTGACCGCAAACGGCCTTAGTTATGAATTGTCTGTGAAAGGACGGAATGGGTTTGGGACGATTAGCGTCTGCACGGAAAGCACCACGCATGCTGTGCAGTGACCGCTCGGATGCCTATTTGAGTCCCGGGTGTGAGAGAGTACCAGCACATCGCCTAGCCGGCTCATACATTTCACTGAAGCATGGTAGCTCCGCCTCTCCTTTCCTGTATGCCCTCCACTCAGCCCACACTATTAAGTGGTCTATCTGGGTACATACATTATTTCAATAGTGTTCTGCATTGATTTGTTTCTTTTTCCTCTTTAATAAGTACTCAATTGAAGGTTAAGTTAATTTAGGGAAAACTTATAGGAAGGGCATGGCAATTGTGATTATGACAGGTCGGAACTTGGCTTCATATAGCACCAACTTGGTAGCCGTATGATTTTTCAGGTCGACATTATGGGTGGAGTCATGCCAACTATCCAACCAATAAGGTGGAAAGGTATATTATGGAAACGTGAGTGTGCATACCTGTTGGCCATCGTGCCAGGCCTAAGTATATATAACCAGTAAGAAAATATTTTTGGCAATAATCATGTATGCTGCTCGGTGGAGATTTCTGGGGTATTCTCCTTGTGGAAGTGGTAACCTGGACAGGATTGGATATTCAGCACAGAAACATTCACAACTGGTCATGAAAGCCCGGATGCTTTGTCAAGAGTACTGACCGACATCAACACCAATTATATGATGGATGTACAGTAGCACCTTAGAGGCCATTTCCCCCCGCAGACCAGGGGTTGGCCTTTTTCGGGCACCGTGGTCCCATTTTTGAAGCAATGTTTTATGGCCGGATGCCCTTCCTGCCGCCAACCCTGTTAGTCGCCTCTTGCGACACACAGGGAATTACCAGTGAGCTGGTACTCAATTTGCTGACCTCAGAAGGATGAACAGGTTGAGTCAACCCTCCTGGCGTTAATTCAACGATCGACCAGGATTCGAACCCAGCATCCTAGGATCCCAAGCCGTCACCCGAACCGCGAAGCCAACACCAGGCTACGATAGATGTGCAGTACATTGTAAAATAAATGTTTCCATTTCTTGGACTACTGAAACAATCTCATTCATACGACCACTCAAGTAGAGAATTATAGGGACCGCTGGCCATTAGAAATGAAAAAAAAAGGAAATGACTAGTAGAGTTAATGTGGCCATCAAAAATTAAATCACAACTTTAATTCATGCCTCACATGTCATAACTGGTGCCAACTTCATTTCCAGTATGTATTTGTGAAGTCGATTTCAGTGCTAAATCTTTTGTGATCATTCCTCACCATCATGTGACATGTGATATGCGACAAGGACTTCTGTTAATATCCTATTTGTTGGAGCCAACATGTGATCACTACTGCCACCTGAATCTAGCTTTACTTCTGTGTATTTTTGTCGACGACTGAGACTAAAAGTGTGAATGGATACAACATGGCACCAAGAGCAAATGCCCATACTCAGTTATTATCCATGGCTGACCTGCTTCAGCACAATATGGCTTATGTCAAGCAATCAGAGAATGTGTGTGTGTGGTTGGATGTTATCTCCATATGCAGGTTGCAGAAGGTGGAACACCGAGGTCTCAAAGTATACACCTTCGGTCGTGTGCGTGTGTGTGTGTGTGTGTACAGTCACGGGAAAAAGTAAGTACACCCCATGTAAAGTTTTGACTTTTTAAACATATTTCAACATACAGCTATTTGATCTTCATTTCAACAATATTGACAGATAATGGTGATATAATATAACAAATATCATGAAACATTTACATTTTGTAGTCCATTGTATAATTTCAATTAACATAAATGCAAATTTCGCATGTGGAAAAAGTAAGTACACCCCAACATTTATCACTACTTCAAATACCCAAAATTAGAATCAGGTGCACCAGCTCAGGTGCAAATGATTAGAACATCGTTAGAGAGGATCTTGGAGGAACCTGTCATTTAAATCTCAGACATTTAGTTTGGTTTGCTCTTTGTTGTTGAAGTGTGCGGCATCGCCATGCCTAGATCAAAAGAGCTCTCTGAGGCCTTCAGAAAGAAGGTTATAGATGCCTACGAGTCTGGGAAGGGATTTAAACAGATCTCCAAACAATTTGAAATCGATCATTCGACTGTCCGGAAGATAATCTACAAGTGGAGAAGATTCCAAACAACTGCCAACTTTTTCAGGCCAGGCCGCCGCAGCAAGTTCAGCCCGAGGGCAGACTGCAAGATGCTAAAAAGTCTCTAAGAACCCCAGAATGTCATCACGGGACCTACAGGTAGCTCTTCCCACTGTTGATGTCAAAGTGCACGAGTCTATCATTAGAAAGAGGCTGCACAAATTTGATCTACATGGGAAGTGTGCCAGGAGGAAACCTTTGCTGTCCAGAAAGAACATCAGGGCAGACTAAAGTTTGCCAATGAACACCGAGGCAAAGACCAGCACTTCTGGAACAATGTGCTCTGGACAGATGAGTCAAAGGTAGAGTTATTTGGCCACAGTACCAGAAGACATGTTTGGTGAAAACCAAAGAAAGCATTTGACCACAAGAACCTGATACCAACTGTAAAGCATGGTGGTGGAAATATTATGGTTTGGGGCAGCTTTGCTGCATCAGGGCCGGGGCAGCTTTGCTGCATCAGGGCCTGGGCAGCTCACCATCATAGAATCCACTATGAATTCTTCATTGTACCATAGGGTGCTTGAGGATAATGTGAGGCCATCTGTCGGAAAGTTGAAGCTCAACCGAAGGTGGACCTTGCAACATGACAATAACCCTAAACATTCCAGTAAATCCACCAAGGAATGGCTGAAAAGAAAGAAATGGAGGGTTCTGGAATGGCCAAATCAAAGCCCGGATCTAAATCCCATCGAGATGTTGTGGGGGGATTTGAAACGAGCTGTGCATGCAAGAAACCCCTCAAACATCGCACAGCTGAAAGAATTCTGCATGGAGTGGGAAAAAATTTCTCCCAGTCGATATCAGAGACTGGTAGACAGTTATAAGAAACGCCGACTTGAGGTTGTTTCTGCCAAAGGGGGCAATACCACCTATTAGAGCCAAGGGTGTACTTACTTTTTCCACAGAAGGAAATGGCATCTCTGTTAATTTTTTGATGAATAAATTATTGCAAAGTCAATTTTTCATTGTTTTTTGTTCAATTAGATCACCTTTATCTATAGATACTGTTTAAATGAAGATCAAAAATTGATATGTCCACATATGGTAAAAAATAGTTTTTTTTAAACATTTCATGGTGTGCACTTACTTTTTCCACATGCGAAATTTGCATTTATGTTTATTGAAATTATACAATGGACTATGAATGAATGATCGTTTTAAGGCCATTTTCCCCGCTAGAGCGGGGGTTAGCCTTGCGGGCCCTATGACAATCATGGTTCCCTGTTTGAGGCAATGTTTTTTTTATGGCCGGATGCCCTTCCTGACGCCAACCCTTGGTCACGCTCTTACGATGTGCAGGGATACGGTGTACCTATTCTAAACCGGGGTACACACCGGGATCATTCATCCCAGCAAGCTGGTACTCAAGCTGGACTACAAAATGTAAATGTTTCATGATAGTTGTATTTTATCACCTTTATCTATCAATATTGATGAAATGAAGATCAAATAGCTGTATGTTGAAATATGTTGAAAAAGTCAGAACCTTACATATGGTGTACTTACTTTTTCACGTGACTGTATGTATGTATGTATGTATGTATGTATGTATGTATGTATGTATGTACACTACCAGTCAAAAGTTTTAGAACACCTCAATTTTTCCAGTTTTTATTGAAATTTACGCAGTTTAATGTCTCAATGTACTCTGTAATTAAGCATAGAACAACTAAGCAATTGGAGATCATTTTAAAAAATCATAGAATCATTTTTTTAAACAAAATTTAATTTAAATTTTTGACTCGGCAGAGTAGCCACCTTTTGCAGATATAACCGCCGAACACACTCGTGGCATTCTTTTTACAATGGAAATCAAATATTGTTCGGGAAGTTCTTCCCAACACTTGCAGAAACTCCCACAAATGTTTTGCATTTGTAGGTTGCTTTGCTTTCACCCTTCTGTCCAATTCATCCCCAACCAGCTCGATGGGGTTTAAGTCTGGAGACTGTGCTGGCCATTCCATGATTTGAAGCCTACCGTCTTGTTTTTTTTCCTCGAAGGTAGTTTTGACATAGCCTGGAGGTGTGTTTAGGGTCATTATCTTGCTGTAGGATGAACCCCTGACCAACTAGGTGTATACCAGAGGGTATTGCATGGCGCTGCAAAATGCGGTGGTAGCCTTTTTGGTTCAGGGTGCCAGTCAATCTGTGCAAGTCGCCGACTCTGGATCCAGCAAAAGAGCCCCAGACCATCACGCTTCCTCCTCCATGCTTGACAGTTGGTGTCACACACTGAGGAACCATCCTTTCGCCTACTCGACGGCATACAAAAACCCTGCGTAATGAACCAAAGATTTCACATTTTGATTCATCGGTCCATAAGACCTTCTTCCAGTCTTCAGTAGTCCACTGGCGGTGCTCCATGGCCCAGGCAAGCCTCTTTTTCTTATTTTGCCATCTTAGCAATGGCTTTCTTACTGCCACTCGACCTGTCAAACCTGCAACTCGAAGTCTTCTCTTCACAGTTGAAACTGAGACTTGCTTACTTCGACCAGTGTTAAGCTGTGCTTGAAGCTGTTGTCCTGTGAGCCACCTATCACGCAAGCTGTTGACTCTCAGAAACTTGTCTTCTGAATCTGTTGTGGCTTTGGGTCTGCAGACCTCTTCCTGTCAGAGTTTCCTCCAGTTTCCAATATACTACTTCCTGCAGTGCAATATTGTCCAAATAATGCTTCAGAGGGTGTAATAACAGTCTTTTCCAATACTGCTCTTATACAGACAGAGGGTTTGTAATGAAGTAATCAGCAGAGGTTGGGACACCTGTAGGAATTGTTTGCATCAACTTTCAAGGCTTAATTTACTTACATTGCTGCAGAACAGCTGTAAGTTGTTAACCCATTACTTGTTCCCTGAAGAAGGCCTTTTTACTCCCCCGAGGGAGAAATGGATTCGATCGTGTCTGTCCGTGTGTGTGTGTGTGTGTGTGTGTGTGTGTGTTCGTATGTTTGTGTGTTCGTGTGTTTGTGAACAAGATATCTGGAAAAGTTCTGAATGGATTTGGATGAAAGTTGGTGGGATGATTGCCCTTGGGATAAGGAAGAATTGTTTAGTTTTGGGTGAAGCTCAGGATATTATTCCGGATCCAGGAATGTTTTTGGGAATTTTTTTTTGGAAAGATTTTTTCTGTTTTACTGCATTAAAGCTTTTATTCTTATTCTTAAATGATGTTTTTCTCCTCTAATTCCGAGATATATCAAAATAAATGATCTGACAGTTAGGGCTTACTTTCTTTTTCATTTATTGTTTTGGGGAGAGGGGATGTTAAACAAAACGTATTATTCCAACTAAACCCACGGCGAGAGTATGCGCTCTACTGAGTGGCGTTCTAGTTTTAAAATACAACTGTGTAATTTACATTATTTTCCCGTTTTTGCTAACGTAAACTTTTTTTTTAACCTCGAGCAGTTTACTGCTTACCTTTGTACCATTTCAGGTTATTCACTGGACTTGAATTGCTTAAATTTCAATAAAAACTGGAAAAATTGAGGTGTTCTAAAACTTTTGACCGGTAGTGTATATATATATATATATATATATATATATATATATATATATATATATATATATATATTGTCACGCGGATCCCTCAAGGTTAACACCATGGACCGCGGAAGACTGAACGGATTTAATTGAGGCGACAACCAACTCGGATTTCGGCTATAAAACGCGGGAGGAGGCGGAAGTGAAGAGGAAGAAGCGGCAGCGCTTACCAATGGTGAACCGACGGCAGCTCCGATCCTGCAGGGAATTAACGAACTCGAACAAACACAAGATTTAATGTACAAAAATAATGATTTATTTGTCGGAACCCGAAACAATGAAACGCGACGATGAATAAATAAAGAGCCTAAATTGGGATCCCACACACCTCACTTCAAATACGCCACACAGGAATGAATTGCAAAAATAACTGTCCGTCGTGTACGTGTGAAATGTGGTGCATCTTAACTGTCCGTCGTTCATTGCGGCCTCTTCCGGCTCCAAGCTCCGGGTCGATTGCACACGAGGCCCAGCACCACTCCAAGCTCCAGATGCACCGAGCACCGCTCCAAGCACTGAGCACTGAGCACTGCTCCAAGCACCACAAACATGGCGAACCAACGACAACCATGACCACTCAAGACCAAGAAGGGAAGCGCAGAGACAAGAGACAAGCGAGGAAGCCCAAAGCGAAGCGAGAGAGAGAAAATGTCGTGCCGCGCGTTCTTTTATAACCTTCGGCAGTGACGTCAGCCTTGGCGCGCCACCAACCAGTCCCTTCCAGCTTCCCGCCGTACACCGAACCTTCGTCCGCTTTCCCTCCAATGAACCACCTCCTCCTCAGTTGCGTCTTCGCGCCTCCCGCCCCGATTGGCTGGAGGTTCGCGCCTTTCATGCCAACCAATCACCCGTTCCCTGTGGCGTGGTTATAGCTCGTGTCACGCGATGTTGCTAGGCCTGCCGGAGGTGTGGCCGGCGGCGGCCATCCGGCAGTGCCCCGATCTGGCTTCCTGCCTGTTTTCCAAAGTCATTGTAAGGGAAGGGAACTAATTAATGTGTGCACTAAGGACCTATCTAAGTGTTTATATGTGCATGCATTGCCATAAGGGACAAAGGTTTGGTGACAGGGGGGACGACGAACAAAGGAATCTTATCCATAATCCCTGCACTATTTAGCATGCCCTGCTCCCTCGTAGCGGGGACATCAATACAGCTTATCCCGACAAACCTGACTACACATGGAACTTATTACAGGGTAGATTCCCCATCGCGACATTCGAATACCTACCTATACAGATCTACCTGGCTATAGATATTCCTTTACCCCCCCAGACATAACACAGCCCCCCCCCCCCCCCGCCCTGGAACCATAGCTCCTGCTAGGTTCACTGCAGGCGCTACCATTCCAGTCTTAACACTTACTGTCTCATACATAATTACCCTACGAAATAAATCAGGTGGGCTGTGGGAAGTGAGCCGGACTTCCTACCTATTCTCTTTAACATGCTAATCCCCTTAACAGTCATGCACGTATGTACATTTCAAATACTTACAATGATTCCGGTCGTTCCTGTGGTGGAAGGCAACAAACAACACTCAAAAACTAACTTCACCACAAACCTTAGCCTCAACTTGCAAAAATTCAGAACTCTAATAAACATTTGTACAAACCCAGTCTACAGACCGCGTCCCCCAGTGGATGCCACAAGACACAACCTTACCTGCGGGGTGTGGAAGTGTAACTCAGTGTAACTTATTAATTGGCACTGGTAACTTATTAATTAACACTGGTAACGAAGCAGATACATTTTACCTGCAAACTCTGTGAAAGCCGAGTTCGTAAATGAGTGTCAGGAATGTGCCCGAACATGATAATCTCTTGTCCACCTGGTCACAGCCCCTGGCTGGAGCACCCCCCTATCGTTTGGTAAACGGAACTCACAGCAGGAGGGGAGCGAGCTGATGCCAGGACTTGGTGCATGCATGACCTCGGGGCATTAGCGGAGAAAGGATTAACGTTCAGCGGACAGGGGATTAAGTCCAGTTTGTCCATATAAACGAGAGCAAACGTTGAGTCGAGAGGACTTGTCACCAGGAGCTCTGACCGACGGAACGGACGAGCACTCCTCATCATCAGACCCTCTGCCCGACGGGAGTGGCGGAGGAACATCGGCCGAACGAGAAGGACCATGCGAAAAGAGTTAACCTGGTCCATTGAATAAAGCGGTATCATTTGGTAATTGGAATGAAGTGAATAACCAGTTAATAAACCAGACCTTTTGTAAAACCTGTGTCCGGTCATTGGAGGCTTGAGTCTCCCCCAAATACTTCCCCTACAATTTGGAGGCACCGCTGACATCAATTGTACAAACAAGTCTTTAAAAGGTGAGTGTGGCTTGTTTTTGTCCAATATGATTTACGAACTTGGAAATAGTTTTGTACATACATGGGGAAGGAGGTGGTTCTGGGGGTTCCGTGCGCACCGATGCCGCGATAGGTGGCGTGACCCATCACGAATGGTACTTCGATAAACGACTGTAGCTATTATTCGTGTTTTCCTAAATGATTTCTGTAAATACGTATTTTTTGCGCTAAAAAAAATAAAATGCACAAGGTCGGCGCTGGTCATTAAAGGCCTTACTGTGACCTGGGAGCAAACGGAGCATGCGTGCACCATGCGACCATTTGCTTCCAAGACGTGTAAGGCCGGTACACTCGTTTAAAGTAGTTTTTTTTTTTTTTGCACTTGTTCAAAGCACACGACTTGCTCGGCGTGCGACAGGGAACCGGGAAATGGAATTATATTTATATATATATTTTTTTACCTCATTCCAATTTATGGTATTGCGACAAAACGGCTTATATCTTTGGAACGACTCTTTTGTGGAAGAGCAATGGCAGACCACCCATTGTCACCACTTTCATGAGCTCAGAGAAATAAAACAGCTAGTGGAAATCGGCAGCAGAGTGGGAATCGGCAGACAATGGAACAGCTAGCGACGAGTGTTTATGAGTAACAACCACCCTCTGGTCGAGGCTCATAGGAGGGGTGATGCTTACTGATTCGGCACGCTTACAATAGGTGTTAATGGTGGGATGTCAGAGGTTTTGGTGTGGTTTAATGTTCACACTGTTTTGGAAAATAATGCTCGATGCAACATGATCCTAAAAAGAACCTATCCCGACATCGAAGGATCAGGAAGGGAAGGAATGGAAAATTTGAAGTATTAAAGTTACGGAACTCAAAATGTCTGGGTTTGGATGTAGTCATTAAAGGATTGAGTCATTCATTGGTGTGATGATGGTCCTAATATTTTGATAAATGTTTGATAATGGTCCTGGTAATTTTAGTCCTAGGAATAAAATTGCTAGTGGTTTGTCTGAAGGTTTTAATGGGATCGGATTTTTATCTATCTATAATTCCAGTAATCTCGGTGTGTGTGTCGGTCTGTCTGTATGCGACCGCTGTTTCTCGACAAACTACCGGTCCGATATACTTGAAACTTGCCAGGTATATTGCTGGGGACCCGAGGATGTGCCTTTTCAAGGTTTGAAATTAATCGGACAAGTGGGTCCCAAGGTATGGTCACCGTACTCGCAAGCCGTTCGCTTTGGCTTTGCGAATGGCCCAAACCATTTCATGTAAATAGAGGGGGGGGGGGGGGGGGTTCTGTGGTCGTTCGCTTTGGCTTTGCGAATGGACCAAACCATTTCATGTAAATAGAGGGGGGGTGGGGTTCTGTGGTCGTTCGCTTTGGCTTTGCGAATGGACCAAACCATTTCATGTAAATAGAGGGGGGGTTCTGTGGTCGTTACTGCCACGTGGTTTCAAAGTTTTTTTGTTGTTGTTGTTCGCACGCATGTTTTTTTGCAAGCACGTACGGGCAAGCACGTACGTGCGGGCACGCCCTAGTATATATAAATTGAGGTAATATTGAGTTATGGAATTAATTGCCTTCAACAATGCAAAGGGTGACAAGATATGGGATTTTAATGGGATTTTAATGGGATTTTAATGGGATATTGGTTTAGGAATGTTTAGAGGTCATTGCAATGTGATAATTACTTGTGATCATTTGTTGTTGCAACGTTTTGTGAACATTTAAATGTTGGGTTTTGCTGACGTTTCCACAACGTCGCCACAACGTTTCACTTTCGTTGTTGCAACGTTTTGCTCCAACGTTTTGTGAACATTTAAATGTTGGGTTTTGCTGACGTTTCCACAACGTCGCCACAACGTTTCACTTTCATTGTTGCAACGTTTTGCTCCAACGTTTTGTGAACATTTAAATGTTGGGTTTTGCTGACGTTTCCACAACGTCGCCACAACGTTTCACTTTCGTTGTTGCAACGTTTTGCTCCAACGTTTTGTGAACATTTAAATGTTGGGTTTTGCTGACGTTTCCACAACGTCGCCACAACGTTTCACTTTCGTTGTTGCAACGTTTTGCTCCAACGTTTTGTGAACATTTAAATGTTGGGTTTTGCTGACGTTTCCACAACGTCGCTACAACGTTTCACTTTCGTTGTTGCAACGTTTTGCTCCAACGTTTTGGGAACATTCAAATGTTGAGTTTTGCTAACGTTTCCACAATGTCGCTACAACGTTTCACTTTCGTTGTTGCAACGTTTTGCTCCAACGTTTTGGGGACACTCAAATGTTAAGTAAATCGGATAAGAATTCACGAGTTATTTAATTATGAGCGATTAATGAAGTACTTATTTAATTAATTACATTTCTTATTAAATTACAGTAATTACATTACAGTAATTACCTGAGGTAATTACAGTAATTACAGTTCCGGTAATTACAGTAATTACAGTAATCATTACAGTAATTGCAGTAATCTTATTACAGTAATTACATTACATTAACTCAGGCACCTTTTGAGTAAGGAAGCTGATATTTGGACATGACACTGACCAAGTGATGTGGCTGTCAAGGAAAATATTGATTTATTGATTAATCATTTAATAAATTAACTCGTTGATTTATAAATGACTTATTTAATTAAAAGTCCTCAGAGATACATCTTCGGATGAAATACTTACAGATTGGTTATGCTATGAGCCAATTGATTAAGGAAAATATTTTGTGATGGCCATATTGGCAATTTCGTGGCGATATTCGTGGCAACTCAGTTAGTGCCACTGCACCTTTAAAATGCATCCCTGCGTTCATTTTTCGATCGATTGAGTTGAAATTTTGAACAATCGGATCTGGACTGTCGTTGTTAACGACTCTAGCACGCACTCGTCCAATCAGGATGGAGCGGTATGGTCCCCGGATCATCACTGCCCGCAGTGTTAATTAGTTTTACTTTTTTCTCTTGGTCATATAATTTTGAAGACATGCATGTCATGATAGAGGAAATGTTTGTTCTGTTGAACGGAATAAATGTTGTTTATTTGTGTGGGTGTGTATTTTTGTGTATTTTGGATATATTTTTCACGACTAATTCCAGTTAACATCCTGCAAAATTTGCTCGTTTGCTGGCCGAGTCGAAATTGCGTTGAGTTTCTATGGCATGCGCCATTAAAAGCGCTGTGTAATGGTTGAGCTCCCTTTATTTCGTTTTGGTCATGCGGATGAGCAAACAAAGTGACAAATGCTGCGGCTGGAGCAGTAGAAGCGATGTTTTTTTAAATGGAAACGATGTAATGAGTAATTAAAAGTGGGAGGGGGCAACACCACGCATACCTCTTTTAAGGTGTGTATAAACCCTGGAATAAACGTGGGAGGGGGCAACACCACGCATACCTCTTTTAAGGTGTGTATAAACCCTGGAATATTTCAGCAATCAATGCGATGCTGAAATGATGTAATTTACTGTGTAAGAGGGTCGACCTTGGGTTTGTTTGGGTTTGTTGTTTATTTTTGTGGGTGTGTATTTTTTGTGTATTTTGGATATATTTTCACGACTAATTCCAGTTAACATCCTGCAAAATTTGCTCGTTTTCTGGCCGAGTCGAAATTGTGTTGAGGTCCTATGGCATGCGCCATTAAAAGCGCTGTGTAATGGTTGAGCTCCCTTTATTTCGTTTTGGTCATGCGGACGAGCAGACAAAATGACGAATGCTGCGGCTGGAGCAGTGGAAGCGATTTGTGAATTGTTCAATGATTATTCGATATTGTTATGACTTATTGTCAATAGGTATACTAAGTGGCCATGAGGTAGCCTGTTGCTATGTACAGTTTTATTCTATTGTTGATTATACCACATAGCTGTGGTGATAAAGGAAATGTTCGTTTTAAATAGATGATTATGATAGGACCATGATGATAAAATCATGATGATTATTATGAATGATATCATAGGGTTCAAATGCAGAATGATTGCATGAACTTGGGAAAGAACTTTCAAGCCCTATGGGATAAATTGGGTGTTACAAGCGATGGAGTTTCAAAATTTAGCATGATTGAAGGAATTTTACAGTCTTATTTCAGGAGTTTTACGAAATTTATATTACCAAGAGATTTGGGTACTATTAAAAGAAAAATGATGAGATATTTTTCCCAAAGAACTGTAATATCTGCCATCCATTTTGGCTGTCTCACGAATGAAGGATGAGTTACCTTTAGTGGTTGCAAAGAAAATTTGTGGAGACCAGGCAAAATGGGGAAATATGTCAGATATGACCCGAGGACAGGACGGTGATTCATCAATTGACATGAGGTACGAACCAGAGGTGACGACCGATGAGATTCGATCTCAGTCAATGGATGGACCTGTCCTGACATCATTGGGGAAAGGGCTTATGCAAGGAGTCATTCAAAATGATTAATTTGATTTATTGATGAATATTGATGAATTAATTGAAATTGAATAATTGATTGAATTGTTAATTGATTGAATCTAATTGATTGAATTTAATTGAATAAATTTAACTGAATAAATTGAACTGAATAAATTGAATTGAATATATTGATTGTTTGATTGATGAAAATGCGGTCTCAAGAAAGAAGCTTTGATATCTTTGCGAGATATTATCAATGTGGAGACAACCTGGGAAAATTGAGCAAGGTGGTGAGTTTATATACAGATATATATGTGCGGTTACCATTGTGTGATTTCCCCGTCAACAGAGCGGACACCTGAGGATTCACCCATTTCATACTGACCCTCCGGCTCATCTGCAAATACTGATCTGTGAGATTGGATTGTGCAAAAGCCACAGCTGAGGGAGATTCTCTGGAAATCACCGTGTGAACAGGTGGAGAGACCCTTCCTGGAGGTACGAGTGAAGCTTTAGAGGAACAAACTACAACGCATCCAACGCTACTTTGATAAAAGGTGGAACAAACTCCAGTAGATTTTATTTATAGGACATATAGTACAGGTGTGTACAGGTGCATTCAAAAGCGCAGATCCTAGTAATCTACCTGGTACATTGAGTGAATATTGAGTGTTATTCACATACAGGCAAAATGGGAAATGGAGTCTGCAAGGGTAAACAAGGTCAGCTGGACTTGTCCCAAAGAGGTGCTTGCGTCAACCACATGTATCAGCAATATGGTCCACATTCACTTAAAGATTTGGAATCTTGGCATGAATGGACAAAAGGGAGAAAGAAGGAATTCCCCAAGGATGGCACGTTTGACAGGAACACATTGGAAACACTCAGAGAAGAATTAGAAGCAAGAGACAGACAGAAGTTGAAGGTGGATTGGAAACCATTTTATTACTGGGACATCGAGTCTAGAGACAGGGAGACCAAAACGAAAATGGGGGGTGTGAAGAAAGAAATGAAGCAGATACAACATAGGTTGGAAAAGGTATCCACTCAAATGCCTCTTGAAGTTAGCAATGGAAAGCGATCCCAGTCCAGATTGTACCCAGACGCAAGGTCATATGAGATAAATGAACTAGAAGAGGAAACTCCTCCACCCTATCGGCGACATATTGTATATCAGCCACAGGAAGTACAGGCACCCGTACCTCTACCTGCCGAAGGGCCAGTACAGAGTGAAACGATTGGCTCTAGCCGACAGAAGACAGGTGAAAGCAGTGCCCCAGTTGAGGTAACTACCCCAGAGGGTGCAACTGGAGGACAGGAACCGACTCAAAGTGGGCAAGCAATACAACCAGCTGCAACAACTTCAACATACGTCCCATACCACCATACAAGGAGTAAGGGTTCTGTGATGAATGCCAATCTATCCAACGATCAATATGATCTGCCAATGAACATTCAAAACTTGACTCTCCCACAGGGAGGTTTTGAACAATGTGGCGTTATGAATTTCCCGCAACGGCAATTTCCAGGGGCAAATGAGGAACGCCCAGATTTGATGTATAGACCTTGGCAAATACACCAATTGAAGGCATTACAGAGCGGTATGCCATCAATCAAAACAGATCCACTTCAATTCGCAGAAGAGCTACGATTGATTGTGGAGACGCAATTGCCGACTATAAGAGACATGGAAATACTCTTAAAGTGGGTAATTCCTAATACCACCACTTTGAAGACATTAATGAGTGAGGCAAACTGGGTACATGCAGTAAATGGACAATTAGACATACCCGCGGAGGCTAAAATGGCACAGATAAATAAATTAATAGAGGCCATACAAAAATTGCCGCCCGTGACTGATTGGAATAAAGTGGTTACGTGCAAACAGAAAACAGGAGAGGATGCTAGTGATTATTTAGACAGATTGCGAGATGTTTTTCGACTATATTCGGGAATAGACCGGGCACAAATCGACAATGCCCTAAAACCCCTTTTTATTAATGGTCTGTTGCTGAAATTGAAGAGTGAAGTGGAAAGACAGTGCATTGCTTGGGAAGGCAAGCCGATGCAAGAAATATTGAATTATGCTTTGCATCATCAGCGAATTCAGGCCAGGAACAGTGCTATAAATGCCGAAAAATTGATGCAACTACAGACACAAGCCCTGATGACTACGAACCAACGCAATAGGTTTTCTATGCAACAACGCAACAATGCAACAGACAACAACTATGAGTCAGGAGAAAACCAGAGGTCAAAATGGCAACCCGGAGACCCAGACATGCAACCCAGCAAGACAAGTCAACAAGTGGACATACCAGGTAACGACAGGAACCGGTGTTTCAATTGTGGAAAGAGGGGACATTGGAAAAGGGCATGCCCATACCCCAACAGAAGACAATTTCGACAGGGAAACCAAGGACAGGGATACTACCAACTACCACCACCTCAGCCAACAGATAGGGCTCTATTGAGGAACGCCCCAATTAAGGGAGGACCTCAGCAGAATAAATGGTCTGCAACGCCCTTCTGACTAGATCAGAATGACCAAGTGGCAGCACTTCCTTTAATTTCAAGGTCGGCTGCACAGGAACCAAATGTTAATCTGACAGTAGGCGGATGCAAGGCTCCTTTCTTAGTCGATACGGGGGCCACGCGTTCCACGTTGCGACGAGCAGACTTTCCCAATATACCATTGTCAAAACACTATACGACGGTGGTAGGAGTATCAGGGGTTCCCATACATACGCCTGTCACAAAGGAATTACGTGTCCAACTTGGCCCGTTGACTGCACAACATGCCTTTCTTGTGGCATCTGGCGTTCCAGTAAATTTGATGGGAAGAGATTTATTGTGCAAATTGAACTGTACTGTCATATGTAAGAAAAACGGAGTGTATCTAGAAATGCCAGAACATTCCCACGACTTCGTCATTGATATGCTACAAAGCGCAATAGAACCAAGAACACATCGATGGGAAATCAATGATACACAAATGGCAGAACTTTTGTACGATAGTTTTATGACATTGAAGGTTGCAATGCCCAAAGTACAGGAGTGGGTAGACAGCTACTTGATGGACTCTCTGAAATGGCAGACTGATCTTCACTGTACGACATGTCATGACCCTATAGGGAAGGAGGTGTCCTATGCAGAGAAGGTTTCTAGATACCTGGACACAAGGTATGATGTACATATAACATCACTGTGGGTAGGAGAACAGGGAATTGGCATGTCAGTGTCTTTGACACCAGATCAACAACTCCTGTGGAATCAACCAGAAACAACAACCCCACACGTCACCTTAGCGGTGGCACAAGGATATGAAGCAAAAGATGTTGGAACAATGATTGCAACTTTGAAAGATTGCAAAAACATGAGATACATGGGAGAAATTCAACAAGCCCCACTTTATGACTTAGATGGAGACGGATTTTGCTGGCAGCTTGTAGAGCAGGCGCTTTCTTCAACCTTCATCATGATTGATGAACCAATTAACACTAAAAATGTTGGGCTATACCTACTCAGCTCCGACACCAACGGGGATCCGGACCCACTCGATCAAATACCAACATGCTTGTGGACAACGCACCCGAATGATGTGGGACGGATCAAGAGCGTGGCACCGGTAAGGATCACAGTAGATGATTCTAAGCCACTGCCTAGAAAGCGCCAATATCCATTGAGACCAGAGGCAAAAGCTGGTATTGCACCAGTGATTCGATCATTGGCGGATCAGGGAGTTATAGTTCGCACCGTGAGCATGTGCAATACTCCTATTTTACCTGTGAAGAAGCCAGGCAAGACTACCTGGAGATTTGTACAGGATCTTCGAGCAATTAATGATTGTGTCATCCCAGCCTATCCGGTGGTCCCTAATCCCATCACTGTACTGTCAAGTATTCCAAGCAATACAAAGTTCTACTCCGTGGTGGACTTATGTTCGGCGTTCTTTAGTGTACCCATTCATGAGGATTCACGTTATTTGTTCGCGTTCACGTACGAAGGCTCACAATTCACTTGGACTGTTCTACCACAAGGGTACACAGAGAGCCCAACTTTGTTTTCACGTGCTCTACATGAAGACCTCAGCGACATTGAGTTTCCTGGAGGCTCAGTGATGGTACAATATGTTGACGACCTTCTCATATGCTCGACTTCAAAGGAAGCATGTAAACAGGACACTGTTGTGCTACTGACAGCATTAGCAGACAAAGGCCACAAGGCCTCGAGAGATAAGTTGCAATTCTGTAAGGAAGAGGTGAAATACTTAGGACATATTCTGAAAGGAGATACGAGACGACTTTGCCCTGAACGTGTAAAGGCGATCAGGGCACTCCCAAAACCTACAACTGTCAAGCAGATGAAATCTTTCCTGGGGACAACAGGGTTTTGCCATCAGTGGATTGCTGATTATGCATCACTGACTCGCCCTCTGCTGGACATCAGCTTACCAAACAGTCCAATTCCTTTGAAATGGACCCCGGAGGCTGAACGAGCTTTTACGACATTGAAAGATACCTTAGCATCAGCTCCTGCTTTAGGACTGCCGGATTATGAAAAAAATTTATTTCTCTACTCACATGAGAAAGGAGGATTTGCCCAATCAGTGTTGGCGCAAAAACATGGGGGAAAACTGCGCCCTATAGCGTATCACAGCACTCGATTGGATCCAGTAGCACAAGGGTTTCCACAGTGCTTGCGAGCAGTGGCAGCAGCATCGTATGCAGTAGAAGCCACAGCTACAATAGTCCTGGGGTGCCCCTTAATTCTCCTTGTTGAGCATGCCGTGGCGACGGTTTTGCTGAAGGCAGGAACACAGCACCTTTCAGCATCAAAGGCTACAACGTATGAACTAGGATTGTTGGCACCGTCAAACCTCACCATTCAGCGTTGTCCAACGCTGAACCCAGCATCTATGTTGCCAACAGAGGAAGATGGTGAGCCCCATGATTGTGCAGAGGTATTGGCACATGCACTAGTGCCTCGCATTGACTTGAAGGACATTCCCATCCCAGACGCAGATCTGGTACTGTATGTTGACGGATCATCATCAAGAGCATTGGATGGTACACTACTGACGGGATATGCAGTATGCACAGATGCTGAGACATGGGAGAGTGGGAAATTACCAAACACTTACTCGGCTCAACAGGCAGAACTGTATGCATTAACTAGAGCCTGTCATTTAGCGGAAAGCCAGAGAGTAACCATTTATACAGACTCCAGGTATGCGCATGGGGTCGTTCATGATTATGGTGCTCTCTGGAAACAGAGAGGATTTTTGACATCTTCGGGAAGCCAAATAAAAAACGGGAGGTTGATTGCTAGCCTCTTGGAAGCAATCCTTCTACCATCGGCCATTGCAGTGGTAAAATGTGAGGCCCATACACAAGGAAGAGATGAGGTCTCACAGGGAAATGCAAGGGCGGATGAAGCAGCGAAGCTTGCGGCACATTTGGAACAAGACCCGGTGATCATACAGGGACCTGTAAGGGTTCCTGAAAATACCCCGACACTGCAAGACATCAGCGCTATGCAAGAAGTGGTGGAAGACCGGGAAAAAGAGGTGTGGGTACAGACTGGATGCACATTTGACAAAGAATCTAAATTATGGACTACTCCTGATGGACGTGTTGTCGCCCCTCGCCAATTGTTGCCATGGATTGCTCGTCTGGCTCATGGAGTGAGTCATACAGGTAAAGGAGGAATGTGTGCATCAGTGTTAAAACAATGGTATGCACCTGGGTTTACACTTGTGGCAGAGCAATGTTGTGCTACATGTCAGGTGTGTCAGACGTATAATCCAGGCAAAGGTGAAAAGACTACACCAGGAGCTCATCCCGCACCGTCAGGTCCGTTTGTACATTTACAGATGGATTTTATCCAAATGGAAAAGTGCGCTGGATTTCAGTTTGTCTTAGTGATTGTAGACATGTTTACAAAATGGGTAGAAGCTTACCCTTGTCAACATGCAGATGCCAAAACAGTGGTGAAGATTCTGTTGAAGGACTTCATATGTCGCTTTGGAGTTCCTTGCAGGATTTCTTCTGATCAGGGTACGCATTTCACAGCAGATGTTATTAAGGAATTGGGTAAGACAATGCAGATAAACCTTCATCTTCACTGTCCTTATCACCCCCAATCGGCGGGAGCAGTGGAACGACATAACGGAGTAATAAAGAACAAGCTGGCCAAAATCTGTGCGGACACTAACTTGAAATGGCCAGATGCCATTCCACTTGCACTCCTCGCAATGAGGGCTACTCCCAATAGGAGAACGGGATTATCCCCGCATGAAATCTTGATGGGGAGACCAATGCGGGTACCTCATTCACCTCCCCTGATGATCAAGGAGATGGATATTCACCAGATGGATGATTTGATGTACTCTTTCTGTATTGAATTGACCAAAATCGTGAAGATGTTTCATTCCCAGGTGAAGGAAGCTTTACCAGAACCTGCAGAGAATGAGTGTCATTCTTTTCAACCTGGAGATTATGTGTACATCAAAATTTTCAAACGAAAAACTGCGTTGACACCACGATGGTCAGGACCACATCAGGTGCTGTTGACAACGCATACTGCAGTAAAATGCCAAGGCAGACCAAGTTGGATTCATGCCTCTCATTGCAAGCGAGCACATGGTGCTAAAGTGGATGGCCCCACAGAAAATGAGGCTGCACCTAGCAGCCCAGCAGAACATTCAGTGGCGGATAAATGATACTCGTGATTTACATTCATTTGAATTACATTTTAACGCCCCTTGTAGTGATTGATTATTTCATCATGTAGTAGTCCTACTTGAGATAGTGACATTTATTTGCCTACATGACATACAATTACCTACTGATATTAGTACAGCATCAGTGATAATATAGCACAATTACACTCATGATCAAGGGCGTTAGGTGGACCCCGGGATATAAGGGAATCAGGGAAAGGCAAATAATCAGATTTATGTTAAATAATAAGGAATTTTTAGGGATTTTCTTTCATTAACCTGTTAGGAAGTTTGTTAGTTACGATGTTGAATTTTATTGACATGTAATTATGTTATAGGTACGGACATATACAAGGGGTAGCTCACATGTTTTACAGATGGATACAGGTGGGACAAAGGGAAACACCTTATCAAGACAAGCCGACCAATCAAGGGAAACCAGAGACTTCTACTTCAGATACTCCTTGAAAATGGTGATATTTATCCTAGGAATGGGTTCTCTAGTAGTGGGGACTCTGTGTTGTATGGATTATTTTGGGGTAATGAGGGAACAAAACGCAACACCAGCAAATGATATACAGATATATGATCATGCGGAACGACAAAAGCAGAAGAGAAGTTTGATGAAGGATAAAGACACACCTTTAGAACCCGATGGATTACACGGGATTAATACTTTTTTACATTTAGCCCATACAAGGGCTGCTATAGCAAATGAAAGTAATTGTTGGATATGTACACAAATGCCGCATTCTAGTGAGATCGGAGTACCATTGGAGGCAGTTCCTTTTGGTTGGGCAGAGTTATGTAGCCGCTTCCCTCACACCCTGATAGCATCAGATTTTAACGGCCAACTGTCCGGGGAAGTGGGATGGCAAAAAGGGGGATATAATTGTAACCAATTTAAGGACAGTTATAGACCTACATATGATAAGAACAAAATGCCCTCTTACATGACCGTCCAGCAGCAAATGACAGGATTAATGTGTATCACCAGACCCCAAACGCCTACGCATAACAGGTCTATGGGAACCTCTAAATGCCACAATTATGGTCGCGAAGAAGGCTGGATGAGAACACCTGTCCCACTAGGACCAAATGGCATGAAGGGTTTAGCTTTATATTGGGAAGGCATGTGGGGAATGGACAACACATGGACATATAATAATACGTATTTTATATGTGGACACAAGGCATATCCGTATCTTCCCTCGGGATGGTTTGGAACATGTTTTCTGGGGTTTGTGCTTCCACACATGCGCCTGTTAACAAAGTCACCAACGCATATCCTGCATTCTAGGCAGAAAAGAACTATTAGCATGGGGGAATGGATTGGAATGGTAATATTTCCATTTTATGGAACCTGGAAGGCAGGGCGAGAACTCAGGCACATGGCATTGGCTATGGAGAAGTTGGCAAATAAAACAGCTAGTGGATTGGAAAAACTTACAAGAGAGCTGGCAGCAACAAGAACGATGGCATTACAAAATCGTATGGCATTAGATATGCTGTTAGCAGAAAAAGGAGGTACATGTGCAGTCATTGGTACAGATTGCTGTACGTACATACCTGATGATTCAGAAGAAATTTATAACATAGCCGATACAATCAGACAAGAGGGAGCAAGATACCACGATTATATAAAAGGGGGTGCCTTTGCATGGTTGGGAAACACATTTGGAGGGGTGGTAGCTAAGATACTCCAATATTTGTTTGTTGGTTTAGTAGTTATATTGGCAATTGTTTTAGTGGTGGCTTGCTTGAAAGCCTTAGTGACGGTGTGTTTGAATAAGGTAACCAACAACACGATGATAACGCATGAAGTGACAAATGAGGAAAGAAATGTGGAACCAGAAAAGGAAGACTTTTATGGCGACATAAATACTGAGATTAAAAGATTAAATCAAGTGATGTTGCAAATGAATACAGTAGAATTAAGATAATGGCATAACGACAATGTTATGAGTTGTGTCAATTACAATATCAGTGAACTCATATCACCACGAGTGACACACTGTTAGAAAAAAAAAAAAAAAAAAAGGGAAAAGAAAAAGCGGAGAGGAATTATGGTAATAATACATTATGTTTAATTTGTTGGTTTGGGAAAATTGTTGTTGGGAATTAGGTATTCCCGTTTGTGATTGTAATCATATACAATTTATTTTCTTAGAGTAGTGCTAAAATACCTGCATGAGTTAATTTTTGAACTATATTAACCTGAAAGCAATTGTGGATGCTATTCTTAGTTTAGTAATAAAATACATACCTGATTGAATATTATTTGTGTGACGCATATAAATGAATATAACTTTTGTGTTAAGGAAAAACAACAAATTATTGAATGTGAAACTGTCGGAAGATATACATGATTATGCTGATTTCATGGTAAGATGTACCCTATCTGATTCAGTGTGTGCGGAAAGCAGATTCAGATGTGACTGAGCATAAGGATAAGACGAGATCACATTTTGGAGGGATTGCTAACGGAATTGGGAAGAAGTTCGAGAAAGAAAATTTGTGGCTAAAAAATAAAGTTAATCATGGCATACACCCTCTTTCTCAAAGAATGATGAAGACATTCTCCCGTGAAACTTGGAGATGAATGCTTACCTTCACCCCAAGGAAATGTATGTGACCATTTGCCTGGATCACACTGCAACATATGAAAGAAAGGCGATCACTTACTCTTGTCCGAAGGCTTCGAACATTCACCACATCAGAAGTTGCAGGACAACGACATTTTACCTGCAACCTCTGTGAAATGCGGGGACATATGTTATTACTTCACCAACGTCCGGGGAACCAGCATGGAGCTGCAAAAAACGGCTGTGCCCTTGTCACAACAGCTGTGCACGATTCTGCTGGTTGCTCCTGGTAAGGACCATGAATGACCTGAACACCATGGTCCCAACATCATTGTGGATGCATCCGGCATCCCTGTTCCACATCTTGCTGGCCAATCAACGTCACACCAATACTTGCTGCCCACTCACAATGAGGGAGGAGGCAAGTCGACTACAACTGGGTGAAGGCCTTGTTCAGGAATTACTATGGTTTACAGCAAAAAGTGGCAAGAATGCTACAAGGAGAGCAGGGTCAGTCTATGACTCCGCAATGTTACCACAACAGCGAAATCCTACACGAAGTAGTGCAGGAGCTATGAAGACATTACGAGAAAATGTTTCATACCAGGATTCAAACACAAGTGATCAGCCCTTCCTTTCAAACAAAGTCAACATTTGTGTGGAGGCAAACGTTTTTGCCAGATGGTGCAGATGCTTTACAAAACTTGAAAATGAAGTGAAATTGTTGTATCTTGGTGATGGTGAAGTGTTGTTTTGAAAATATATTTGTGATGCAAAGCAATAGATTGAACGATATGGAAGGAGTCAATGACCAACGAAATGTTTTGTGATTCTTGCAGGATGACGGTGTATGCCCAAGGGAATTTGATTACCAAAGTGATTGATTATTTACTTATACTTGTAATGATGTTTACTTGTAGTGATTGATTGTTTACTTATATTGATGTTTAGATTAATGGTTAATATAAACAAAAACAAAAAAATGAGGGAATTGTGGAAGTGTAACTCAGTGTAACTTATTAATTGGCACTGGTAACTTATTAATTAACACTGGTAACGAAGTAGATACATTTTACCTGCAAACTCTGTGAAAGCCGAGTTCGTAAATGAGTGTCAGGAATGTGCCCGAACATGATAATCTCTTGTCCACCTGGTCACAGCCCCTGGCTGGAGCACCCCCCTATCGTTTGGTAAACGGAACTCACAGCAGGAGGGGAGCGAGCTGATGCCAGGACTTGGTGCATGCATGACCTCGGGGCATTAGCGGAGAAAGGATTAACGTTCAGCGGACAGGGGATTAAGTCCAGTTTGTCCATATAAACGAGAGCAAACGTTGAGTCGAGAGGACTTGTCACCAGGAGCTCTGACCGACGGAACGGACGAGCACTCCTCATCATCAGACCCTCTGCCCGACGGGAGTGGCGGAGGAACATCGGCCGAACGAGAAGGACCATGCGAAAAGAGTTAACCTGGTCCATTGAATAAAGCGGTATCATTTGGTAATTGGAATGAAGTGAATAACCAGTTAATAAACCAGACCTTTTGTAAAACCTGTGTCTGGTCATTGGAGTCTTGAGTCTCCCCCAAATACTTCCCCTACAGGGGCTATCCCAATGCACCCCTAAATTTCCGCGGGCCCTGTCCAGGTGTTACAGGTGAGTGACAGGCTCGGTGAATTTCACCCACATTCATTCAACACAAACCCCTTATCCACGCATACTCATTCCAAAAATCATCACACAAAATCATTACAAGCACAAATTTCATACACCTCCTGCAGGACCATGGCATTGATGTCAATCGTGTGTGCATGTCTCAACTAGGCAGCGGGGAGGTACCGCACAACAAGATGGTGGGGGCGCTTCAGGCTGTGATGCCCGCAGTCCCAAACACAAGTCAACCGACTCACAAGTTCATTGCCCCCCCCACCCCCCCTTACCTCTTGGCCCCGTGACAGCCCAACAGCCCTTTCTGCCTTTACCCCGCCGGTGAGGGTCTCCACACACCAGGCTCTGTTGCCTCCTGCTTCCGCGCAGCTCCACGGGTCGCCGGGGGTCTCCTTTATCCCACGGTGCCCAACCAGACCCTCCACCAACGAGCTTCAATTTCCAGATACCACTGGCTGCCAGGGGTAATTGCCGCAGAGGAGGGGGGGGGGGGGTCGCAGGCATCGCTCCTCCGAGCTTGATCTGTACCCGCGGGCACACACACCTTCCCCACGCACAAGATCCTAAAACCACATTTCCTCCCCCGCTTCCATTCAATTCTCCACACAATTCCGAGAAGATGGTACCAAAAAGATGTTACAAAAGTTTGCCATAGCCTCCTATTGTGTGAAATCCCCATTCACAGTTGAATCACATTTTCATTTCCAACACGATACTCACCACTCACTCTCCATTATCTCCACTCTCACGACCACAAAGAAACACATCAGCTCTACACATAAACACGCCACCCACAAGACACTGTGTGGCCCCCATTCCATCCCCCTCACCGGCCATGTCATCACTCGCACCCACCTCCCAACTCCAAATTACATGTCCCCAAATTCCATAAGCAAGTCCTGAAGCCTGGGACAGTAAACATCAAGGCCTTACCCCTACCTTGATGTGCAGGTAACTACGGTTGGTCAGGTCCAAAGTGCCATCCACCCACAAATCCCAAAGTTTCTCATTGGACCAATCAAATTTCACCAAATTTCACTTTTCTCGCCACTATACTGGCAGGTATGCGGGTCCGCATCCAATGGTGATTATCACTACACAGCTACCTGTGGCCACGACAGCTCCGTACCTCTACCGTGCAAGGGTCATCGGGACAAGCCGAGCAGTCAAAACGCCAACATGGCCCATGAGTGTCCATAAGGGTGCGACCCATCATCCATCCTTCGGCCCCCCTGCAAGGAACACAGCTGCACCAGCCACAGCTGGCCAATGTGGTGAGCACCTGCTGCCAACTCCGCCATTCCCAAGGCCTCGGACCTGGGGGGCACGGTCGCAGTGCGTGGCATCCCAACAGCCACGTCCCCTGCACCTCCACATCTTCCCCCAGTCCCACCACATGCAGCCCCCATTGCCCACCCACACTTGACCACACCAAGGTCCAGTCAACAGCCATGCTCCACCAGGAGATCCACCCAGAAGACATTGTCCACACCCCTCGGACACCCAGAGCACGACGTTGACCCTCAGACTACACAACTACATCCCCATGACTCCGCGTCCCAAATATCAGCAGTCGCCCCCGCAACCAGTTGAAGGCTGTGTCCTGCTACCCTGTCAATTTTATCACAGCCTCCAACACTTTGGTCTACACACCTGGATCAATAATGGTGTCACTGCTGTCAGTGACGACCATTTCTCCTTACAAAATCCACCCTTAAATTAGCATCTACCCCCAGATTACACATGCCAAACATTTTTCACATTTTACTAAACTCACCAAAGAAAGATGCTTTGCCAAACACATGCCAGCCGAGCATGGCCCATATGCTCGGCACGTTACACATTCCCGATCACATTCCCATGGCTCTCTTCCCAAACCAAGAGTCCATAAATCATAACGGAACATCTGTGGAAGGTCACTTTCACACCATCACGTTCCACAGATGCCACAATGGTTGTCCAGTGGGCTATCTCATTCCTGTCCATTCGGTTCGACCCGTGTCCATAGCCCAGCACAGCATGGCAGGTCACCACATGCTGGCTGTCCCAGAGTCTCAGGGAGAGGGTGTCAGGTCGCATGCCCAAGTGGTCACCACATCAGGCCCAAGTTGGCCGTCCGCGATCCCACCACCAAAGCGTGACCCACAACACCTCCCCCTAGTGGTCCTCAATATATGCCATCCCAGGCTTGAGAAACCACTTCGGACCCCCCTGGAGGTCTTAACCCCCACCAGTGTCCGTTGACCCTGCCAGCCTGAGCCACCAGCTCGGGCGGCGCCCTGACGGACAAGGGACGCCACACTCCACCAGACCCCCCGTGGGGCCCAGGTCGTACCATGCCACCCATGGCTGGACCCCGCGTCCAAATCTCGCCAGCACAGCCCACCAGCTGGCTGGCATTCCCAAATTTCGAAAGGGGCAAATTTCACCCGAGGCCATCCCGAATGACCTCCTCTGGTCCACATCCCGCAACCCGGGGACCAGCTCCCTCCAAGGCTGCTCCAAATCCATTTGCCATTTTAATGTAAATTTATTTTTCCTTTTAAAAGTTTTGGCCCCAGGTGTCCAATAACCACAGCTACAGGTAACAACCTCTACCACAGGTTGTTCTGCCCCTCCCCACAGCTGGTCCAAATTCCCTACAGGGACCAAATCTCCAGAGGCTCGAACTCCCGATCCTCCAAATCCAGCCTGGGGCCAACACACTCCCCCAACTGGTCATTCAATTTCGGAGCCTCTGTTGCCAAATGGTTATGAACGGTGATGGTCCCCTCAGTCACCTCAACCTCCTCCTCGGGCCGACTCACCTAATCACCCAAGCTCCTTTGGGCCTGCTCAAACTTTACCTTCATGGGACTGTCCCAGGTCCCCAGCCGCTGTGTCACATCATGCTCATCATCCCCATCAATAATTTGCGGCCCCGACAGGCTTTCCCCAATAAATACCCGGTCCTGCTCCACCACACGGACCCCCAATAATGTTACCCCCTCTTGCTCTGAACCACCGCCCTGGCACAGCAAGGATCCAAATCCCTCCCCCTGTTGAGGTGTTGGGGCATCCACCCGGCCCCGATAAACCTCCAGGCCACGATGTGGGAAACATTCCCTATTACAATTTAATGCTCCATTCACCTCTTCACATGCAGTCTCCCCATCTACCTGTGAGCACTCCACATTCACCTGTTGGCACTCCCCATTCACCTGTAAATTTGCAGTCTCCCGTTCCGACTCAAACTCTGCCACCCTTGGCTTATCCTGGGCCCCATCGGCACCATTCTTTCGTTCTTCCCTCAATTTACTCGTTCATTCCTTCAATTGTTCACCGGGGCATCCAATTTGTCATTAAATCTCCTTATCTCTTCACTCATGCCCTCCATTTTATTGTTCATTTCTCCCATCTCTCCCTTCAACTCATCCATTATTTTCCAACCCATCCTTCATTTCCCGCATAAATTTTATTAAAGCCTGGGTGTCTATGGGGGCCATCTCTACCGACGGCCAACTCGGATTCGGCTATAAGACGCGGGAGGAAGAGGAAGTGAAGAGGAAGAACCGGGAGCGCTTACCAATGGTGAACCGACGGCAGCTCCGATCCTGCAGGGAATTAACGAACTCGAACAAACGCAAGATTTAATGTACAAAAATAATGATTTATTTGATGGAACCCGAAACGATGAAACGCGACGATGAATAAATAAAGAGCCTAAATTGGGATCCCACACACCTCACTTCAAATACGCCACACAGGAACGAATTGCAAAAATAACTGTCCGTCGTGTACGTGTGAAATGTGGTGCGTCTTAACTGTCCGTCGTTCATTGCGGCCTCGTCCGGCTCCAAGCTCCGGGTCGATCACAAACGAGGCACCAGCACCACTCCAAGCTCCAGATGCACCGAGCACCGCTCCAAGCACCACGAACATGGCGAACCAACGACCACCAGGACCTCTCAAGACCAAGAAGGGAAGCGCAGAGACAAGAGACAAGAGACAAGCGAGGAAGCCCAAAGCGAAGAGAGAGAGAGAGAGAGAGAGAGAGAGAGAGAGAGAGAAAATGTCGTGCTGCGCCTTCTTTTATAACCGTCGGCGGTGACGTCAGCCTTGGCGCGCCACCAACCAGTCCCTTCCAGCTTCCCGCCGTCCACCGAAACTTCGTCCGCCTTCCCTCCAATGAACCACCTCCTCCTCAGTTGTGTCTTCGCGCCTCCCGCCCCGATTGGCTGGAGGTTCGCGCCTTTCGTGCCAACCAATCAACCGTTCCCTGTGGTGCGGTTATAGCTCGTGTCACACGATATTGCTAGGCCTGCCGGAGGTGTGGCCGGCGGCGGCCATCCGGCAGTGCCCCGATCTGGCTTCCTTCCTGTTTTCCAAAGTCTTTGTAAGGGAAGGGAACTAATTAATGTGTGCACTAAGGACCTATCTAAGTGTTTATATGTGCATGCATTGCCATAAGGGACAAAGGTTTGGCAACAGGGGGGACGACGACGAACAAAGGAATCTTATCCATAATCCAAAGGTGGGCGGTCCGCTTCGAAAGTCCGCTTATCCGCTTATCCGCTGCAGCGGACTAACGTTTTCGAAGTGGATAAGCGAATCGGAACAACCCCCGGAAACCGAAGCGGATAAGCGTTCGTGGACTACCGAAAAATTAAAGCGCATCGCGATTCGCCAAATCAGCTGTTAGCCTGAGCCGTTACTCTAGAATTGTGAATATTTATTTAAGTGAATAATAAGTGAAAACTGAATATTTTATTGGACGCTAGAGCGGCAATAACGTCAAGATGGAGAGATTTCTGACTCTCCAGCCCAGCGGCAGTGCCAGGGACAGGCACACGAGCGACGCAAACCAGCAGTCCCAGCACAGCGACATCCACAACCCGGTCGCTCCCGAGCTCTGCCTCGGTCGAGCGCGTGTTCAGCTACGGGTCGGACATCCTCAGGCCTAAGAGGTCGGCCCTGGCTGCACCGAACTTCGAGGCCCTCGTCTTCATGAAGGGC
>NC_136266.1:172128222-172265722 GCF_964187855.1 Myxine glutinosa | reverse complement strand
CAGGGTCTCTCTCTGCCTCTATGTCTCTCTCTGCCTCTATGTCTCTCTGTCTCTCTGCCCTCTGTGTCTATCTCTGTCTGTCTGCCTCTGCGTTTCTCTCCGTCTCTCTGCCTCTGCGTTTCTCTCTGTCTCTGTGTCTCTCTCTGTATCTGTGTCTCTTTCTGTCTGTCTGCCTCTGTCTCCTTTTCTCTCTCTGTCTCAGGGTCTCTCTCTGTCTCTGTGTCTCTCTCTGCCTCTATGTCTCTCTGTCTCTCTGCCTCTGTGTCTATCTCTGTCTGTCTGCCTCTGCGTTTCTCTCCGTCTCTCTGCCTCTGTCTCAATGTCTCTCTGTCTTTGTATCTGCGTCTCTGTCTCTGTCTCTATGTCTCTCTGTCTTTGTATCTGCCTCTCTGTCTCTCTATGTCTCTCTCTGTGTCTCTCTGTCTTTGTCTCTTCCTCTCTATCTGTCTCTCTGTCTCTCTATGTCTATATCAGTGTCTCTCTGTCTTTGTCTCTGCCTCTCTATCTGTCTATATCTGTGTCTCTCTGTCTTTGTCTCTGCCTCTCTATCTGTCTATATGTCTATCTCTGGGTCTCTCTGCCTCCGTCTCTATGTCTCTCTGTCTTTGTATCTGCCTCTCTATCTATCTCTCTGTCTCTCTATGTCCATATCTTTGTCTCTCTGTCTTTGTCTCTGCCTCTCTATCTGTCTATATGTCTATATCTGTGTCTCTCTGTCTTTGTCTCTGCCTCTCTATATGTCTATATGTCTATCTCTGGGTCTCTCTGTCTTTGTCTCTGTGTCTCTCCGTGTCTGTCTCTGTGTCTCTCTGTCTCTGTCTCTCTCTCTCTTTATCTCACCCTCCCTGTCTCTCTCCCTCCCTCTGTCTCTCTAACTCCCTCTGTCTCTCTAACTCTGTCATGGCCTTGACTTTGTGAAGGCAGTTACACTATCATGGATGTGGGGGATATCTCGATCGCTCCTCCATGACTGATCAGCTCTCTTCATGCAGTGGACTTGATCAAGAGAACTGTCCGGAGCTATACAACAACAACAACAACAAAAACAACAACACTTCACAAGAAAATGCTAAAACTTCATCTTTATTTTTCCTGATCCTGTTAGGTTTTTTTTTTGATAGTCACAGTCAATACATAGGCAAATCAAGGGCAGCTCTTTATCATCCCCATTATAGTTGAAATGTTTTTGAACCCACATTAAATTAGTTGCCTGAGTTGTTGGGGTACATATTCAATTAGAGCGACAGTTCATAATGAAGCTCACCAACAGAGCTCCAATAATGAACTCTCTGACAGCAAAATGAGGTTCAACTTTCCTCTTTTGTTGTTACAAAGATATACATAGAACATACTTAGTAAAGGTGCATATCTCCGTTTAGCATCGGTCATTTTCATACGGTCTCTGCTTTGTGTTACGGTAGGAATTTAGAATGGCAAGTGGGTGCAGAGGGTAGAGAAGGGTCAGCAGCTTCAATTCCAATATTCCAAATTGCAAACCGCATGGGTACATAGAGCTGAGAGCTGGTCTTGACTGGACAAATTTCCCCACAAAGGCAGAGGGATTGGAGGCCGACATCTGCTTTGCCTTTCTCTCTATCATGGGAAATCATCAATGAAGTAGATATTATCGCTACATCAAATCTCTAAGAGCCAGTTCTGGAATCTGAAGATGGATGAGCATGAGGTAATAGCCAAAAAGTTGTTGAATTTGGAAGAGAGTGCCAGAAGGGGCAGTGGGAGGAAGTTAGAAACCTCCCTACTTTTTCGTCTCGTCTTCAAAATCGATTTCCATCACATGATGAAATAAATGTGAATTCACACCTGATGGAGTCACATCTGATACTCCAGATGGGTTAATCTGTCAATGTTTTCAACTGCGACCCAGGCTCATGATGCTGGCAACTCTGGTTAAAATCCTATATACCATTTGTGTTTGTTTATTGTGACCTCACATCTTTATAAGTCATGTAAAAAGTACATTGCTGTACGTCTCTCCCCTATATTTGATATATGTACAAGCTCATCCAAGAGCCATATATCACATTAGAAAAACAAAATTAATGCATGTGAATTGCATATTTGGTTTTGCTTTGAACTAACTAGTACATCCGCTCACTACAGGAGCGACAGGGGGGAGTCATGTTATTATCCTTATTATTATTGCCAATTATTATTACTATTACTTATGTTAGATTAGGCCATTTAAAGAATCAGAACATACATGGCATTATAACATGTTATATCAGATGAATGAAAGATTCATACCATACATGACATTATAACATGTAAGGAAAAAAACGCGATTTCGTGGAACATGGCTGCAAATAGGAAAAAAACCTCGAATTTGTGGAACATGGCCACGAATAGGAAAAAAACCTCGAATTTGTGGAACATGGCCACGAATAGGAAAAAAACGCGATTTCGTGGAACACGGCTGCGAATAAGAAAAAAACAGCGATTTCGCAGAACTCGGCCGCGAATAGGAAAAAAAAACCGAGATTTCATGGAACCCGGCCGCGAATAGGAAAAAAACCACGAATTTGTGGAACATGGCCACGAATAGAAAAAAACCGCGATTTCATGGAACCCAGCTGCAAATAGGGAAAAAACCACGAATTTGTGGAACATGGCCACGAATAGGAAAAAAACCTCGAATTTGTGGAACACGGCCACGAATAGGAAAAAAACCTCGAATTTGTGGAACATGGCCACGAATAGGAAAAAAACCTCGAATTTGTGGAACATGGCCACGAATAGGAAAAAAACGCGATTTCGTGGAACACGGCTGCGAATAAGAAAAAAACAGCGATTTCGCAGAACTCGGCCGCGAATAGGAAAAAAAAACCGAGATTTCATGGAACCCGGCCGCGAATAGGAAAAAAACCACGAATTTGTGGAACATGGCCACGAATAGAAAAAAACCGCGATTTCATGGAACCCAGCTGCAAATAGGGAAAAAACCACGAATTTGTGGAACATGGCCACGAATAGGAAAAAAACGTGATTTCGTGGAACACGGCCACAAATCGGAAAAAACGCGATTTCGTGGAACATGGCTGCAAATGGGGAAAAAACTCGAATTTGTGGAACATGGCCATGAATAAGGGGAAAACGCGATTTCGTGGAACACGGCCGCGAATAGGAAAAAAACGCGATTTCGTGGAACACGGCCGCCAATAAGAAAAAAACAGCGATTTCGCGGAACCCGGCCTCGAATAGGAAGAAAAAAAAACGTGATTTCATGGAACACGGCCGCGAATAGGAAAAAAAATCACGAATTTGTGGAACATGGCCACGAATAAGAAAAAAAACGCGATTTTGTGGAACACGGCCACTAATAGGAAAAAAACGCGATTTCGTGGAACCCAGCCGCAAATAGGAAAAAAACCACGAATAGGAAAAAAAACTACGAATTTGTGGAACACGGCCACTAATAGGAAAAAAACGCGATTTCGTGGAACACGGCCGTGAATAAGAAAAAACCCCACAATTTCATGGAACACGGCCATGAATCGGAAAAAAACCGCAAATTGGTGGAACACTGCCATGAATAGGGGGAAAACGCGATTTCGTGGAACACTGCCGCGAATAGGAAAAAAAACCCCGCGAATTTGTGGAACACGGCCGCGAATAAGAAAAAAACTGTGAGTTCACGGAACCCGGCCACGAATAGGAAAAAAAACGCGATTTCATGGAACCCGGCCGCAAATAGGAAAAAAACCCCATTTCATGGAACACGGCCGTGAATAGGAAAAAAACCGCGAATTTGTGGAACATGGCCATGAATAAGGGGAAAACGTGATTTCGTGGAACACGGCCACGAATAGGAATAAAAACCGCGAATTTGTGGAACATGGCCGCGAATAAGAAAAAAACCGCGATTTCATGGAACCTGGCCATGAATAGGAATAAAATCCAACAATTTCATGGAACCTGGCCGCGAATAGGAAGAGAAAAACGCGATTTCATGGAACACGGCCGCGAATGGGGAAAAAACCGCGAATTTGTGGAACACGGCCGACAATAGGAAAAAAAAAAACTGCAAATACACAAGACACTTTCCGCGAATATAGAAACAGGTCGGATTTTATCGACCGTGAATGTACGAAAACCACGAATAGCAGGATATATATATATGTATATATATATATATATATATATGTATATGTATATATACATATAAATATATATGTATATATATATATATATATATATATATATATATATATATATTATATATATATATATATATATATATATATATATTGTTACGTGGTCCCCTCGGTGAATACCTGGTCTCGGTGATCCCCGGACCTTGAGAGGAACTTCGCCAGAAAGCTGTATTATATATACGCTTTCGCCACGCAATCCATATGAATTTCACCCAAGAGACAACTGATGTTCAAGGATATATTTCAATGGTAATGATACCATACAATTTCAATGACACAACCACGGAGATTTTCCCCGAGCAATCAACAATACACAACCATCCACAATTCTCAATCCACAATCAATTCCCTATGATTAAGATGGCCATCTTATATATGTGTGTCCCGGTGAGTACTCACGACCCCCTTTTGGTCTCGGTCCCGCACAATGTCTCTGGGCCCCTCCTGACCAAGATGATGGTCGGCGTCGCCGCACTCGGGCGGTTGAACGAACCCCGGGTGGACGTGTTTCCACCGGGCAGGTATCGTACCGCTACCAGGCACCCCGGCTGCAGCCCCTCGTGGCCACGCGAAGCGGGTACGGGAAAGCAAGCCAAACCCCACGCCGCTTGCAAGGCGTGTTAGGCCCCAACGGGCGACCCGTACGCGTCTTTTTTGACGGTGTCGTGAACGGCGCCAAACGCTGGGTCGGTGCACGGCCACACGACAGTTTGACGTCCACCGGGCAGGTATCCGTCCCGGTAACTCCTCTCGCCAGACAGGCTCGGGAACGCCGCTTTTCCACACGGCTCAATCAATCCCCCCTTTTTGTCGGAGCGGGGCGAGGAAGAAGAGAAGAATACCCGTCCTTTTTCCTCGTGTCTTTTCCTCTTCCGTTTTCCGGTCACTTCCGTTTCCGGCCACTATTTCAGAAGGGCTCCTGACCCTCCAACCACAACAACCCTTAATATAATACACACGGATAAGCAAAGACCTGAATGGTAATTCACATACATTCACATAAATATGTAACACTCCCCCCCTTCAAGAAAGAAAGTTTGAACCCAGTGAAAACTTTCTTTGCCGGCCAATTTGGAGAAACAAACCAGATAACTCAACCCCCCCACATTATCAGTTCCCCCCGGGCACAGTTATTACTTAAAAATAAAGCAACCAAAATTTCACCACCACCCCTCCAGATTACTCACTCTGGACTAAGCACCAGCAACGACATTGTCCCTGCCAAATCAAACTCCATCTCATGACCCTCTGACTTTGACCGTCAGTTTCTTGTGAATGAAGGTTAAGGGGTTGATCAAAGATCCAAAGTTAAGCCACTCGATAGCACTTTTTCCGGGAGGCCAAGCCGAGTATTCCCTACATGGATGCCTTTAGGAACGGAGAGTTCACGGTTAGTCCGTGCAGGAAAGTTCTCTACATGGGCGCCTTGAGGAACGTGGAGTTCACGGTTAGTCCGTGCATGAAAGTTCACTACATGGACGCCTTTAGGAACGGCGTTCACGGTTAATCCGTGTAGGAATCTTGGCTCGGCGGCTCCGCCGCATTCAGTGCTTCAACTTCTCAGAACTTCCCTAATACTTAGGGTGGGACCACTTGTCCCTGTAGTCCCCTGAATAGCGGTCTCCTTCTCGGCCACTACTTTGCCAATCCTTCCTTCGGGAGCGGCCGTAACTCAGGGAGCCTCCATAATAATATTGATTGCGGCCACCACCAAAACTACCGCCCAGTTGTCCTCTCCTGTAGACCTCTCGACGCCTACGAAATGCCTTCCCTACTGTTATGGTCCGACCCTCCAAATCCTTGCCATTCCAATTCTTCTCTGCCTCTCTGGCGTCTTTTGTGCTGGCAAACGTGACAAAGCCGAACCCTCTTGACTGTTGCGTTTCCCAGTCTCTTACCAACCGCACTTCCACCAGCGGCCCATATCTGTTGAAGACAGAGGTCAGAACTTCTTCCTCTGTTTTGAAGTTCAGTCCCCCTACAAATAACTTGGCCCTTTTGTCGCCATCCCGAGCTGGTGTGGCGTTATTTTCCCTGCTGGGCTCTTTACCAACCCTCAGGTTACCATAAACTTGACCCCCGGCCAAATCATTCCCGATAACCACAGATACACCCTCTACAGGAAGCGTGGCTTGTAAACCGACGGTGACCGGTCCTGACACCAAATCGGACTCCAAATGGATGACATGAAGGGGAGCACTAACACCGCCCCCGATCCCCTGTAAACGAACACTATCCCCCGTTGCCGTCTCCTCGGACCATGGCAAAATGCCTTCAAGCATTAAAGATTGATGTGCCCCTGTGTCCCTCAATATCCTAACCGGTTTCCGGTTAGTCGAGGCTCCATCCCGTGACACAAACCCCTCTGAAATAAATGGTTGGTAACCGTTTTGATGGCGATTTCTCACAATGGCCATTGCGTTTGGAGTCGTAGTAGTCGGACTCCGCTCTGGGTCTTCGCTTTTCATGCGGTAACAACTGGACATCAAGTGTCCAGGTTTCTTGCAAAACGCGCAAGTAGGCCCGGAGAAAAAACTCGTGGTCTGCCTCGGGCCCCCCGAACTATAAGTTTGTCTTGGGCCCGCATCCCTCTGATTTCGAACAGGTGGGGTATCATAGTTGTCCCCATAATCATCTCGAGGCCGCCGCCATGTATGGTCGTTCTCCGCACCTGCTGTTCCATAACTCCCCTGCTGAAGTCTAGGCGAGGAGTTAGGTTTGTGGGCCCCTATTCGGTGGGTTAAAGCATAATCATCTGCCATGGTGGCTGCGTCCCACAACTTTGGTACTTTCTTTTCCTGCAGGTACACTTTGATGTCCTCGTGGACACACTGCTGGAATTCCTCCACCAGGATCAAGTCCCGCAATGTTTCGAAGTCTTTCCCGACTCCTTTTGCCTCTCACCACCGATCAAACATGTTTTCTTTCACTCTGGCAAACTCCACATGGGTCTCACTCTCCCTCTTCCTGGCATTCCTGAATTTTTGCCTGTAAGCTTCCGGAACCAACTCATACGCTTTGAGGATGTGCGTCTTCAGTACCTCATAATCTGCACATTGGTCCATTGGTAGCGCCGAATAAATTTCCTGAGCTTTCCCCACCAGCACACTTTGCACGAGTATGGTCCAGGCCTCCTCCGGCCAGTTTAATTGTCGAGCCACTTTCTCAAAGTGTGGAAAAAATTTCGCGACTTCCTTTTCACTGAACGGTGGAACCAGCCTCACATGTCTGCCCACATCCCAGGTTCTCTGGTTAGGTGTCGACCCCGTCAGCGAGGGTGGTGCCTCTCCCCGTTCTCTCATTAACTCCAGCTCCTTGAATTTGATTTCTTGCTGAAGCTCCATGTCACGTTCCTTTAATTCCCTTTCCGCTTTTCTCTCCTCTGCTTCGAGGTCCCTTGCAGCTCTCCTCTCCTCTGCTTTTCTCCCTTCTAACCTTTCCTGGAGTTCTCGTTCCACTCTCCTTTCCTCTGCTTCTGCTTTCCTTTCTTCTTCTGCTCTTTCCTTTTCTGCTTTCCTTTCTTCTTCTTTTAACCTTTCCTGGAGTTCTCGTTCCACTCTCCTTTCCTCTGCTTGTTTCTCTTCTCTCCTCGCTTCTGCTTTCCTTTCTTCTTCTTTTAACCTTTCCTGGAGTTCTCGTTCCACTCTCCTTTCCTCTGCTTGCTTCTCTTCTCTCCTCTCTTCTGCTTTCCTTTCTTCTTCTGCTCTTTCCTTTTCTGCTTTCCTTTCTTCTTCTTTAATCCGTTCCTGGCTCCGTAATTGCAACTCCAGTTTCCGGAGCTCAACATCTTCTGGTTCTTCGGGTAGCCACTCCCAGGCTAACTCGTCCCATGTTCCTAATCCCACCATAGATTGTATCACCGTGGCCTGCAACTCTGCCTTCCTCAAATTAGTTCGGACCTCCAAGTTAAAATGTTTGGCCAATTTCAAGAGGTCCGACTTTAGCAACGCTCGGAACTGTGCCTCACTCGGGGTTACCCCAAAGTTCTGTGCCACAAACGCCATGGTGTCTATCGTTAACACCTGTTAACCTTCACCCAAGACTTTACCCCAATTTCTCAAAAATATTTACCAATTAATAATTAATTAATAAATTGTAATTAATAAAATATTATTATTTTATTATGTTATACAATTTTAGATCCCGGACGTAGACCCAATTGCGAAACCGCAAATCGTAATTTGGACGAGCCCCCAATTCTGTTACGTGGTCCCCTCGGTGAATACCTGGTCTCGGTGACCCCCGGACCTTGAGAGGAACTTCGCCAGAAAGCTGTATTATATATGCGCTTTCGCCACGCAATCCATATGAATTTCACCCAAGAGACAACTGATGTTCAAGGATATATTTCAATGGTAATGATACCATACAATTTCAATGACACAACCACGGAGATTTTCCCCGAGCAATCAACAATACACAACCATCCACAATTCTCAATCCACAATCAATTCCCTATGATTAAGATGGCCATCTTATATATGTGTGTCCCGGTGAGTACTCACGACCCCCTTTTGGTCTCGGTCCCGCACAATGTCTCTGGGCCCCTCCTGACCAAGATGATGGTCGGCGTCGCCGCACTCGGGCGGTTGAACGAACCCCGGGTGGACGTGTTTCCACCGGGCAGGTATCGTACCGCTACCAGGCACCCTGGCTGCAGCCCCTCGTGGCCACGCGAAGCGGGTACGGGAAAGCAAGCCAAACCCCACGCCGCTTGCAAGGCGTGTTAGGCCCCAACGGGCGACCCGTACGCGTCTTTTTTGACGGTGTCGCGAACGGCGCCAAACGCTGGGTCGGTGCACGGCCACACGACAGTTTGACGTCCACCGGGCAGGTATCCGTCCCGGTAACTCCTCTCGCCAGACAGGCTCGGGAACGCCGCTTTTCCACACGGCTCAATCAATCCCCCCTTTTTGTCGGAGCGGGGCGAGGAAGAAGAGAAGAATACCCGTCCTTTTTCCTCGTGTCTTTTCCTCTTCCGTTTTCCGGTCACTTCCGTTTCCGGCCACTATTTCAGAAGGGCTCCTGACCCTCCAACCACAACAACCCTTAATATAATACACACGGATAAGCAAAGACCTGAATGGTAATTCACATACATTCACATAAATATGTAACAATATATATATATATACTAGCTTGTCTCGGCTCGCTACGCTCGCCTCACCAAGCGTCGATACTGAGGAGCGGGCTTATTTTAGCTGAGGCCAATGACTGTACCTGAGTTGCTGTGTTGTCATGATTTTCACCAATCATAATACAAACAATTACTTGGCACAAATGTATTTGTTGTGTTTGTGATATTGCATTTTTATAGGCAATTTAGGTTGAAGATTTAGGTTGAATGTTTTTTTTTCAAGAAAGAACCCCTCAGCACATACATAGGGGAGGGGAAGGTGCAGACTGGAAGTTTGGGATGATTACACCTCACCACCACGTAATTCAAAACACCTCACCACCACGTAATTCAAAATACCTCACCACCAAGTAATTCAAAACACCTCACCACCATAAAACACATAATAAAAACACCTCACCACCACGAAATTAAAAACACCTCACCACCACGAAATTGAAAACACCTCACAGCCATCAAGCACGTAATAAAAACACCTCACAGCCATAAAACGCGTAATAAAAACACCTCACCACAACGAAATTAAAAACACCTTACAGCCATATAACACATAATAAAAACACCTCACAGCCATAAAACACGTAATAAAAACACCTCACCACAACGAAATTAAAAACACCTTACAGCCATATAACATGTAATAAAAACACCTCACAGCCATAAAACACGTAATAAAAACACCTCACCACCACGAAAATAAAAACACCTCACAGCCATAAAACACGTAATAAAAACACCTCACAACCACAAAATTAAAAACACCTCACAGCCATAAAACACGTAATAAAAACACCTCACCATCACTAAATTAAAAACACCTCACAGCCATAAAACACGTAATAGAAACACCTCACAGCCATAAAACACGTAATAAAAACACCGCACAGCCATAAAACACGTAATATAAACACCTCACAGCCACGAAATTAAAAACACCTCACCACCACGTCATTTAAAAACACCTCACCACCAAGTAATTCAAAACACCTCACCACCACATAATTCAAAACACCTCATCACCAACTAATTCAAAACACCTCACCACCACCTAATTAAAAACACTTCACCACCACGTAATTATAAATACCTCACCACCACGTAATTCAAACACCTCACCACCATGTGATTTAAAAACACCTCACCACCACGTCATTTAAAAACACCTCACCACCACGTGATTTAAAAACACCTCACCACCACGTGATTTAAAAACACCTCACCACCACGTCATTTAAAAACACCTCACCACCACATAATTCAAAATACCTCACCACCACGTGATTCAAAACCACCACAATGTTATTAAAAACACTTCACAACCACGGAAACAAAAGTTTGATGGAGTCGTTAAGTGAGAACACAGACACTGCCCAGATGTGTAGATATCTATCTATAATTCCAGTAATCTCTGTGTGTATGTTTGTATGTTTGTATGTTTGTATGTATGTATGTATGTATGTTTGTCTGTGACCGCTGTTTCTCGACAACCACGGGTCCGATATACTTTAAACTTGCCAGGTATATTGCTGGGGACCCGAGGATGTGCCTTTTCAAGGTTTCATATTAATCGGACAAGTAGTTACCGAGCTATGGCGATTTCTTTACCAAACTCCGCAAGCCGTTCGCTTTGGACCAAACCATTTCATGTAAATAGAGGGGGGGGATTGTCACCGTACTCGCAAGCCGTTCGCTTTGGACCAAACCATTTCATGTAAATAGAGGGGGGGGATATAATTTTAGATATATATATAGTACGGGCATGCCCTAGTATAGATAAATGACTGTACCCGAGTTGCCCTTTTGTCATGGTTTAAACCAATCATAATTCAAACAATTATTTTGCACAAATGTATTTGTAATATACGTGATATCACATTTTATAAACAATTGAAGTTGAAAAAACAAAATTCCCCAAAAAATTCCCAAAAAAAAAAAAAAAATCGGAAAATTTTTCAAAATAAATACCCTTAGGACATACCGACGGGAGAGATATGTGCATTCCAGAAGTTTGGTACGATTTCACAAAAGTTTGAGAAAGTAGTTCAGTGACAACACAGGACAACACAACACAACACAACACAGACGCTGCACAGATCTATATATATTCCTGACTGATGTGGTTTCGGTTTGGCTTATATGTTTATGATTTGGATATTTTGGTCCTGGTTACAATGAAACCAGAGTTAATATTTTGTACAATGAAGAAGTGGTATTACTGGTGAAGGTGAATGCCGATCTGTGTCAACGGACAGATAGCACAGTAGATGAAATCAACAAGGCATTGATTGATGTATACTAATTGCCATGTCAAGAAAGTAGAAGCTGACATTTTGGGCATTAACCCTTTGTCCTGCTTGCTCCAACAAAGAGTTAACTACTGAAACGTCAGCATGTCCTTGCTTCCCACAGGGGTTAACATACCTTAATCAACGTCCTGTTGATTTCATGCATTAATATTTTGTAACCCCAGATTTCCTTCCGGCTTATCTTTGAGTCATTCATTATTGCATGCCTTTTGTAGCCAATTATCTCAAATGAATTAAAAACGAATGTGCTAAATTTGCCGCCCACATTGGTAAGAAGCATTACCACTCAGCGGCTTTTGTGAATGGGTTGAAGGTCCTTTTGATTGTCTTGACAGCATTAAAAGACGAGTCAAAGTTACAGCTAATGTAATAGAGGCAAGAAAAATATTCTCGATTTTCATATTGACTTCTGCTATATTTTGGTAAAGTGCTCCATAATTTACACTACGTGCGATATTCTGATTCAATGAGAAAATTATTGCACAAATACATCATATATATATATATAGTATCTGCATATGCACGTTTATTTGTGTGTAGTGGTCAATGTACAATGTGCGCTGAGTGGGTTCATCAAAAATGTAGTGGTCTGAGAGGGTCATTAACCAGTGTGGCAGCTACATTCAAATGTAAGGTGTGCACAGAGGGAGCTGCAGATGGAGGAAATGTTGAGTTGGATCTTGGAGACGGCGTGAAGCTGGAAGGTGTGAAAACATTTTGCTACCTCGGAGACATGCTGAATGGAGAAGGTGGATCAGACTCGGCAACGGTTGCTCGAGTGAGATGTGCATGGAAGAGGTTTCGGGAACTGAGTGGCGCGCTGATGAGGAGGAGAGTGTCGCTGAAGCTGAAGGGAAAGGTGTATGCTGCATGTGTGAGAAGTGTTATGATTTATGGCAGCGAGACATAGGTAATGAACGTAGAGCAGCAACGAAGGCTGGAAAGGGTGGAAATGCGAATGGTTCGATGGATGTGCGGAGTATCGTTGAGAGAGAGGAAGACAAATGATGAATTGCGAAAGATGATGGGAATATTGCCTGTGATTGATGCTGTGAAGAGGAACAGGTTGAGATGGTTTGGTCATGTGTTGAGGAAGGATGAAAGTGACTGGTTGAGAAGAGTGATGGAAATTAATGTAGAAGGAAGTAGAGGACGGGGAAGACCGAGAAAGACTTGGCTAAAGATGGTGGAAGAAGAAATGCGGGCAAGGGGGTTAACAAGGAGAGATGCAGAAAATAGGCCAAAATGGAGAATATTGTCATGGGGACCGCAAGGCTAACCCCCGCTCTAGCAGGGAAAATGGCCTTAAAATGCATGTTGTTGTTGTTGTATATGCACGTTTATTTATTTTATATTTTTTGAGCTATCAACACAATACAAAATGCTACATGTGTTTTTATCACACAAACTACACATTTCACAAAAATCACTTGCAGACATTTTATTTCCCCCCCTACCCATTCCGTCACAGCAAATCAATGCAATGTGCCCTAGTCCACAGCGATTGTCTGATGTCCATGTTATATGACACGTTGGCTCTATCGGGAGAAGCAGAGTGAAAGCACTGTGAGATCGTACTGATATCCTCCTGCTTTGTAGCAAATACTTTACATGGCTCTGTGGGTCTCAGGGCTCTGTGTGTGTTTGGTCCAGGAGATGCTTGTTATTCCAATGCAGATGAATGTCTCGAACAGAACTGAAAAGCTGCAGCAATACTTTGGCCAGAAAGTGTATTAGGAGCAAGTCGTTGACGGACTGGTGAGGACAGTCTTTCGAACTGCGTTTTGTCCAAAAAAAATCTTAGCAATGATATCAACACATGTATTTCTTCCATTCATAGGATTATATATATTTAAATATTATACTGGTGGGCATTGGCGAAGTTTGGGGGGGGGGCGGAGGGGAAATGCCCCCACCTTAATTTTTTCAGTAGTTTTTTATTTTTTTTATTTTTTTGTATACAAGATCGAGGCTCGTGAAAGAGCGAACATTAATCACACAGAAAGACAAACCGGCACATAAAACAAATAACATCGGGAGCGGTAGACAAGATGGGGAGAGAGGGGGAAGGACACAAACAAAACATTTGAGAGCAGGGACCGAGAGACATGGAGACATCGAGAGATCTGTGGGAGGGAGAGGGCTTTGGGGGGGAGGCATGGGAAGGGCGGGTGGGAGAGGTATAAAACACATGGACACTGCTAGGACTTCCAGGAAATAAGTTGGTATTTCAAAAAAGTAACACCCTGAAGTCAGCATCTGTAACACCCTGAAGGTACAGGACATTAAATCAGTCAGTTAGTCAGTGAGTCCGCGATGAATGGTTAGAAAGAGCTTTATACAGTGACGTGAAAAAGTAAGTACACCCCATGTCAAATTTTGACTTTTTCAACATATTTCAACATACAGCTATTTGATCTTCATTTCAACAATATTGATAGATAAAGGTGATATAATACAACAAATATTATGAAACATTTACATTTTGTAGTCCATTGTATAATTTAAATAAACATAAATGCAAATTTCGCATGTGGAAAAAGTAAGTAAACCCTTGGCTCTAATAGGTGGTATTGCCCCCTTTGGCAGAAACAACCTCAAGTAGGCGTTTCTTATAACTGTGTACCAGTCTCTGACATCGACTGGGAGAAATTTTTCCCCACTCCTCCATGCAGAATTATTTCAGCTGGACGATGTTTGAGGGGTTTCTTGCATGCACAGCTCGTTTCAAATCCCCCCCCATCTCGATGGGATTTAGATCCGGGCTTTGACTTGGCCATTCCAGAACCCTCCATTTCTTTCTTTTCAGCCATTCCTTGGTGGATTTACTGGTATGTTTAGGGTCATTGTCATGTTGCAAGATCCACCTTCGTTTGAGCTTCAACACTCCGACAGATTGCCTCACATTATCCTCAAGCACCCTCTGGTACAATGAAGAATTCATAGTGGATTCTATGATGGTGAGCTGCCCAGGCCCTGATGCAGCAAAGCTGCCCCAAACCATAATATTTCCACCACCATGCTTTACAGTTGGTATCAGGTTCTTGTGGTCAAATGCTGTCTTTTGTTTTCGCCAAACATGTCTTCTGGTACTGTGGCCAAATAGCTCTACCTTTGACTCATCTGTCCAGAGCACATTGTTCCAGAAGTGCTGGTCTTTGCCTAGGTGTTCATTGGCAAACTTTAGTCTTGCCCTGATGTTCTTTCTGGACAGCAAAGGTTTCCTCCTGACACACCTCCCATGTAGATCAAATTTGTGCAGCCTCTTTCTAATGGTAGTCTCGTGCACTTTGACATCAACAGTGGCAAGAGCTAACTGAACGTCCTGCGATGACATTCTGGGGTTCTTAGAGACTTATTTCAGCATCTTGCGGTCTGCTCTCGGGCTGAACTTGCTGGGGCGGCCTGGCCTGAACAAGTTGGCAGTTGTTTGGAATCTTCTCCACTTGTAGATGATCTTCCGGACAGTCGAATGATTGATTTCAAATTGTTTGGAGATTTTTTAAAATCCCTTCCCAGACTCGTAGGCATCTATAACCTTCTTTCTGAAGGCATCAGTGAGCTCTTTTGATCTCGGCATGGTGACGCCGCACACTTCAAAAACAAAGACCAAACCAAAATAATGTCTGAGGTTTAAATAAGACAGGTTCCTCCAAGATCCTCTCTAACTATGTTCTAATCATTTGCACCTGAGCTGGGAAATTTGCACCTGAGTCTAATGTTAGGTATTTGAAGTAGTGATAAATGTCGGGGTGTACTTACTTTTTCCACATGCGAAATTTGCATTTATGTTTATTTAAATTATACAATGGACTACAAAATGTAAATGTTTCATGATATTTGTTATATTATATCACCTTTATCTATCAATGTCGTTGAAATGAAGATCAAATAGCTGTATGTTGAAATAAGTTGAAAAAGTCAAAACTTTACATGGGGTGTACTTACTTTTTCACGTGACTGTATATTAGATATTATATAAGAGAAAGGCAAAGAGAGGGAGAAAAGTAGAATGAAACGAGGTTGACATTGGAAGATTGTGTGAGGAGGGATATCAATAATATGTTTTCTGATTCATGTTCAAAATACAACATTCAATTGAAATTAAGTTGTTCCTCAATGATAACATCCATTTGTCGACAGACAGACAGACAGACAGAGTAAACCAATTGCTTAACCTCGCTTTTTGCTTTGCGCACTTAATGTAACTGTCACCCTCGTGGTTTTGATGCATGGCAATGCATCAATCCATGTAATTCAATAGAAGAAGAAGAATCCTGAGGGGCTGTCTGCCAGCGCTACTTGTTAGTGGATTTAAGGCATCACACAAATGTATGACCCTGATCAAATGCCAAACATTCCTGTCATCTTTAATGGAACATCACACCTGAGCAGCCAGTTCATAAAAAGATTGAAGAACTTTTTACCCTCGCCAGAGGAGAGGGTATTGCATTTGAGTCCGTTTGTTTGTCTGTTTGTTACTTGCCGGAAAAGATTCCGGCAAGTATGTTGATCGGTTGGTTTGTCTGTCTGTCTGTTTGTTACTGGCCGGAAAAGATTCCGGCAAGTATGTTGATCGGTTGGTTTGTCTGTTTGTCTGTTTGTTACTGGCCGGAAAAGATTCCGGCAAGTATGTTGATCGGTTGGTTTGTCTGTTTGCCTGTCTGTCTGTGCGCAGCACTACGTCTACACCGTTGCACGTAGAATCGCCAAACTTTACACACATATTTGTCTTGCCCTGGAATAGACTGTGCCCAATTTTTAACTCTCTCGGCCCAAGGCCTCGGTTATGACGTCATAATTTGACAATTCGACAAGTACAAAACTTCATCCAATGAAGATGCAATTTCTTGAGCGACATGACGGCATAAACTGTGGAGAAAAAATAATAATGATGACATCATCGGTCAAGTGGTTCGGCCGCCATCTTGGAAAAACCGAAAAACTTTGCACCTCTATATCTCCGAAAGTGCTGAATCGAAAAAATTTAGACATGGCTTATTGTAAAGAACTCTCCATGGGGAATGAAATATGTTAATGACGATGTCATAGGTGCATCCATTATGACGTCATAATTCGACAAGTACAAAACTTCATCCGATCAAGATGAAATTTATTGAGCATAATCTAGGAATAAATTAGTTTAGATAATGATGACAAAATAGATGATAGTAAACAAATAATGATGACGTCATTGGTCACGTGGTTCGGCCGCCATATTTGTCCAAAATGGCCGATCAAAAAAGTATGTTCCGGCAAGTCCTCGGTCTCTGACCGATTTTTCATTTGTCTGCTTGTTTGTTTGTCTGTTTGTCCGTATAGAATAAATATGATTTTCTCTGCAATCGTTGGTCCGATTGACAAGGAAATTTTCACCGTAGGTGCAACGCCACCTGTATAATTTTTTAATGATAATTATGACGTCATAGGTCACGTGGTTCGGCCGCCATCTTGGAAAAATCGAAAAATCTGCACCTCTATATCCCCGAAAGTGCTGAATAGAAAAACTTGAGACATAGCTCATTGGAAAGAGCTCTCCATGGGGAATTAAATATGTTAATGATGATGTCATATGTGCCTCCATTATGACGTCATAATTCGACAAGTACAAAACTTCATCCGATCAAGATGAAATTTATTGAGCATAATCTAGGAATAAATTCGTTTAGAAAAAAAATAATGATAACGTCATCGGTCACGTGGTTCTGCCGCCATATTTGTTTTAACACAAAAGCCTTAAAAATCACTGAAAATACATCCTGGTGAGGTTTTGCAATCTCTGATTGCTCTTTTTCTTGTTTTGCTCTTGAAATCTAATGACGACTGCGCTGGTAGACAGGTTTAACAATGCATGGTAAAAACAGAAAGTTGTTCAATGTTTGCAAACTGCTGAATGAAGTCAGAAGCTTGTGTTTCACTGTTCGCCCTGTCCTTTGCTTCTTGATTCCCACCGTGGTTCAGGAAAGCATATCAGAATTGCTCCCTTCCACGGAGCCTGTAATGGTTTGGCAGAGAAGGCAGTGAACATTATCACGTCTGTTCAGGCCAAGATCAAGAGTGGGACTCTCACCATGAAGCTGGCTCGTGTGTTGTTTAGCTATCAACCAACTCCACACATCTACCCAGGAAACTGATGCAAAATTACTCAACGGGTATATCGACTTATAACTTCACTGCACCGACATTATCCAGACCTCAATGCTCATATGTAGAAGTAGAAGTCAAAAATGAAACAAAAATTGCAGCAGAATAGATGCACAACTCAGGATGTTTTTGTCAACTGGTGATCTAGTCCATGCGCGAAGCTATTTTAAGGATAATCGATGGTTAATAAGGAAGATCGTGTCGCAAATGGGCCCTGTTTATTTTGTTGTGGAACTGGGCGGTGGTGATTTCATGAGGAGGAATCAATACCTGCAGCTACACAAATGAGAGAGTTGGACCATGCTGAACATTCAACTCCATCAGTTAGGTGAGGAACCTCCTTCGCGAGAGGATGCTGAACATTCTACTCCATCAGGTGGGTGAGGTACCTCCTTCACAAGAGGATGCTGAACATTCAACTCCATCAGTTGGGTGAGGCACCCCCTTCGCAAGAGGATGCTGAAAATTCATCTCCATCAGTTGGGTGAGGCACCTCCTTCGCAAGAGGATGCTGAACATTCAACTCCATCAGTCGGCTTAGGAACCGCCTTCGCAAGAGGATGCTGAGCATTCATCTCCATCATTTGGGTGAGGAACCTCCTTTACAAGAGGATGCTGAACATTCATCTTCATCAGTTGGGTGAGGAACCTCCTTCGCAAGAGGATGCTGAGCATTCATCTCCATCATTTGGGTGAGGAACCTCCTTTACAAGAGGATGCTGAACATTCATCTTCATCAGTTGGGTGAGGAACCTCTTTCGCAAGAGGATGCTGAACATTCAACTCCATCAGTTGGGTGAGGCACCTCCTTCACAAGAGGATGCTGAACATTCATCTCCATCATTTGGGTGAGGAACCTCCTTTACAAGAGGATGCTGAACATTCAACTCCATCAGTTGGGTGAGGCACCTCCTTCACAAGAGGATGCTGAACATTCAACTCCATCAGTTGGGTGAGGCACCTCCTTCACAAGAGGATGCTGAACATTCAACTACATCAGTTTGGAGAGGAAACCCCTCCACAAGAGGATGCTGAACATTCATCTCCATCAGTTGGTTGAGGAACCTCTTTCGCAAGAGGATGCTGAACATTCACCTCCATCAGTTTGGTGAGGAACCTCCTTCACAAGAGGATGCTGAACATTCATCTCCATCAGTTTGGAGAGGAAACTCCTCCACAAGAGGATGCTGAACATTCATCTCCATCAGTTGGGTGAGGAACCTCCTTTGCACGAGGATGGATATGATAAGTCCAGCAGCAGGAGCTTCCATTTCTGCTGACATGGAAAGGCACAGATTTTTCTGGAACATTCTTTAAATCCAGCCAAATGTCCATTCTTCTCGATGTCTCTCTGGAAGGATCATCAAATGAAAATAATGACCGTATTTGCAATAAAGAGCATGGACTAAAAAGGGCAAAAATCACTGGGAAAGGGGACAAGTGAAACTCGAGCTTCCAGGGAAGCAGAACTCAACTGAACTGACTGGACAACTTTAAAGTAGATCAGTTGTCTGTACTAGATTTGACTTAAGATAGCACCCTACCTTGTGTGGTAAGAGTCTCACACACCAAGTTTGATCAAAATCCATAAATATTTGTGGACGTTAAAGTCTTAACGTCGTTTCGGGGATGAAAAAAATATGGCGGCCTATGGCGGCCATTTTGTGACGGATCGGGTTTGAATGCAATAGCAACCTACCTTGTGTGGTAAGAGTTAAACATTCTAAGTTTGATCAAAATCTGTTAATATTTGTGGACGCCAGAGTGTTAACGTCGTTTTCATGACCAAAAACAAAATGGCCGCCTAAGTCAGCCATTTTTCAACGAATCGGGCTGAAATGTAATACCAACATGGTCCTTGGGGAAGGGATGCTGCTTGTCAAGTTTTATCAGAATCGGTTGATATTTGTGGACGCTGGAGTGTTAACGTCGAAAAGTTAACGTCGAAAAGCAACCTACCTTGTGTGGTAAGAGTTAAACATTCTAAGTTTGATCAAAATCTGTTAATATTTGTGGACGCCAGAGTGTTAACGTCGTTTTCATGACCAAAAACATTGACCTCCATTGACCAGCCTCCCCCCCTTCACATGCCTCCCCCCCAAAGCCCTCTCCCTCCCACAGATCTCTCGATGTCTCCATGTCTCTCGGTCCCTGCTCTCAAATGTTGTGTTTGTGTCCTTCCCCCTCTCTCCCCATCTTGTCTACCGCTCCCGATGTTATTTGTTTTATGTGTCTGTTTGTCTTTCTGTGTGATTAATGTTCGCTCTTTCACGAGCCTCGATCTTGTATACAAAAAGTTAACGGACGACAGCCGACAGACGACGACAGACGACGGACGCCGGAGGGTTCAGTATGTGATGAACTCAACTGGACGGCAGTCCAGTTGAGTTAAAAAGACAAAAGGTACAAAAGGTTTACCTAAGCATGCAGATCTTATATTGGGATAAAGAAGGTGACAGTTGGTTGACGTAAGAATCATTTTTTTCGTAATGGTTAAACACAAACATCCATTATGTATACCTTAACAAGTAGTGCACCTGGTCAGAGGTTGAAAAATAATTGATAGGCATGACGCAAAGCTTCCATGTAATGATGTAGCCTCAGCTGTGAGGCCTGGAGTGTTAAACAGGAAGATAGAAATAAGATTTTAAAAGTTGAAAGGAATAATTTTTTTGTGCAAAATGAAATGGAGGAATGTCTAATCTCTGAACTTATCCTTTAATCTACCGTAGTTATTAAACCGAGAAAAATGTAGCATTAAATACTTTTATCCCTCCGCCCGCTCCAGCTCCCCCAAACAACCAAATATGTTTGAATCTGGCCAATCAGAAAATATATCAATTACTTATGATTATCAAGGCTATACTATAGGTAAACAACTATTTCGAGGTTTACGATTAAAGTAAAGTTAAGTATAGGGTGTTGTAGAATTAATATGATTTACAACATCCTTTAAATATTAATATTATACTTCAGGAATGGCAGTTAATGTTCAATTAATTATTAGAATTGTGAGGAAGAGACGTGAAAAAAACAATAATATATATTTTTTCATTGATGTGACAGACTCTAAACTCAGCGTTGGTGCTGTCGAAGGAGTTTATTGGCAGGGGTTACACTGGGTGGTTTGCCATTGCCTTCTCAACTTTTTTGTCTGTGCTCTATCCTTTTGAATGCTGAGGGTCAAGCGAGGGAGCAGCACGTATTATTTTTAAAGTCTTTTGTATGACACGGTTGGGATTTAGAACCACCGACCACCCAGACTCATAACGGACACTAACCATTACCCCACTGAGTCTTGTGTATGTGTGTTTAAATATATATATATATATACAGTCACGTGAAAAAGTAAACACACCCAATGTAAAGTTTTGACTTTTTCAAAATATTTCAAAATACATCTATTTGATCTTCATTTCAACAATATTGATAGATAAAGGTGATATAATATAACAAATATCATGAAACATTTACATTTTATAGTCCATTGTATTATTATTATTATTATTTTTTGTATACTGAATCGAGGCTCGTGAAAGAGCTAACATTTACATCACAAACAAATCAACCAGACAAACAAAATATATAAAAAGAGGGAGCGGAAGACAAGATGGGGAGAGAAGGGGAAGCACACAAACACAACATTTGAGAGCAGGGAGATGTGTGGGAGGGAGAGGGCTTGGGGGGAGGAGGCGTGGGAAGGGGGGGGTGGGGGTGGGAGAACTATCAAACACAACGACACCAAGGACGTCCAGGACAGAAGTTGGTATTTCAAAAAAGTGGAATTGGGGTGAAATTAGCGGGGGTAGAAAAGATAAAGGTTTTCGATGGGGGAAGATAAGAGATGGTGGTGAACAGCAGTTTTAAAGACCTGGAGGGTGGAGTGGGATTGAAGAGAGTGAGGGAGTTTGTTCCAGAGGCGGGAGAAAAGAGGAATGAAGGAGTGAAGGTGAGCAGAGAGTCTTGATTTTGGCAGTTTAACCATAAAAGGGTTGCAGGCAGATCTTGTGCGACCTGTCGGAATATTTGGTGGACCGAGCCCAGAGAGAGCTAGGGGAGCAAGACCGGAGAGGAGTCGGTAGAAGACGAAAAGACCACCAACCTGCCTGCGGTGAGTAAGTGAAAGGCCCTCGGAGATAGCGTCATCGCGGGAGATTCCAATGATCCTGAACGCTTTGGTTTCAACAGCGTGAAGACGAGCTAGGTGTGAGGCAGGAGCACCAGCCCAGAGGGGAGAGCAGTACTCCATTGAGCTGCGGATGAAAGCCTTGTATGTGGTGAGGAGCTCAGGTGTGCCAAGGAAGGACTTCGCACGATGGAGGATGCCCAGTCGGCGACTGGCTTTGGAGGCCAGCTTGGAATGTGGTTTTCCCAGGAAAGATCATGGCAGATAGTGAGACCCAAAAGCTTGAGTGACAGAACTTCTTGGAGAGGATTATTCAGAAAGTAGATGGGAGGGTTGTCCAGTCAGTCTTTTCGGAGAGACATAGAAAGAGTGTGAGATTTGTCAGGATTGAAAGACATGTTCCACTTGTTTGCCCAGTCTGTGATTTTGTCCAGGTCTGCAGAGAGTGAGGAGGCTGCAGACTGCCGATCTGAGGGATGAGGAATGGAGCGGCAGAGAGTGGAGTCATCAACAAAGAGATAGAGAGGATTTTCAAGAGAGTCAGAGAGATCATTGATGAAGACCAGAAAAAGCACAGGGCCCAGAACACTGCCTTGGGGAACTCCAGCCTGAACAGGATGAGGAGATGAGAGAGACCCACTCAGGGCCACACGTTGACTACGACTAAAGAGGAAGTCCGCCAGCCATGCATGGAGATTTCCATGGATACCAAAGGAGGAGAGTTTGGTGAGCAGAGCGGGGTGCCAGACTTGGTGCCAGCGCAAACAAGTGAAACATGTTCCACTTGTTTGCCCAGTCTGTGATTTTGTCCAGGTCTGCAGAGAGTGCGGAGGCTGCAGACTGGCAATCTGAGGGATGAAGGATGGAGCGACAGAGAGTAGAGTCATCAGCAAAGAGATAGAGAGGATTTTCAAAAGAGTCAGAGAGATCATTGATGAAGACCAGAAAAAGCACAGGGCCCAGAACACTGCCTTGGGGAACTCCAGCCTGAACAGGAAAAGGAGATGAGCGAAACCCATTCAGGGCCACACGTTGACTACGACTAGAGAGGACGTCCGCCAGCCATGCGTGGAGAATTCCATGGATACCAAAAGAGGAGAGTTTGGTGAGCAGAGCGGGGTGCCAGACCATATCGAAGGCATGTGATATGTCAAGGGAGACAGCTCTAATTTCCTGTTTAGCATTGAGGACCTCCATCCATTGTTGAGAAAGCAGAAGCAGCATGTCCAGAGTAGAGTGACCAGGTCTGAAACCAAATTGATGATCAGAGTTCAAGCCATTGGAGAAGAGGAAAGATTTCATATCTGAAGCAATGATGGATTCCATGACTTTGCTGATAATTGGGAGAAGGCTGATTGGTCTGTAGTTGCTGTGATCTGTTTTTGCACCTTTTTTGTGCAAAGCGGTGATGTTGGCAGATTTCCAAGCAGATGGAAGATGACATTGAGCAAAAGAGAGGGTGAAGAGAACAGAGAGAGGGAGTGAAAGAGCGGAAGAACAGGATTTTAGGACCCATGGGCTGATGCCGTCAGGTCCAGTTGCAGAATCAGAGTCGAGGGTTGACAGAAACTTTTCCACCTTGTCAGGAGGAAAGGACACAGAGTCCAGGAGCAGCTGGGTACGACTGGGTACGGTGGGTACAGAGAGGGATGGGTTTGGGACACAATATTTAGAGGCAAACACAGAGTTGAGGCATTCAGCTTTTTCACGTGCGGAGTCAGCTGTGTGGCCGTTTGAGGTGAGGGAAGGGATGGAGGGGGAACAAACACCAGAAACAGATTTGACCAGACGCCACCAGGATTTGGAAGAGGGAGACAGATAAGAGATTTCGCTCTTGAGAACAGAGAGATATTGTTTCCTGGCTCTCCTGAGGGTGGACACACAGTTGTTTCGGGCTTTGTGAAAGGAAATGAGATTTCCTTCCGTTGGATTTGCTTTCCAGGAGACAAAAGCAAGTTGTTTCTGGGCAATAGCCTCACCACAAGATTCCGTGTACCATGGACGGGAAGAAGGGTATGACAACTGAAGACGAGATGGGATAAATCTGTGCATGAGAGAGAGCAATTTACTTTGGAGGAATTCCCAGGATGAGTTGATGTCAGAGGCAGTAGAGATGGGAGACCAGTCTAGATGATTGATGGCTGCTTGAAAACCGTGCCAGTTGGCCTGAGTGAAATGCCAGACTCGTCGACGCTGAGGAGGCTCTCTGAGAATGGTCAGAGAGATGTCCAATTTAACAAGCACATGATCAGATGAGCTGATTGGAGCAGAAGAAGAGCAGCAGACATTTTCTGGGAAGTTAGTCAAAACCAAGTCCAGAAGAGAAGATGCGCTGTTGACTGAGATCCGGGTCGGGAAATTGACAGATTGTGTCAGTCCCAGTGAGTCACAGAAGTCCTTTACTGAAGAGCCATGGCTGGTGAGAGGGGTACCCACACCCAGCCAACTGGCATGGTGACAACTGAAATCACCACATATGAGGAAGAGAGAGTTGTGATGGGTAGATAGAAGTTGGTCCATATTATCAGACAGCGAGATGTAGATGGAGTCATTACTGTTTGGTGGACAGTACAACACACATATGAACAAAAGGTGAGAGCGAAGGGGAAGCCGTAGCCAAAGGTATTCCTGGGGGTGAGGTGGAGAGAGGGCAGTGCAGGGCGAGTGAGGAAGAGAGTTTTTTTTTTACAAAGATAGCAACCCCACCTCCAGGACGAGGCTCAGGGCCATCATACCGGAGGAGGGAGTAACCTGGGAGAGATACCAAGGAATCAGAGACATCATGATGGAGGAAAGTTTCTGTTAAGCAGATCATGTCTGGTTTGTCAGAAGCAACCTGTATGGAGAGATCAGTCAAGTTTGAGCGAAGGCCCCGGATGTTTGAGGTCCATACTGTTAAAGAAGAGGAAGGGGGAGCATCGGATACAGAACGGGGGGGGGGGGGGGGGTGGTAGTGTAAGAGGAGGAAGAGGTAGGGAGAGCTGTTGAAGGTGTGTCAGAGATTTCAGAATAGCTTGGAGAAAGGGAAGAATGGGGTGGACAAAAGGTTTGATGGTGATTGGGTGAGGCACAGTGGGGTGTTATTTGAGGAGGGGGAAGAGTGAGGCAGAAGGTTGAGGGAGATGAAGGTGAAAGTTGGAAGGGGGAAGAAGCGGGGAGGACGCTTTGAGGAGGAGGGGTGAGAGGGGAGTCTAGGAGGGGAGGAGCGAGGGAGATTCTCGGAGGGGAGGGGTGTGGGGGGAGTTTAGGAGGGAAGGGGCAAAGGTGGAGATTTGAAAGGGATGGGTGATGGTGAAGATTTGGAGGGGAGGGGCAAGGGGGAAGATTTGAAAGAGATGGGTGATGGGGATGATTTGGAGGGGAGGACCAAGTAGGTAGATTTAGAGGGGAGGGGTGATGGGGAAGTTTTGGAGGGGAGGGGTGATGGGGAAGTTTTGGAGGGAAGGGGTGATGGGGAAGATTTAGAGGGGAGGGGCAAGGGGGAAGATTTGAAAGGGATGGGTGATGGGGAAGATTTGGAGGGGAGGGGCAAGGGGGAATATTTGAAAGAGATGGGTGATGGGAAAGATTTGGAGGGGAGGGGCAAGGGGGTAGATTTGGAGGGGAGAGGTTATGGGGAAGTTTTGAAGGGGAGGGGTGATGGGGAAGTTTTGGAGGGAAGGGGTGATGGGGAAGTTTTGGTGGGAAGGGGTGATGGGGAAGATTTGGAGGGGAGGGGAGAGATTGGATTTTGAAAAGTGTACGATTAATGGGAAACGAACATTTATTGCAAAATGAGTTTCTTGAGACCTTCGAGTCAAAAATACGTTTGAGGACGCTGAATAATTTAAATAAACATAAATGCAAATTTTGCATGTTGAAAAAGTAAGTGCATCCCTACATTTATCACTACTTCAAATACCTAAAATTAGAATCAGGTGCACCAGCTCAGGTGAAAATGATTAGAACATCGTTAGAGAGGATCTTGGAGGAACCTGTCTTATTTAAACCTCAGACATTTAGTTTGGTTTGCTCTTTGTTGTTGAAGTGTGCGGCGTCACCATGCCTAGATCAAAAGAGCTCTCTGAGGCCTTCAGAAAGTAGGTTACAGATGCCTACGAGTCTGGGAAGGGATTTAAAAAGTTCTCCAAACAATTTGAAATCAATCATTCGACTGTCCGGAAGATCATCTACAAGTGGAGAAGATTCCAAACAACTGCCAGCATGTTCAGCCCGAAAGCAGACCACAAGATGCTGAAAGAAGTCTCTAGGAACCCCAGAATGTCATCACGGGACCTGCAGGTAGCTCTTGCCACTGATGATGTCAAAGTGATCGAGTCTACCTTTAGAAAGAGGCTGCACAAATTTGATCGACATGGGAGGTGTGCCAGGAGGAAACCTTTGCTGTACTGAAAGAACACCAGGGCAAGACTAAAGTTTGCCAATGAACACCTAAGCAACGACCAGCACTTCTGGAACAATGTGCTCTGGACAGATGAGTCAAAGGTAGAGCTATTTGGCCACAGCACCAGAAGACATGTTTGGCGAAAACCAAACACCGCATTTGACCACAAGAACCTGATACCAACTGTAAAGCATGGTGTTGGAAATATTATGGTTTGGGGCAGCTTTCCTGCATCAGGGCCTGGGCAGCTCACCATCATAGAATCCACTATGAATTCTTCATTGCACCAGAGGGTGCTTGAGGATAATGTGAGGCCATCTGTCGGAGTGTTGAATCTCAACCGAAGGTGGACCTTGCAACATGACAATAACCCTAAACATTCCAGTAAATCCACCAAGAAATGGCTGAAAAGAAAGAAATGGAGGGTTCTGGAATGGCCAAGTCAAAGCCCGGATCTAAATCCCATCGAGATGTTGTGGGGGGATTTGAAACGAGCTGTGCATGCAAGAAACCCCTCAAACATCGCACAGCTGAAAGAATTCTACATGGAGGAGTGGGAAAAAATTTCTCCCAGTCGATGTCAGAGAATTGTAGACAGTTATAAGAAACGCCTACTTGAGGTTGTTTCTGCCAAAGGGGGCAATACCACCTATTAAAGCCAAGGGTGTACTTACTTTTTCCACATGCGAAATTTGCATTTATGTTTATTTAAATGATACAAAGGACTACAAAATGTAAATGTTTCATATTTGTTATATTATATCACCTTTATCTATCAATATTGTTGAAATGAAGATTAAATAGCTGTATGTTGAAATATGTTGAAAAAGTCAAAACTTTACATGGGGTGTACTTACTTTTTCACGTGAGTGTATATATATAATAATCTATATAATAATAGCGTAAGGACTCGACTTTGTTATCCCTTTTACGCCGCACCCAGTGACCCGATGCCCACGGCACTAATGGATTTACGATCTACGAACCGCGCTCTTTGTTTATCACGTACAGCCATACTCGAAAAATCTGAATTAGCCGACGTTGGGGCCCAAAAGCATCCGATTAACTGCCGATACGACGCCATCTTACGACGCCATCGTATTGGCGTCTGCTGGGCGAAGGCGAAGCAAGCCGTCCGCTGATTGGACAGGCAAAGGCGAAAGCAAGCCGTCCACTGAGTGGACAATCCAGAGCATACATTTGTGCCGGTGTCGGCGATCGTTGTTCATCTACGCACTCTTCATTCTCATCTTTCTTCCTAACTCTTACTCGGACAAGCAAATCCCCTATGCCATCCATAATGGTACACTCTATCCATACACCACATCCTCCCTTCCGTGGATGTTCCACGGGTTTCGGCTAGTATATATATATATATATACTAGCTTGGCTCGGCTCGCGTACTGAGGTACGGGCTTATTTTAGTTGAGGATAATGACTGTACCTGAGTTGCTGTGCTGTCATGATTTACACCAATCATAATACAAACAATTATTTTGCACAAATGTATTTGTTGTGTTTGTGATATTACATTTTTATAGGCAATTTAGGTTGAAGATTTTGGTTGAATGTTTTTTTTTTCAAGAAAGAACCCCTCAGCACATACAAAGGGGAGGGGTAGGTGCAGACTGGAAGTTTGGGACGATTACACCTCACCACCAACTAATTTAAAACACCTCACCACCACGAAATTAAAAACACCTCACAGCCAGGAAATTAAAAACACCTCACAGCCATAAAACATGTAATAAAAACACCTCACCACCACGAAATTAAAAACACCTCACCACCACAAAATTAGAAACACCTCACAGCCATAAAACACATTATAAAAACACCTCACAGCCATAAAACACGTAATAAAAACACCTCACAGCCATAAAACACGTAATAAAAACACCTCACAGCCATAAAACACGTAATAAAAACACCTCACAGCCATAAAACACGTAATAAAAACACCTCACAGCCATAAAACACGTAATAAAAACACCTCACAGCCATAAAACACGTAATAAAAACACCTCACAGCCATAAAACACGTAATAAAAACACCTCACAGCCATAAAACACGTAATAAAAACACCTCACAGCCATAAAACACGTGATAAAAACACCTCACAGCCATAAAACACGTAATAAAAACACCTCATAGCCATAAAACACGTGATAAAAACACCCCACAGCCATAAAACACGTAATAAAAACACCTCACAGCCATAAAACACGTAATAAAAACACCTCATAGCCATAAAACACGTGATAAAAACACCTCACAGCCATAAAACACGTAATAAAAACACCTCATAGCCATAAAACACGTAATAAAAACACCTCATAGCCATAAAACACGTGATAAAAACACCCCACAGCCATAAAACACGTAATAAAAACACCTCACAGCCATAAAACACATAATAAAAACACCTCATAGCCATAAAACACGTGATAAAAACACCCCACAGCCATAAAACACATTATAAAAACACCTCACAGCCATAAAACACGTAATAAAAACACCTCACAGCCATAAAACATGTAATAAAAACACCTCACAGCCATAAAACACGGAATAAAAACACCCCAAAGCCATAAACACGTAATAAAAACACCTCACAGCCATAAAACACGTAATAAAAACACCCCACAGCCATAAAACACGTAATAAAAACACCTCACAGCCATAAAACACGTAAGAAAAACACCTCACAGCCATAAAACACGTAATAAAAACACCTCACCACCACAAAATTAAAAACACCTCAGCCATAAAACACGTAAGAAAAACACCTCACAGCCATAAAACACGTAATAAAAACACCTCACAGCCATAAAACACGTAATAAAAACACCTCACCACCACAAAATAAAAACACCTCACAGCCATAAAACACGTAATAAAAACACCTCACAGCCATAAAACACGTAATAAAAACACCTCACAGCCATAAAACACGTGATAAAAACACCTCACAGCCATAAAACACGTAATAAAAACACCTCATAGCCATAAAACACGTGATAAAAACACCCCACAGCCATAAAACACGTAATAAAAACACCTCACAGCCATAAAACACGTAATAAAAACACCCCACAGCCATAAAACACATTATAAAAACACCTCACAGCCATAAAACACGTAATAAAAACACCTCACAGCCATAAAACATGTAATAAAAACACCTCACAGCCATAAAACACGGAATAAAAACACCCCAAAGCCATAAACACGTAATAAAAACACCTCACAGCCATAAAACACGTAATAAAAACACCTCACCACCACAAAATTAAAAACACCTCACAGCCATAAAACACGTAAGAAAAACACCTCACCACCACAAAATTAAAAACACCTCACCACCACGAAATTAAAAACACCTCACCACCACGTCATTAAAAACACCTCACAGCCATAAAACACGTAATAAAAACTCCTCACCACCACGAAATTAAAAACACCTCACAGCCATAAAACACGTAATAAAACACCTCACCACCACAAAAGTAAAAACACCTCACCACCACGAAATTAAAAACACCTCACCACCACGTCATTAAAAACACCTCACAGCCATAAAACACGAAATAAAAACACCCCAAAGCCATAAAACACGTAATAAAAACACCTCACCACCACAAAATTAAAAACACCTCACCACCACGAAATTAAAAACACCTCACCACCACGAAATTAAAAACACCTCACAGCCATAAAACACGTAATAAAAACTCCTCACCACCACGAAATTAAAAACACCTCACAGCCATAAAACACGTAATAAAACACCTCACCACCACAAAATTAAAAACACCTCACCACCACGAAATTAAAACACCTCACCACCACAAAATTAAAAACACCTCACCACCACGAAATTAAAAACACCTCACCAACACGAAATTAAAAACACCTCACCACCACGAAATTAAAAACACCTCACCACCACGAAAATAAAAACACCTCACAGCCATAAAACACGTAATAAAAACACCTCACCACCACGAAATTAAAAACACCTCACAGCCATAAAAGTCATAATAAAAACACCTCACCACCACATCATTTAAAACACCTCACCACCAAGTAATTCAAAACACCTCACCACCACGTCATTCAAAACACCTCACCACCACGTAATTATAAATACCTCACCACCACGTAATTCAAAACACCTCACCACCACGTCATTTAAAAACACCTCACCACCACATAATTCAAAATACCTCACCAGAACGTGATTCAAAACCACCACAACGTTATTAAAAACACTTCACAACCCCGGAAACAAAAGTTTGAGGGAGTCGTTAAGTGACAACACAGACACTGCCCAGATGTGTAGATATATAGACAATGACTGTACCCGAGTTGCCATTTTGTCATGGTTTAAAGCAATCATAATTCAAACAATTATTTTGCACAAATGTATTTGTAATATACGTGATATCACATTTTATAAACAATTGAAGTTGAAAAAAAAAAATTTCCCCAAAACAATTCCACACAAAAAAAAAAAAGGAAATTTTTTCAAAACAAATACCAGTAAATTAGGACATACTGACGGGGGAGATATGTACATACCAGAAGTTTGGTACGATTTCACAAAAGTTTGAGAGAGTAGTTCAGTGACAACACAGGACAACACTGACACTGCACAGATATATATATACATTTGATGTGACACTTGAGCAGTTTAGACCAATATCATTGCTCGATGTAGATGGGAAGATATTGATGAGTGTCTTTGCGGCACGGCTCTCAGGCTTCATCAGAGGGAATGGTTTTGTGGATGGTTCTGTGCAGAAAGCAGGAATACCAGGATCATCAGGATGCACTGAACACTCCGCAATGGTCTGGCAAGTGTAACAGGAGGCAAAGAGGCAAAGGAAGGATGTGGCGGTGGTATGGCTGGATTTGGGGAATCCATATGGGTCAGTGCCACATGCCTTGATCAGGTATGCCATGGATTTATTTTGGGTGCCACGGAGATTGAGGGTTTTTTTGATGCCATATTGTGATCAGTTTTGGATGCGGTTTGCGACACAGTCCTATGTAACAGAGTGGCAGAAGTTGGAAGTGGGGATCCCGATGGGATGTACCATCTCCCCTATTTTGTTTGTGCTGGTTATGGAGTTGTTGATACGTGCGGTGATTGGACATGGGAAAGAAGTGGAGCTAGCCCCTGGTCAGAGGTTGCCAGCAATGTTTGCTTTCATGGATGACCTGACAGTTGTCCAACAGTCCGCTGATGCAGCAGTAGAGGTACTGGGACGACTGGAAAGGTTGATGCGGTGGGCAAGAATGGGATTTTAAGCCAGAAAGTCGAGGAGTGTGGTAGTGAGACGAGGAGTGGTGGATAACATGCACAGGTTTAAGCTGGGAGGGGAGGTGGTTCCATCATTGGTAGAGGCCCCTGTGAAGAGTTTGGGAAGATGGTATACAGTGGAGTTGAATGATGTGGGAAGAGTGGAGGAGGTCAGAAGCAAGCTTTTAAGAGGTTTGAAGAGGATTGATGGATGTGGTTTGCCAGGTAAGTTGAAGGTATGGTGTTTGAAGTTTGGGTTGATGCCACGAGTATTGTGGCCATTGATGATGTATGATATTGCAATTGGGCATGCAGAGAGGATGGAGGTTGTGGTGAGTGGGTTTGTGAGGAGGTGGTTGGGAGTGCCACGCTGTTTGACGAACATTGCCTTTTATGGTCAGGGTGGAAAACTCCAGTTTCCCTTGACATCATTAACCGAGGAGTTTAAGGTGGTGAGGGTGCGGGAGTTCATGATGTTGCGGGATTCAAGTGATGCAGTGGTAAAGAATGCTCTCCCAGAGAAGAAGGGAAGTCGGAAGTGGAATGCAAGAGCAGAGGTGGACGAGATGGAGGAGCGGTTGCAACAGGAGGAGGTCATGGGGATGGTACAGCACGGGAAGCCGTTAAAGTCGTCCGCTACCGGAAGCGTGCAAACTAAACTCGCCGGGACGAAACCCTTCAGCAAGCCGCTTGGCAAGCCGCTCGGTGAGCCGCTCAACGAGCCGCTCAGCGAACAAGCGAGCGAGCTGAAGGTTTCGGCCTGGACGAGACGTCTGCGCTTAACGTCGACCAACAGCCCATGCGCACATAGGAAGTCTGCGCCAAGCAGGGCCATTGGCACGCTGGCGGTGACGAACGACCATTGAAAGCGCTGCCCTCCGAACCGCAGTGAGAGGCAATGCTTCCTGAATGTGCGAATGGGTGTACCGTTGGCGGCAAGCAAAGCGGGGCCCCGGCCCGCGGCTTGCTTGTCGGATGCGGAGGCAGGGAGGACGCTTACCTGTGCTCCCGTGTCACAAAGAAAACGGTGCCCGGACAAGGTGTCCGTGATGAACAGGAGGCTGCCGGAATGGCCGACGCTCCGGGCCGCAAGTGAGCGCCGGCCCGGTCGTTTCCCGACCTGTCAAAAGAACACGGCGGGCAGCACGTTTTAGCCTTGCGGCCGAACCTGGCATGGTAGTAGCACCAGGTTTGTGGTGGTGGCGGCCGCGTCGGCAGTGCCGGCGGCGGTGGTGGTGGCGGCGGCGGTAGTGGGCGGGGCGCAGCAGCGGTCACGAGGGAAGCCGGGGGTGCTGTAGCCTCCGCACCGGGATCCACTACGGCAGCACCGTAAACCGACCGCGTATCGCAGGCCACGAAAAACTTGTCGGCCTCTCCGGCCAGGGCACGGGGTTCCGTGCTGTTGGAACCGGCCAGCGCGAGGCGCACCTGTATCGGTAGCTGGCGGAGGAAAAGTGCGCAGAACAAGAAATCCGGACGCTGGTCTCCAAGCAGGGACAGCATGAAATCCATCCGGACGGATGGTCGTGTGTTGCCGAGGGCGGGAAGGTCCAGGAGGCGGTCGGCATGTTCGACCTCCGTGAGCCCGAACGTGGCAAGGAGGAGACGTTTGAGCACCTTGTACTTGTGGTCACCCAGCGGGCGCCGAAGGATGGACATGACACGGGCTGCAGTGCCGGGCCCGAGGGCGGCGACCACGTGGTAGTACCGGGTCTCGTCCGCCGTGATGCCCCGGAGTTGGAACTGAGCTTCGGCTTGCACAAACCAAACGTCGGCTTGCGCTTCCCAAAACTCCAGGAGTTTGATTGTGACGGCGTTGGTAGCCATGGCGCGTTCGGGGGTCAGCAACGGCTGAACCAATCGGGATCACCAGTGTGGTGCTGTGCACACACGACACGATTGCCAGAGAGGTAGGCCACAACGCGTGGACACAAACAAGAGTCTTTATTACAAGCTCGCATATCAGCACTGGGCGGGCTCGAGCTTAGAGCCTGCATATATGTCCCGAGGCCACGCCTTGCCCCCGGGCGTGGCCGATCGGCCGAAAGGTGGGGCATGCATTTCAGTTCCCCGCCTGGACGCTCGCGCCACCCACTGGTGCACGGAATTATTACCCCTGTGCCCGCCACAGTGTATAAGTTTTATATCAGTTTGTCTTTTTGTGATAAATGTTAGCTCTTACACGAGCCTCGATCTTGTGTACAAAAAAAAAATACCAGCAAATACAATTGCGGGCACATTTTAAATTTTTTTTGTGAAACTTTGTATGTATATATATATACACGTATATACATACATGTATGTATGTGTATATGTATATATTTATTTATATATACATAGATGTATCTTCAAAATATATAAAAGCATAGAGGCAATCAACAAATTGTGCTAACTGCTCAACCGAATTTCACCAAGAAAGAGCTGACCTCGATCGACATTTTTCTTGACCCGCAAACTACCTCAGGCCTATGTTTCAGCAATGGCACATTGTGGCCATTTTATACGCATTCTGTAACCCATTTCTGGCCACATTCCAGAGCAGGGAGTGAAAACAGTGTCATAAATGTCGTCATCATCATCATTTCATGTACAGTATATAGCATGGGATTGCATCATTGCTGGGAACGCATCGATGCTGCTGATGCCTCCCCTTTATGTTTTGAGAAAATAAATTGGTATTTATCCAGGATGGCAGCAGTAACTCGCCTACTCTCCATGAAGGACACAAAGGGCATGTTCAACTTCCACCAACTAATACCAACAAAAAGGACACCCACTTTTACCATCCATCAGAGAGACGGGGCGTACATTCTCACCCTGCCTGCAAAACACCAGGGTGACAGTTTATATATGGGCTGAGATTCCAACCAAAGCTATAGAGCTCATAAGTGAGCATGTGATCTTTGGGCTATCCTGCCTTCCCAGACATTTATCCTGCCATGATAATGGATATTTTGCTCATTGTGCAGGGATCGCATTTGTCATAATTTGGTATTATGTGGTTGTACATGAGCTATTGTGCAAGCACTTCCCTGCTCATGCACTTTCACGGGAGCAACGCTTTGCTTCCATATCCTTTATAGAATTCCTGGAGGGCACATGGATAAAACTGCAATTTCGGAGTGAACAAGCACAAGTTCCGAGCGGACATGTCGTGCCTGCAATACGAGGCGAGGCTGCGAGCTCGGATGGTTAATTGTTGAGGAGTTCGGGTGAAGAAGCAAAGACATTGTAATTGCTTGGATTATCTATACTATAGTTTCTGCCTTATAAATAGTTCCAGAAGACCAATACGTTTATAAACACCCAGATCCACTTTTTTGAAATACCGACTTCTTTCCTGGAAGTCCTAGCAGTGTCCATGTGTTTTAAACATCTCCCACCCCCCACCCCCTTCCCATTCCTCCTCCCCCCGAGCCCTCTCCCTCCCACAGATCTCCCGATGTCCCTGCTCTCCATCTTGTTCTCCCGCTCCCTTTATCATATGTTTTATGTCAGTGTGTCTTTTTGTGGTCAATGCTAGCTCTTACACAAGCCTCGATATTGTATACAAAAAACCAAAACAAGACGACGTCATGCGGAGCACAATACTTGCAAAATCCGCCCCCCCCCCCCCCCACCCCAAAGGAAAAAAATTCCATTGATACAGCAAATTGTCCATTTCATCAAGATTAAAATTGACAATCTTGATCAAAACTCGAGTCAACAGGATGAAAAGTGACGATTTTTCAGATGAAAAATGATGATTTTGGAAGGTTGACCTTGAGTTGACCTTTGACCTTTAGACCTCAAAAATCGTTAGTTTCCCTATTTAGTGACTCAATGTGCAAATGCTGTTCAATTTTCAAGTCAATCGGATGAAAATTGAGGGTTTTTGAAACTTGGCCTATGTTGACCTTTTGGCCTATGTTGACCTCAAAAATACTTAGTGGTTGAATTCAGTGATCAGATATCCAAGTCCTCTTCAAATTTCAAGTCAATTGGATGAAAATTGAGGATTTTAGAAATTCGGCCATGTTGGCCTTTTGGCCTATGTGGACCTCAAGAATACTTGGTGGTTGAATTCAGTGACCAGATATACAAGTCCTCTTCACATTTAAAGTCAATTGGATGAAAATTGAGGATTTTAGAAATTTGGTCTATGTTGACCTTTTGGCCTATGTTGACCTCAAAAATACTTGGTGGTTAAATTCAGTGACCAGATATGCAAGTCCTCTTCAAATTTCAAGTCAATCGGATGAAAATTGAGGATTTTAGAAATATAGCAAAGTTGGTGACCTTTGGCCTATGTTGACCGTTTGACCCCAAAAACAATAGGCTTCTTGCTTTTGACCAACTCTACCATTTGGTGAAGTTTCGTGAAGATCGGTTGAAAATTGTGACCTGTAGGCCGGTGACAAAGAAACAAACAGACAGACAGACAGACAGAACCACAAACGCAACCGACCAATATACTTGAAAAATCTTCAAGTAATAAAATACATATTTGGAAGCGAACAGGTCTGAAAATATTTGTTTAAAAAAAATAAATAAACCTAAATTCTTCCTCCACCTTGGTTGCATTTTTTGCATTTTCATATATCCAGGGATGTCTTCCACCTGCATTCCAATGTTTAACCAATTTGGAATGTGCTCCATTGTTCCATCGTAATTAACGCATTGGAGTAACACCCAGCACGCCACATTAATCGGTGAGCTTGTCATTTGAAAATGACCTTCGATTCCGGAGGGTTAATGATCCAACAATAATTAACGACCGTCTGTGGAACTGGTCTTGCATCAGTGTTATGCTTTTAACTCAGCAATGTGGAAACCTCTTTGCTACGAGAAAAGGCAACAATTGCATGTCGTGCCTTCACGGTCATTAAACTCTTCCAAGAATGGACAAAACACTCCGAGGAAATGGACATGTTAACACTCTTGGATTCACATCAGGTTGAGACATTCTCAGACCCTGGGGTACTGTGTTGCAGTTTGCCTTAGTGTGGACATGACATCCCACTACACCATTTGCTTTTACACCTGGTGTCAGGGAAGGGATATTATGTTGGATATGCTTCACTGTACTCAGAGGACACGGTAACATACCTGTCATTAAGCCACCTAAAAGGATAACCCAGTACTGGAATATTGTGATGCTTTAAAGGCCCAAGCAACAAGGCAGACTTAAGAACCAGGTAGTTTCACTGTCCTCTCTTATGTCAGGTGTGTGAGCACCAATTGATATGTGACAGATTGATCTGTTACATTGGGCTTTTGTCAAAGGAGGTTGTCTGGACCATCGTGAATTGTTTATGAGTCATGCACTCTCGACATTCTCTCAACACTCTCTATGATGTCATAATACGTAACACACTCTTCTTTGATAATGCTACCTCATCACGTCTTTCAGAAAGTAAAGCAATAAAAATGTTGTCACTTTTTCTCCTCACTTTTTGAAACAAAAAAAATGGAGGATTGGGGAATGGGGGAGGTATTGTAAAAGGGTCTGTCCTTCCGTCCGACCGTCCATCCGTCCAACCGTCCATCCGTCCATCATGCTATCTCCTCTTAAACGGTTGTGCAGACATTCACCAAACTTGGTAGTTATGATCAGCACATGCCACAAAGGTGCAAGAGCAGCAACATTTTAGCCCCGCCTCCTGGGGCAGGGTTAAAAGGTCAAATGGACCAACCTATTTGTCAAATGGTCAAAATCAAAGTCAGTCAAAATCAAATCAAAATGGTCAAAGGTCAAATGGACCAACTTTACCAACTTATTTCCTGGATGTCCGAGGAGTGTCCATGTGTTTTATACCTCTCCCACCCCTCCCCCGTTCCCATGCCTTCTCCCCCCAAGCCCTCTCCCTCCCACAGATCTCCCGATGTCCCTGTTCTCTGCTGTTGTACTTGTGTGCTTCCCCCTCTCTCCCCATCTTGTCTCCCGCTCCCTTTATTGTATGTTTTATGTGTCAGTTTGTGTTTTTGTGATAAATGTTAGCTCTTACACGAGCCTCGATCTTGTATCCCCCCCAAAAAAATACCAACAAATACAATTACGGGCACAATTTTAACATTTTTTGTGAAACTTTGTATGTGCAATCAACATTGGGGACGCATTAAATATGTAACGATTTTTTGGATTTGAACGCCATTTCATGCCCCAGGTTGTGGGGTTTTAGGGTCACATGGGTCAAAATGGAATTTTATTTTGCTTGATATTGGGTCATTCCTGGTGGAACTTTTGCCATCTTTCAACGTTGCTTTAAATGTGAAGCATGGGGATTTGCGATTTGCCATCCAACGCTCTAGTTTGTATTTCTGATCAAAAAGCATAATGATAATAATTCATAATAAAACAAAACTTCGCATTTATGACATCTTTATTTAATATAGGAACATTCATGATAGTTAGGAGGGGTGTTCAAATATATTTTGCGAACAAAATGGTCACAATAGTTCAAAATACACCAAAAAATGTATAACAAGTAAAATATAAAATTAAAAATACTATAAACATTTTCATGCTAATTATATATTCAAAAATAAAAATAATACTGGCACGTCTTGGAGTATTGCCATTATCTTATACCTCAAACTCTTTTAATATGTCTACCTTGAGTTAAGCATCTAACAACCCTGTAATTCTAATCAACCACACACCTGGAATTCGCAAGAGCACCACACAAACGGTGCACTTTGTAAGCCTTCACCATTTGGTAGCATATGTGTGACGTTTTAATTTGTTTCTTTTCCAAAGCATAGTTTGCAAACTTCAACCCTTCATTCATATGGTGACACCTTTTGATCACAAAATTATTTGAACATTTCCAGGTGTTCAAAATGGCACACAAGTGGTGCAGCTCTTGTCTGCATCTCCACTGGGTTTCCGGAGACTCGTATGAAGTTTGTGATCTGCCCGCGCGTACCTATCTATTCCACATCTTTTTTTTTTACAACCTTGTGTCTTTGAAAGGATCTGATCATTCAGGCCACACATATGTAAGGAAATTGGTATATTTCCACATCCTATTGGTTATTTTGCTTAATTTAATAGTTTTATCATATTTACATATTTTAAAATTAGTTCTAAAGATATTTATCATATTTATATTTTATCATATTTACCTATTTTAAAATTTGTTTGAAACATATTTATATCTTATCATATTTACATATTTTAAAATTTGTTTCAAACATATTTATCATATTTATATCTTATTGTAGCGGTTACCTTACTGGGACATAATCCACGGGCACGGGCCAGTGGGGCTTTTGATTGTGTCGGCGTGACATGCACCGGTTGTTGAAGCTACGCCCTCCGAAGAGGGTTTTGGCGCTATAAAAGCTGTATGAGTTCCGTTCGCGAGAGGAGTTGTGTAGAATAAAGGAGCTTTGAACACCTACAAAATGGCCTCGTCTTCTCGTCATCCGCAACTCCTGCACTGGTGACCCCGGCTGCTCCCGAACGGATTCGGGGGCTTCAAACGAACATGGCAAGCGCAGTTTCGATCGAACTGCCGGAGTTTTGGGAACGACGGGTGGCCGTTTGGTTTGCGCGCACTGTGCTCAGCTCCTCCTCTGCGACCAGAGGGGCTAGCCTGCTCCAGGATTCTCCAAAGGGACTCAGTTACGAGACTTTGGCGGCACTGCTGCTCGTCTCCTGCGTGCGCACTGACGTTGGCGGCATGGCTGCTCGTCACCTTCATGCGCACTGCTGCTTGTAACCTTTGCGTGCACTTCACTGGGGTCCTCCTCTGCGACCAGAGTGGTGAGCCTTCTACAGGATCCTCCGAAAGGACGCAAGTACGAGACGTTGGCGGCACTGCTGCTCGTCTCCTTCGCGCGCACTGACGTTGGCGGCACTCCTGCTCAACACCTTCACGCGCACTGCTGCTCATACCCTTCGTGCACACAGGCCGAGTACTGCTGCTCATAGCCTTCGTGCGCACTACGGCCAAGCACCTCCTTTGCGACCAGAGTGGTGAGCCTTCTCCAACATGCGCTGCTGCTCGTAGCCTTCGCGCACACAACGGGCAAGCACGTCCTCTGCGACCAGAGTGGTGAGCCTTCTCCAATGAGCACTGCTGCTCATCACCTTCACGCGCACTGACCCGAGCAGCAGGGCTGCTCGTCACCTTCGCGCGCACTGACCCGAGCAGCACAGCTGCTAGTCACCTTCGCGCGCACTGACCCGAGCAGCACGGCTGCTCGTCACCTTCGCGCGCACTGACCCGGGCAGCACTGCTGCTCGTCACCTTCGCGCGCACTGACCCGAGCAGCACGGCTGCTCGTCACCTTCGCGCGCACTGACCCGGGCAGCAATGCTGCTCGTCACCTTCGCCCAACTACATACTACAACTTGCGAAAACTCTACAACTACAGCTACAGCTCGCGTGTAGAAAGCTGCAACTCGCGCAACTACTACTCCTACTCTGCAGCCTCAGGAGGCCCACGAGGAACCTCAGCAGCCTCCCCCGAGGCCTTGACCAGCCCCTTCAGTTGGCTCAAGCCCACGACGGGGCCGTCCCCCGTCGGGTAAGTCCCCGGTTGGCCAACCCACCGCCAGGCTGCTCGCAGCCCCTGCTCGGGTCATCAGTCGTTTCAGCCGGGTGGTTAAGGCCCCCCCCCCCCCGAGGACTGGCATTGCCTGTGCGAGTGCATTATGGGGGGGCGCATGTAGCGGTTACCTTATTGGGACATAATCCACGGGCACGGGCCAGTGGGGCTTTTGATTGTGTGGGCGTGACGTGCGTGCTATAAAAGGGTTTTGGCGCTATAAAAGCTGTATGAGTTCCGTTCGCGAGAGGAGTTCTGTGGAATAAAGGAGGTTTGAACACCTACAAAATGGAAACATATTTATCATATTTATATCTTATCATATTTACATATTTTAAAATTCGTTTTAAACATATTGTTGCGGATATGAGGATTGCATTTTTTTTATTGTGTGTATTGTAGTGGTAAATTGTTGTGTAACCTTGGTTGAATATGGCCCCTCCTGCCTCCAGAGTTGTGTAAAGGTAAAAAGGGTGTCCCGGTAGTTATTCCATGAAACACCACATTGCAGGACCCGATAAAACCCTTGTTCAGTAGCTTATATCTTATTATGTGTTTTAGAGTAAGGCCTTGTCTTCCATTAGAATAATACTCCATTGCACCGAATCAATTAAGAATAGCTCCCCTTCAATACTTCCATTTCCCAGCCAAACTCTCCATCTGCGGGTAAAGCAGTTCACAAGCGTGGGGTGCGCGCCCTCTCATTTCGCTGCTATAGTGAATATGTGCTCCGTGCTCTGTTTGAACAGGAGGGGCGGGGTCGCCCGGGAGAGGCAAGCCCAGGGCGCGCCACGAAGGGCGGGGCTGTTCAGCCCCATGCCCAAATAAGGAAACAAGCCCGTGGCTGGCCACGAGGGGCGTGCCGTCGGCGCCGTGCCCAAATAGAGAGACAAGCCCGTGGGATTACCATACAAGGTCACGAAACAGAGCACGGGGGGGGGGGGGGAGGGCGGTACTGAAACCGAAGAGGGCGTGTCAGACCCGCGCTGAAGGTTTGGACAGAAGGGTGCGACGATCGCTGGGACAAGCTACACCAGAGATACGGCAGATGAGTCCAGGTGCGGGAGAGGGCGTGTCAGTCCTGCGCTGGAGTGAAGTGAGAGGAAGGGAATACGAGCTGAGCTGCGTGGAGAGGTACACGAAAAAAAAAAGGGTCCAAGAGAAAGCAGAGGAACTTTTACGAACGAGTTGCAAAGAGATACGGCAGATGAGTCCAGCCCCATTTCAACCAGCCGCGTGAAGCCCTGATGGGGCAGCGAGTGACCCTGCCGGCGTGCGCTGTAAAGCCGAATACCAGGAGCTGCCGGCGTGCGCTGTAAAGCGGATTACAAGGAGCTGCCGGCTCCCCGCTTCCCGCCCGGAGTGGACCTGCTCGCTGTGCCCTGTGATCCCACCTGCTCATCCTTTCCAGCCATTCCTGCCTGCAAGTTCCCCATTTGCGTACGTGAGTTTGTTTTGTTCGTGCTGTCCTGGGTAGTAACTAAGTCTGTATAAGCTAGTAATTTTCACTGTGTCACCTGCGTTTTCATGTCCGCTGTAAATACCCGTGACTGCTCTTTTTGCTTATGTGTGTAAATAATAAGAAACCCCGTTACTCTTCTGTACATCTTCTTCTTCCTCTTTGCATTCGTCGTCTTAGTCTTTTCCCGATTGAATAGCGGTGGCGCGATACGGCCAACGTTTGGGTGAATCGGGTTTAGTCGGGGAACAACTGTTCGGTCGCGGAGCCTCCGCTCGGCAAACAACATCCTTAACCGCGTACCGTAACAATATCTTATTCTATATATACAGAAAGTTTTTGTTTGTTTGTTTGTTTGTCTGCACATGCCAATCTCCTGAACGGTGAAAGATAGGTGGAAACCTCTGAAACAAAAAATGTCGGGACGGGCTCCGTGAAGGTTATAGGCTAGGTGGCGAGGCCGCCTCGGCCGGGCAGGGCCCATTTCGCAATTAAAAGCTGAGCTGAATTATAGTAGTCAATCTTCTACGGCTGCGAGTAAAAGCTGAATTATAGTAGTAAATTCATTCAAAAAGAACTAAAAATGTTGGCACAGGCCCCGGAAAGGTTATAGGCTAGGTGGTGAGGCCAGTCGAGGCCGCTTCGGCCGGGTTGGGCCCATTTTGCAATTAAAAGCTGAGCTGAATTATAGTAGTCAATCTTCTACGGCCGTGAGTAAAAGCTGAATTACAGTAGTAAGTTCATTCAAAAAGAACCCGGGCAACGCCGGGTGCTTTCGGCTGGTCTTCTTCCATATATATATAAAAGAAAGTTTTTGCTTGTTTGTTTGTCTGCACGCGCTAATCTCCTGAACGGTGAAAGATATGAGGAAACCTCTGAAACAAAAAATGTCGGGACGGGCCCCGGGAAGGTTATAGGCAAGGTGGTGAGGCCGGGGTGGGCCCATTTCGCAATAAATCTTCTTCTTATTTCAAAATTCTCTTGAAGTATAACTTATGCACTTAATAGGAATATCTGACTGATTGCAACACATGCTTTCAAAATTCTCTCTCGCGGGGCCCGACAGAAGAAAGAACAAGGAATCGTTGAGCACTAACTGATACTGGGCTCGCGTCAGACCTATGTACAGAAGATTAAATTCATTCAAAAATAACCCGGGCAACACCGGGTGCATTCAGCTAGTTTATCATATTTACATATTTTAAATTTTGTTTTAAACATATTTATTTTTTATCATACTTACATATTTAAAAATTTGTTTTGAACATTTATCTTATTCATGTTTTATCATAATCACATATTTTCTAATCTGTTTTTGAACATATTTATCATATTTCTTTATCATATTTACATGTTTTTAAATTTGTTATAAACATTTATTTTTATCATATTTACATATTTAAAAATTTGTTTTAAACATATTTATCATGTTTATATTTTAACATATTTACATATTTTCTAATATGTTTGAAACATATATTTATATTGTTGTGGATTCGGGGGTCGGCGCTCCCCTTATCGGGGGGGGGGGGGTTAATCCCCTCGTCTTTTAAGCTGGCCGTCCCCCAATCCTGGAAATTATAACGCTCCTTTCCGGTCGAGATTGGCCAGGGTGATTGGTCAATGGAGTCCCAAATACCTGAGTGCCAATCCGACCGCAAAGCAGGGAGATAACTCATGCTCGGACCGCGGACAAGATGGGAATTGCCGAGCGGTTTAGCAATCCGAAGCCCGAGCCATTGACAAAGGACTAAACCCGATCCTGAGCGGTTCCTATCGTGCCACAGGTGTTCAATTGAGAAAAGACGAAGATGATCGAATGGAGAGGAAACCAAAAGGTAAGGAAGAACAAAGGATTTATTACAACAACCAAAGAAGAGGAAACGAAAGGGAAAGAATATAAAAGAAGAAGAAGAAGCAGGACACAGGGCAACCTTACCTATACAGTCTTAACTTCACTCCAGGACAAAAAGACAGACTTACACGGGAGGGTAGTGGTAGGAGGAGAAGGGTCCAAGCAGATGGTAGGGGAGGAAGGTCCAGGCAGAAGAATGGGAGGCAGCTTGCGTGTCGCTGGCGCGTGATCGGACCTTACATATGGTGGGGGGGGGGGGGGGGGGTAGCTCTTCGCAAGTCCGTATGCGCAGTTCTCTGCTCGTGACCTCCTTACTCAGCTTCTCAGGTGTTCAGCGCCGCTTAATGATTTCTCACGCATCTGGTACAAACGAGCTCGACAATCGGCAACAATAGGGGTCTAGAGGGCCTCAGCCTATTGCAGCAATGCGAGCACCCCCACGTCTCTCTCTTCTGCATGCCCTCTCTGTCTGTGTAAAGGCGCCGCGCTTGCGCTTATATAGGGCGCTCTGAAATCAAGCCGCATATTCTTGCACTCCACCCACCGGTGAGCTCACCTCAGCCCTGGTTGGTTCGCGAGGGCTCACCGGCTCCGCCCCTTATGCGTCGATGACAGGGTTATGCCTCGTTCTGGGCGCTCAGCCCCCTTCTTCTCCAAGCTTGACCGTGTGCGTAATGGCGGCGCTAAGGCAGCGAACGCTGCTGGCAAGGCGCGTACCACAATTTTGAGAGAATCAAGCCGCAAAATGAATGGAATTGAAAAGGACCTATCTTATTTCATTAATGCAACGCAGATGCAATTATTGGGAACACAGCCTTATTTAAACACATACTAAGGAAATAACTGAAAGTCCTATGGTGACCTACGTGTTGCATATGGTCTAACTATGGGAGTGACCTTTGACCTTTTACCAAATAGAATCTTTACAAGAATTATTTACAAGTGAGGGTTCTAAAACCGCAACAATATCTTATCATATTTACATATTTTAAAATGTGTTTGAAACATTTATCATATTTATATCTTATCATATTTACATATTTAAAAATTTGTTTTAAAGATATTTATTTTTTATCATATTTACATATTTTGTAATTTGTTTCAAAAATATTTATCGTATTTATATTTTAACATATTTACATATTTTCTAATTTGTTTGAAACATTTTTATCATATTTATATCTTATCATATTTACATATTTTTTAATTTGTTTCAAACATTTATTTTTTATCATATTTACATGTTTTAAAATTTGTTCAAAACATATTTATCATGTTTATATTTTAACATATTTACATATTTTCTAATTTGCTTGAAACATATCATTTATATCTTATCATATTTACATATTGTTACGGATCTCAAGTTTGCCGACGTACTGAGGGGGGGTTAAGCCCTACCTCCCCACACTATCTCGTGGTGGACGGATTGCTAAGCAATTCCAGCCGCCGAGCCCGCAGCTATGCGTGGAAGGGTTAACGGTCATGACCCGAGTACCTTCGACACACGCAGCCGTGAGAACGGGAACTGAACCTCGCACGTGTCACGCTGGTATTGAACGCCCTAGCGGTTTGTGCGTCGGTAACTCGTGCCGTTGATCACTATTGAACCCGATCGAGCGGTTTTAATTCATGCAATGCTAGGCCAATGGTGAAAGGATGAAGACGGCCAGGTTGGAAACAAACCACAGGATTTATTACAATGTACAATATTCACAGGAAAAGGACACAGCGAAGAATCTTAACGGCCTTACCTACGTTCCCAGACATGGGCCCTCAGATTCGTTCGGGGAAAGGAAGGAAGAGGGAAATGCGCCCAAAGCGCGGCCGCTCGTGCAGTTTGCCTGGACGGGCTCGTTTGGCGGAGACCCCGAAGGATCGCTCCAACCCCAGGACACTACAGTCGGGGATGTTCACGGCAGGGGCGTTGATCACGGTCGTGCATGAAGCAGGAATCCGAGGAGCGTATCTCAAGGTCAGCGAGGCAGAGCGCGCGTGGCATAGAGAGCGTCTATATGCAGGGAGTCCAGGCAGAAAGAGAGTCGGGGCAGAGAGAGAGAGAGAGAGCGAGAGCGGGGGTTCGGGATGGGTTTTATAGCCCCCCGACCCCCCCACCCCCCACTCGAACGTTCCACGGGCCTCAATTGGCCGCCTGGGGTCACGTGTCGTGACAGCTCCTTATTGGTCACCCTCGGCCACTCCCTTCAGCTCCCATTGGCTGTTCGCTGCTCACCGGCCACACCCTCCAGCTCCTCCCTCGGGCCTGCAAGGCCTGGCCTAGACCCATGACAAAGCACTTTTAGGCTGCAATAAGGCCTACCATTACCCTGCCTGCCTCAATGCATACTAACACTGGGAAGGAGACTATACTTCACATTTAATAAGAAATAACGAACTAAGCGAGGCTACATGTTGTGGTGTAACTAACTATGGGGGGGGGGCGGGGGGGGGAGGAGGGGGTTGCCTTTACTTACAAAACCGCAACAAAAATTTAAAATTAGTTTTAAACATATTGATCTTTTTTATTTATTTATCATATTTACATATTTTAAAATTTGTTTTAAAGATATTGTTGCGGATCTCAGCACCGGCCTTTCCCCTTACCAAGGGGGGATTAGTCCCCTTGTCTTTTACTAGCTGAAGGGACCTGGGACCGATGACGTCCTTCCCGGACAGCGTTAGGTAGGGTTTTATGACTAGGGATTCGCTATTACCTAAGTACTAACGCCGCCCAGAAACGAGGAAATAAGCCCCGCCCGAATCACGGGTGTTAGTGGAAACGCCGAGCAGTAGCGACCCGTGACCCGAGCCGTTAGCAATGACTAACCCGATCCAAGCGGTTCATAATCGTGCCATGCTTACCCAATGAAGGAAATGACTGAAACGGTCGAATTTGGGAAGAAAAGGAATAACACAATTTATTTACACTTTGTACAATGAGAAGAAGAAGAAGAATACACGGTGCAGCCTTATACAGTCTTAACTTATCCCTGGACAAACGGGCCCGTTCACTCTCAGACACACTCACACGGGGTTGCAGACGCACAGGTGGATGGTCCAGGAATGGCGTCCAGGCAGCCCTTCCTCCTGTCCCCAACTCGCACCGCGAAGTGGATGAAACAGACGGCAGCGGCCAGGAACTCTCCTCGTGTCGTTTGGCGCGCACAGGATTATTACAGGGCAACGGTAGGCTGGCTGTGGCGGTTACACTCGCGGCTCAGCCGCATACGTAATAAGCGAACAGTTCCAATAACCGCGAACAATGTGCTCTTCAGTATCTCACTGCGTAGCTCAATGCGCTCCTTCAATACAATTCGCTTGTGATGCGTGACTCCGTTCTCATCAAGTCCTCTCGAGTAAGCAAGCTCTCTCCAATAAGTCCTCATACGGGCAGTCCTTTTGCATGAGTCCAGTCCTTCTCGTCTCAGGTGGGGGGCCTCGCGCCAAGGGATTTATTGCCACGCCCTTGGAACCCTCTCAAACTCACCAGACGTTTCTTGCCACGCCCTATCCAGCCATGCCCACTGAGCTCTGGTTGGTTGTTGCCCTTACCGTCACCACCTTCTGACGCGCTGGTCGTCGCGGCCACACCTCATCCTCGTGCTCTTCCCCCTTTTCAGGCCTACCTCGTGGTTACCCGACTAGTTTGAGTGAGCAACGGGCAGCTAACGCTGCCGGCGGCCAAAGCGTAACAAACTGCCGCGGGTAGCCCAAAGTGTAACAAATTGAGGGATGCCAAATGGGGCACGGGATCGATAATGCCCATGATGGAGATTGGAGGATGGCCGCAAAATGAAAAGGACCTAAGCTTATTATTAGTCCCCGACCGGTGTACACCGGAGGTGACTATATGTTTGCACGCCGTCCCTCCGTCTGTCAGTCCGTCACGCAAAGAACAGTTTTCCGGACTTTTTTTCTAAACTCTTAAAGATAATGATTTCAAACTTGGCGCATGGTTTCCTTATGATAAGTTACAGATCAAGTTCGAACTTCACGACGTTTCGATCATTTTTAACAAAGTTATGGCACTTTGAACTTCGGGAATTCTGATAATTCTGATGATCCTTAACTCAGTGTCATTTTAAGTTTTAATTTACTTTTAAAAAGTTTTTCTCTGCAATAATAGGACCGATTGAGATCAAATTTTCACCGTAGGGGGGACTCGGTCTGTAGAATATTTCAATGGCAATTATGACGTCACAGGTCACGTGGATCGGCCGCCATAATTTTGTTCCCTTTTTCTCTGCAACAGCGGAACAGATCGAAGCCAAACTTTGCATGCAAAATCGCATACCCATGACGAACGAAAAGGTCAGCGAGCATGACGTCATGCGCCACATGGTTTCAGAGTTATGACGTTTTTAAGCATGATCCTTTAAAACCGAGCTCCTCCCTCATTTTGGATCCAATCGAGGAGAAAGTTCACAGATCTGTTCAGCATGTCAGTCTACTAAAATGTCCTTTTGGAATTTGCGATAGGTGATGTGGTTTGGCAGATATCGTTAATTAAACGAAAATATTTTAAAAATGGATATCTCTTGAATCGCTAGTACCTCAGACCGTGAGTTGGTAATTATATAATTCACACAGTGCAATACGTGCAGGCTGCTCCACGGAGCGACCTTGCAGGCTTATCAACGAGGCGAGGCATGACACACATGTGTCTCAGCATAACTCAGATCAAGTTTGAAAACCAGCATCAACCGTGCATAATTTTGCATATTCGATCATTTTTGACAAAGTTATGGCACTTTGATCTTTGGTCGGGGACATGTATTGCAGTGCAATACTCAGAATGCTTGTTTCTTTACACAACGCAGATGTCACTAGGGAAATGGCCTACTCTTACACATACTATGACATAACTAATTCTAATGGGCCTACGTGTTGCTTGTGGACTAACTATGGGGGGCAAACCTTTAACCTTTAATGATGTTATATTTACACTCTCAAAACCACAACAATATTTATCATATTTACATATTAAAATTTTTTTATACATATTTATCATATTTATGTTTTTTTAATCATAATTACAAATTTTTTAATTTGTTTCAAACATTTATCATATTTATGTTTTTTTATCCTATTTTCATATTTTAAAATTAATTTTAAACATATTTATCACATTTGTTTTATTGAATTTATGTCTTTGAAAATTTGTTTTCAACGTATTTATCATATTGATGTTTTTTAAAATCATATTTACATATTTTTAAATTTGTTAAAACTGGTACTTCTTGTATTTTTCTCGATATCCACAAGTTTATAACACTATCACAATGGCTACGGCACCAGTACAGCGAAGAAACCTGATAAAATGAAAGATACTATGATAATCATTTACACTTTCATTCTTGCACACAGTTGGCTTTGAGCGCATCCTTTCTGAGTGATATGATCTGGATGAAGCCCTCCTTCTCTTCCTTCCTTCCTTACTATCAGTGCAACAGAACAACAGTTTTGGTTGATTTCATCACAACAGGAATCAAGCTCAGGATCAGACGTTTCAAAATCTGGCATATTATCTACATTGTTTTGAACACCTGCTATTTCGTTCATATTCAACTATGATGGCTTTATTAAAAACACCTGCAGAGATATTCACTCAGAGAGAAAGGATATTTGTGCTTATCGCATATCCCACCATTTTATATGTGATTGGGCAGATCTTAAAATGAATGTTTTGTTTGCGCCTGCCCTTTGCTCTGTTCCTGTGCATATTAGGTTTCACTCCATTGTAACATTTCAAAAGGTATGTTTTCCATCAAAAAGGTGACCGACCTGTCAAGGTGGTTTTGCAATTGACCGACAAATTGTCTATTTCTCCACATTCCCACAGTTCTTTGAGTCTCACACTTAAATTCCTTTCACAAATTACTTGGCAACATTAAAGGACTCATGTGGAACTCCTCTCTCGATGCTACCTCCTTTATAGAAGCAGAAATTTGACTGGGAAGAGTTCAAATTGGCTGGCATGAAATATATTCCATAATTGCTTCTGAGTTCAAGAAGGCAATGCTGAGCACTTGAGCTATGTTGTTAAAAAAATATATAATTAAGTCGAAAAACACGTGCAAGTTCTGACTGTTAAGAAACCGGCTCCTTTCCCCTTTCCTAATGTGGAGCAGTTGCAGAGCAGATTTTGGCCCCCAAGGAAGGACCAGAGAGTAGGACTAGTACAATCTGGGGTGACAGCTAGCAGCAGCTGTAAAAACACTTTGGCCTCGAGGCATGGGGAAAAGAGAGCATGGAAAAATTATTACTGGGAAATATGCAATTAATGTCGAGCAGAGCTATTTGAAGGAGATTATATTCCCAATGCAACCCAAACACTGGCACATCACTTTTGTGTGTCTGCCCAGTGTTATGCTAATTGGGAGCATCACGTGTGGAGGTAACCTGTTAATTGTCAGTACTCGGCAGCTTTGTCTTGCCAAATGCCACTGTCAGGTCGGTGGGTGGCGAAAGAGTTAAAGTCTTCGGCTACCCCAATTGCCAATCTCTCCCGAGGGCAAACTATGAAATGCTCTTGGACATTAAGGAAAGTTGCTCTGCTCCAAATTGAGTCTCTCCCACCTGCTTCCATCTACATATGACCTCACCTGGAGTAACAACGTCGATGTCTTGCTGGTCTATAACTTCCAAACATCAGGATATATCTTTGGGGTCATTTCAGACATTAGGCTGTCAGGGTAGTTGTCTATATGAAGTCAGAGACACTGCAATGGTGGCCTCTTTTAAGAGAGATTGAAACTCCGACAGTTTAGACAACGCATCAATTATTCACTTGTGAATCTCTATAAAGAAACTGCACTTTATGTAACTTTTCCTGTGGCTTTAATGATTCACACTGCAAGGCAGCAAGGCAGGAGGCAATTTCGTTCGCACCATTCTTTGCAAAACAAAGCTCCGGCCATGCTATAGAAAGACATCCATTTTGAGACATTTTCAGGATATGCAGCAACTTTTGGAATTGTGTTTTTTTAATGGGGATGGGGGACCAGGGTGGGGGGGTGATAACATAACACCCTGGGAAAGAGAGATCAAACTATCACAAATCTACACTGATATACGACTATCAGTATAGGCCTTATAAGTTGTTAAAGAAAAATTGAGAACCAAAAGATACCAAACATTTTGGTAATTAACTTTGTCTCATACAAGGAGGAAACGGTTATGGTAAGTAGCCTTCAGAAGCCACACTTTTGCCAGAAACATATCCGACTGAGAGATTTTGATTTCAGTACATGACGAACATTTATCTCAATTTGATGTACAATGATTGTGCTATTCTCACAGCCATCAGTGCCACAAATCTACGACGTCACAGCTATCTGTGCTCCAAGCTATATTAAAACACGAGTAAAAAGCAGGTCAAAAATGATGGGTTGTCACAGTTTATTTGACGGTGCAGCCTCGTGAGCGTGCCAAAGTCTGAAGCCTCGGCCTAGTGTCATGTGTGCTTATATCTTCAATATTTATGAGAGATCCTATGGATGTGAATGAACACCTATTTTACTCGGCGCACACATCACGTGCAGCGAATTCCACCTCCCTGCGCCTTGTATTTACTGTTATTTAAAAAAATTTAAACGCTTCTGTACACCGCCATTGAGGCTCCGTTTGCAAGCCACCGTCTACAATTCCAATATAATCGACCATAATTACTCTTTTATGGAAAATGTTTTTATGCCTCCGCCCTCGAAGGATGTCCGATTGTCCGATTGAGAAGAAACATTCAGGACACCCATGCATGAGTGACACCCATGCAGAATGTTTTTTTAATGATAATCGTGACCTCATAAGTCGCGTGGTATGGCAGCCATCTTGGTTTAAACACAAATATTTTAAAACATATTTCTCGGAAACCGCTGAATGGAAAAACTTGAAACTTGCCACATTGTCAAGTACTCCCAATGGGGAACAAAAGCATGATAATGATGACATCATAGGTGAAGTGGTATACCAGCCAAAAATGTTTTAATTGAATTCATTATCCTAAAAATCTGAAATTGCATGCACATGATCTATGACCCATTTGTATTGAAATATTAAATTTATGACATCATTGGTTCACCTGGTGTTGAGGCGGTGTTGGGCTAGCGGGGAGGGTGCCAGCTTTAGTGATCCTAGGATCCTGGGCTCGAATCCCGATCGATTACTGAATTAACGCCAGGGGGGTTGACTCACCCTGATCATACTTCCGAGGTTGGCTAATTGAGTACCAGTTCACTGGTAATTACCCTGCTTGTCGTAAAAGGCGACAAACAGGGTTGGCGGCAGGAAGGTGCATCCGGCCGTAAAACATTGCTTCAAAAAGGGGACCCAAAAAAACAACAACAACCACGGTCCCCGAAAAAAGCCAACCCCCGCTTTGCGGGGAAAAATGGCCTCAAAAGGTGGGGCTTTTTTTTGGTCACATGGTTTGGCAGCCATATTTGATTTAACCTAAAACCTAAAAAAAAACGTCTTCTCCCAAACCACCAAATCGATTGACTTGACACTTTACGTGTGTCATTGACTAGGCATGGCGATTAAATGATGATCAAGAAAACATCATTGGTCACATGGTGTTGCAGCCATATTGAATTGAAGGAAAATATTAAATAATTACATCTCTGAAACCGCTTACCCTATCGATGCGAAATTTTACAAATATCATCTAACACCATTGTTGCATATAGTTTGAAAATGATGTCGTAGGTCACGTGGTTTGGCAGCCATCTTGGATAGAAAAACGAACCTTATCCGATCAACACGAAACTTCACAAACGTGATCCCCGACCTATACAAATGCAGAGTGCACATTTTTCATGGTCATATGTCACGTGGTATGGCAGCCATATTAGCTTTAAAGCCGATATTATAAAAAAATACCTTCTCTGAAACCGCTTCACCGATCGATTTGAAACCTGTCATGGCTGGTGAAAATGTGATACTTGAAAACAGCTGAAGGGATTTAAATCAAACTTGTTTATTTTTAGGACAGTGAATAATGGCATATACCGGTTGTGGGACTATGCGGAGGCATATTGGCGACACAGACGCATTGTTCTAGTTTGAGTTTGTTTTATCCTCAAAAATAGACCGTAGTGAACACACATTCGTGTTAAAAGATTGGCCTTTAAAACCTACCCTGATGAAGGGGGACAGACATCTGCACAAACACACAAACTGATATTGTGTTTTATATGATAGATGAAATATTAAGAGGAAGTATTCCACTTTGCACATTGTTCATGCATAAGATCAGTGCATAACTTCACTGTGTCATGTGAAACAATGCTAAATGCTTCCTGATGTCTTCAACACTTATTAGATAATCTGCTTGGATCAAATGTCATTTTCAAGAGCTGGTTTGTGTTCTTCACCTCGTGAGCAAATTGCTGCTGTTAAACCTGGTCATGTGAGCTGGATTGCTGAAGTATGTTTGCGGAGTTTGTTGAGAAAGTTTTCAGCCAGATAAAAATAGCAAAGGTAAACCGCAACAATTGCAATTTACAAATCTGCTTCGAAATTGCAACACATACAGACTTAGCTGATATACTGAAGGTAAAAATAACCACAAACTCTTAAAATAAAACAGGGTTCTGCAAGACTATGCTGCTCCTTGCATGTAATAAACGTCTATTTTCTGCTGCGCAGTCTGTTAGTGCACTGGTGCTGTCAGAAAAGTCACGTGTATCCTTCAAATGCAGTAAGAGATGCCATTACTCAAAGACAAAAGTGATCTCATGGACATGAGCTTCCTGCAGCGATTCCAGACGGGACAAAATGCAGCAGCCACGTCATGCAGGCTCCTTGCATCTCGCGGTCTGATGGAGGTGCCCTGGGGAGAGAAATAGAAACTGTCCCCAAAGGCAGAGGGGAATCACCCTTCAGACACTGATGAATCTTCTGGCAGCAGAGATGTGGATGTGACGAACATCTGCTCAAGAAGCTGCTAAAGCGCCCCACGGGAAATAGAGCTCGCACAAGTCATTTGATTCTGATTGCAAATATGGACAAAATGACGAATTGCAGAAACAGATAACTTGTTGTTTTTTTTATTCCTGCGTCTGCTTCAGAGATTGCTCAAATACAATTAGAGTTCTGCATAAATATCTGCCCCATCACTTTAATGCTATACACTCGTCATTATTCATTAATCTTTACTTGATAAAGACACACAGCAAAAAACGCAAGGGATAACATCTCTGCGATCTAAACTTTTAGCCGTATACATGAGTGTGTGTATATACTTGTATGTATGTATGTATAATTGTATATATATATATATATATATATATATATACTAGCCGAAAGCACCCGGTGTTGCCCGGGTTCTTTTTTAATGAACTTACTACTATACAGTGCATTCAGAAAGTATTCAGACCCCTTCACTTTTTTCACATTTTGTTATGTTGCAGCCTGATGTTAAAATCGTTTAAATTCATTTTTCCCTCATCAATCTACACTCAATACTCAATAATGACAAAGAGAAAACAGGATTTTAGAAAGTTTTGCAAATTTATTAAAAAGAAAAAACTGAAACATCACATTGACATAAGTATTCAGACCCTTTGCTATGACACTTGAAATTTAGCTCAGGTGCCTCCCATTTCTCCTGATCATCTTTGAGATGTTTCTACACCTTGATTTGAGTCCACCTGTGCTAAATTCAATTGATTGGACATGATTTGGAAAGGCACACACCTGTCTATACAAGGTCTCACAGCTGACAATGCACATCAGAGCAAAAACCAAGCCATGAGGTCGAAGGAACTGCCTGCAGAGTTCAGAGACAGGATTGTGTCGAGGCACAGATCGGGGGAAGCCTACAAAAAAGTTTCTGCTGCATTGAAGGTTCCCAAGAGCACAGTGGCCTCCATAATTCTTAAATGGAAGAAGTTTGGAACAACCAGGACTCTTCCTCGAGCTGGCCGCCCGGCCAAACAGAGCAATCGGGGGAGAAGGACCTTGGTAAGAGAAGTGACCAAGAACCCGATGGTCACTCTGGCTGAGCTCCAGAGATCCTGTGTGGAGATGGGAGAAACTTCCAGAAGGACAGCCATCACTGCAACACTCCACCGATCTGGGCTTTATAGCAGAGTGGCCAGACGGAAGCCTCTCCTCAGTGAGACACATGAAAGCCCGCTTGGAGTTTTCAAAAAAGCACCTAAAGGACTCTCAGACTGTGAGAAATAAGATTCTGAGGTCTGATGAAACCAAGATTGAACTGTTTGGCTTCCTTCCAAGCTATACATATACATATATACAGCGGGACCCCGCTATTCGCGGTTCCGCATATTTGCAGTTAATAAAATGCAACCTGTTTTTCTATTCACAGAAAAGTGTCCCGCAAATTTGCGGGTTTTTTTCTATTTGCGGCCATGTTCCGCGAATTCGCAGTTTTTCAAGTGGCAACAGAAAAAACCATTTTTCACGAGCTGCTCGTTTGACACATTTATAAAACCAATCTTTCACCAGCCATGAACAAAGCAACTGCACATACGCAAAAAAACGTCTTCTTCGAGCCGCGAGAATGACCTGCTTCTACATTCGCAGCACTGTGCCTTACGTTTTCATGGCTTTCACAGGATATCTCACAATTCACACTGGGAACAGTTTCAAGTGATATGTCACTGCCGTTCACAAGGGATATTCCACCAGCTGCATAACACGTCATCCCCGCGAGTTACTCTACAAAATGAAAACACTCCACAGTATCTATTAGTACAATTAGCTGTCTCCCTTTCCCCCATTGAAACAATGGCACGGCAAGCATTTGCGGATCTTCATCGACATTCGTGGATAATCGTCTACATTCGCGGATTTTGTCTCGCCATTTCCGGGACTTCCATCGACATTTGCGGGTTATTATCGACATTCACCGGATTTGCCTGGCCATTTCTGGGACTTTCATTGACATCAGCAGATTATTGTTGACATTCACAGAATATTGCTTCACCATTTGCGGATATTTCCTCGATGTCCACAGATTTTCGTGATTCAGGAACCAATCCCCCCTTTTTCCATTGAAACAATGCCCTGCCATTTGCGGTTGCAATTCGCAGAATTCCCCAGGAAAGTATCCCCTGCGAATAGTGGGGTCCGGCTGTATACACACACATATATATATATATAAATATATATATATATATAGTGCCCCCCCCCCCCCCCCACCCCTGCTGAGTTACTTGTATGCAAGTCGTGTGTTACCAGAAATGGTTCTCTCACACGATGACAGGCTTTGAGAGGCCCCTCCATTTTGTGGGTGTGGTGGGGAGAGGAGAAGGGAAGGGAGACAAATTTACCAATGTGTAGAGAGAGTGCTTCAACAAGTTTATTCACAAAAAAGATTTGTGTAAAACTTCTGAGTACACAACACCTGTTGTCTTCCCATTTGGTGTGTAAATGTAAAGATTATTTATTGAGGTAACTCAATAAACCAACATACAAAATCGTCCATGAGAGAATCAAGGATATGATTCATGATCGTCTTGCATTTTCATTGTTTTTCATGAAATCATGTTTCCAGGGTGTTTGTTGGAAGTTCCCTCCTGCAGAGGTAAATATGAAAATGCAATGTACCAAAAAACAGCTGAGTGTATATTATTGCACTCCAGTGGGAGTGGACAGATTGTGTAGCAGCAGAAACGTGATACCACCGTAATTGTTTTTTGCTGTTCACTTGATGTCTGACAATAGTGGGGTCCGTGATAGACGTGATACCACCAGCCTGTCATCCTTCCGAGGTCGGCTAATTGAGTACCAGTTCACTGGTAATTCCCTGTTTGTCGTTAAAGGCGGCAAAAAGGGTTCGCGTCAGGAAGGGCATCCGGCCGTAAAACATTGCTTCAAAAAGGGGACAAAAAACAACAACAACCACGGTTCCCGAAAAAGGCCAACCCCTGCTTTGCGGGGAAAAATGGCCTCTAATGGTGGTTATTTTTTATGTTATACTTGATGTCTGACAAAATCAAAGAAACTAAACCTGGTTACCGGATCCACAAAAAGGTAGGTTCATGGAACATATCCAAGTGAAGTAGTTGAGGATCCTCCATTAATCAGTCATTTCATGTTATGGATGATTTAGAGCAGTGTCATGATTCAAAAATTCTTTTCAATGAGTCTCTTGATTTGATTTGTCACTTTCTTTTTACAGTTTACCTTTCAAAGAGGCCTATGAAGACTTCTGTCATGAAATAGTCGAGGAAATGATTATAAACGACCACAAAATGGACAAACTCACTAAGCTTGCAGAGATATTTGTCAAGATTTCATTCCTGTTTCATTTTCATTCCTCTTTTCTCCCACCTCTGGAAAAAACTCCCCCACTCCCTTCAATCCCACTCCTCCCTCCAGGTCTTTAAAACAGCTGTTCACCAACATCTCTTATCTTCCCCCATCCAAAACCTTGATCTTTTATACCCCCGTTAATTCACCCCAGATCCATTTTTTTGAAATTCCAACTTCTTTCCTGGAAGTCCTTGCAGTGTCTATATGTTTTATACCTCCCCCTTCTCCCCCCAAGCCTTCTACCTCCCACAGATCTCCCGATGTCCCTGCTCTCAAATGTTGTGTTTGTGTGCTTCTCCCTCTCTCCCCATCTTGTCTACTGCTACCCTTATTTTATGTTTTATGTGTCGGTTTGACTTTTTGTGTGATTAATGTTAGCTCTTTCACGAGCCTCGATCTTGTAAACAAACAAAAAAAAAGATGATCAAAAAAACATCATTCCTTGAATTTTACCTGGAGGAATGGAATGTATCTTTTGAAATTTTTCTAAATATATTGCGTTGGTATTTGTGTAATTGTCCCTCAGTTTTTTCGAAAAAGCTGTTGTCATCACAGTATTCCAGCCGTTGGGAAAGTTTCTAGGATTTAACCAGGGAGTTTTTTCCCAGTCATGTTTAAGTCATTTTGACCATCGCATACCATTGTCCCTGGAGGCTCAATTATTGTCTCTTACGTGTCTAACTAATCTGAATGCCTTTTCCAGGAATGATTAGGTTGAAGAGCTTGCTCTCAGACAGGTATCCTCAACTTCCTTTTCACCTGCCACTGAAGCAAACTGATTCCCTACTGGTTTTTGCCGATAATCTGACCACAGGTGCCATCGTTAGCAAACTTGACTCATCTACCAGCAAAATGGAAACAGAGACCAGCTGCATGGAAACAGGTGACAACCTACCTTTGGCTTCACATAAGCCATTGCTGCACCTGGGGCTCATACTATGGAAGAAGTACATGGACTTACTTCATAGCTTTGTAAACATAGTCTGGGTGACCAAACATCCAGGCCCAAAATCGATTTTGGATGTAGTGGGTTGTTCCTGCAAACTATTAAAATGTACATCTGGTCGATGTTTTTGCCATATTTCAGGTCTTTCTTGTTCCGGCATTTGTTTGTACCTCAATTGTGAAAATTGCTCAAAAACAACCACTGAACTATCCTTGGAGAACAGGGATATTGAGAATTTCAGCGACGATTGATGTTAATGTTTGAGCACCCCCACCATGAGCAGAGTTCAATTTGTACCTTCATCTTGGATACGCATATAGTCAATCGGAAAGAATTTGTATTCCATGTTCTTTCCGCAAGTCGTCTCCTACTATGATAGAAATTGAAACCTTTTGAATTTGAAATACTGGACTCTTATTCCTGTATTGGAAGAGAACATTATTGTTTTCAAAAGTGAGCAAAGTCATATTAAAGTCATTTCCACCTGATGTAATATCCCGAATCCTAGGTCTATATATCTTGGTTCTGTGACGTAAGGTACGATATTTCACATTGCGGTCAGCTTTAATTCTTGGGCGACAGATTGGTGTGCCATTGTCCAATTCCCACGACATCAAGCTTTAGAAGCGGGAAAAAATTGGCGGTTGAGGGCCACGGATCATGAATTGGTGGACCTGTGGGCAAGCCGCCTAGTCTCTCAATGCGGCCTGGAACAAATAAAGTCCGATGTGACTGCTCTCCAACCCAACTATACGTCACCACCAGGTACCACCTCTGTAGACCCCGCCCTCGCTATCCATCTCCACTAAAACTCGTCTTTCTCCTGATTGACATTCTGTACTGATACTTGATTCATAATGCACTCCTGTTTGAGGTTGTTTCTGCCTGTGTAAAAACTTGCATTTACCTTGGTTCAAGGGCAGTTGCCACATTTCTGACCATCTAGTTATCCAGTTCAAGTCCTTTTGGGGTATAGTCAGGTTCACTATGTTTTTTCGTTCAAAATCATGGTAGATTAGCAAACCTATACATTTTTGGAAACGTTATTACATGGAAAATCAGAAAATCAATGTTTACATTTGCCAATTCCGACCAATTCGATTCGACCAATTCGACCAATCGACCAATTCCATTCGACCAATTCGAACATTCGACCATTCGACCAATTCGATCGATTCGACCAATTCGATCGATTCGATTCGATTCATCGAATTCGATTCGATCGACCATTTGACCAATTCGATTTGCCAATCAATTTGACCGACCTTTGCTTGTGTGGAACGGACTGTGAAAACGATGCGGACTATATTGTCGGATACGACACACAGGACAGTGATGACGAACTCTAAATGGCATATTCTGTAATCGTGTATGTTTGATGCCATTGACTGCCTGTGTATATTTTGTCATTGACTGCCTGTGTGGATGTGAAGTTATACTGACTGCATGTGTATATATGATTTTGCTGACTGCCTGTGTATGTTTGGTGATATGAATTATTGTGACACATTTTGATGTTATTAACTGCCTGTACAAAATGATAACATGTATTTGATTATGCAACTTATCGCGAATATAAAGACAGTATTTTGCAATTCAAAACCTTTGATTCGTGTCTTACCATTCCCCATAGCACTAATTTGATACTTTCATTGGATTCCTTGTCCCTGAAAATATAGGTTTAGTATATTTAAAAAAGTTTTTAGGGTAATTAGAGGCAGAAATAGAACAAAATATGTATTTTACAGTGGCCATTTTGAAAATCCAAAATGGCCGCCATACAGGTATCTCTCCAAATGTAAACATTGATTTTTAGTTTCCTTATGCTATAACCTTTCCAAAAATGTATAGGTTTGCTAACCTACCATGATTTTGAACGAAATATAATTTATTGACATAGTGAACCTGACTCGTATTTCTGTTTGCTCCGTGGTTCTGGCCGGGCCGAACAACTTTGTGTCATCTGCAAATATCTGAACTGTTACTTCCACTACATCAGGGAGATCATTAATAAAGGGAGCAAACAATGCAGGACCCAATTCACTGCCTTGCGGTATACGCTTGTCACCCTGCACCAGTCAGACAGACATTGTGCCATTAATCAATCGTTGTATCTGTATGCACTCCATCATTCTCGTTCCACCACTGAATTCATCGCCAAGTCCTCTTAGACATCATGTGTGGCATTTGTGGTCACCAGTGTGAAAGAGGCAACGACTGCAGCGCACAATTCTTCAATCATCCTATACCAGTTTGCCGACACTTTCTCCTTGAGGAAGCCCCGCAAATAATTTGTCTGAAGTCATTGGAATAGATCTGCACTATCCACGGTGCAGGAGCTGGTGATGTTGGTGATCGACGTCCAACGCATCGTTGAGGAAAAGTTTAATTGAGATCGTCCCAAACCTGCAACTCAAAATGAGCGATTGCACCATTTTGTAGAAACTAGATACTTCCTGCTCTTCCCACAGTGACAAGTCTTGGTACTGACCAGTTTCTTAACATTTGCTCATACACGACACTGTTTACAGGTCCATCAAAAATTATGGATCCAATAAAGGTCATGAGCTCATTCCTGCCCATATCATCACGTGTGGAGGATGATGCTCCAATTCCAATGTGAATTGTGGATTTCCTGAGAGACCACACATGTCGTGCCCATGAGCTTCGATAGATGGCACATTCATCCAAAAACAACAATTCTTCTTGAGGCAGGGCAGTTGGGAAGGAATCAAAGCAACACATCGCACGATACACAGTGCCCATCCAAGTCGGCACAACTCAGTTCACTTAAAAATGGTGGATGCCAGGGTTTCAACTGAAGATCTTTTTTCATGTGAGTTTGCATAGTGGTCCATGAACAGAGCCAGTGACCTCGGCATGCCAAATTCACTGGCTCTCTATCTTGTTGATTTCTTTCGGCGATTGGTCAACTGAGTGACACCAACACAGCAGCGCATGCATTTCTTCTTGCTACCGGTCTCCCACTATACTTCCTGTCCTCCATTCTTCCTATTTCAAAAGAGCGTTTTCCCCCACATTAATTAACAACGATTGCTTTGGTGGGGAAGACTTTCCAAAGCATTCCACCAAAGTTCCCCGCACTTGAGCAATTGTTGGGCATGTGTGTGCCCTTCCATGCACCCAAACCAAACCAGTCTGACACGCAAGCAACTGCTCTTTGACACTGTAACAACTTGTGTCCGCCATTCCGTCTAACTTCCTACTGACTCCCATGTCAGTGAGTCAGTGAGGCCGCGTACCACGGCGAAGAGGGTGAATGGGACAGGAGAGAGGAAAGGAAGTGTAAGCAATGTAGCAGGGTAAAGTGACTTTCAGGCCACCTTGTAGAATTAGAGATAAATATATTGTTACGGTCCGCGGATTAGATGTTATTTTTTACCGAGCGGTGGTGTAACCACGGCCGAACAGTTTTTTTTCCCGACTAAAACCCGATTCAACCCAAACGTTGGCCGTATCGCGCCACCGCTATTCAAACGGGAAAAGACTAAGACGACAAATGCAAAGAGGAAAAGGAATTAAGACGAGAAAAGGGTTGAAAATACTACTAAATTTATTTACTATTTACAGGCTCAAAATAACCAAGGAGAAGGAAAGATAATAAAATAATATACAGAAGCTTTTAGAGACACAGGGAAAATACTAGCTTATCTAACAGGCTTACTTACTACCCAGGACAGAACAAACAAAGACACTGACTCACGCGGGGAATTGCAGAGTGGATTGCTGGAAGGAGGTGTGTGGCTGGAGGGGGGAGGACGGCACGGAGCTGGCTGGAGCTTGATCCCGCACGGGACGTCGGGCTGAACCTCGACGGCCGCTGATGCCACCGGGCCTGTCGTGTGCGCGGGATCATGGGTCGGAGCGGCTTGGTGGAGCCGACGCGCTGGTGGGGGGGGGGGGGGGGGGGGGTCTGGCGTGACGGGTTCTCTCCTCTCTACGCGCTCTTGCTCTGACGACCCAGCTCTTTCCTTTTTACTCGTCTCCTTGTCTCAGTAAAAGCGCATCTGCTTGTCTCCTCCCTTGGACTCCTCTCCTTTCTCTGTAAAAGCTCATCTCTCTGGGGAACGCCCCCGCGGCGGGTTATATAGGCCCCGCCCCTCAACCTTTGCGAACCTCCCCCAAACGCTCTTCCTCCGCCCTCTCAAACCAAACCCCTCATGCTCTGTTGGTTGTTCGGGGCTGGCTCACTCCTCCCCTCTATGACGAGGTGGAGACACGCCTTTCTTCCCCAACCCTGCCTCGTGGCCAATGGTGGTTGAAGAAAACCGCCCAAAATGCAGTTGGCCATTGAAATGAAATGAAAGGGGATCTACTCTTATTTCACTTAGTACAATGGAGTATTTAAGTTAAAGGGAGACACAGCCTTACCCTAAGACACATAATAAGATATAAGCTATCGAACAGGGGTATTCTATGATTGGCTGACGTGTATGCTTTATGGACTAATTACCGAGATGCCCTTTTTACCTTTATACAACTCTGGAGGCAAGAGGGGCCATATCCAACCAATGGTACACAGCAGTTTACCACAATCCAATACACACAATCAAAAAAATGCCATCCTCATATCCGCAACACTGCACCTTCCTCCTCTTAGGCACGTCCCGGGCCTATAACTTTAATTTAGTGTGACACATAGGTGTAGTTCCCTCTACTTTTAACCTGACCCTGAGTGCGACAGTTTTAAAACATAAATAAATGTGTCCCGCTGCTCCATTGCACCCTGCCTAACAGACTTACGCCCACAGTTAACCGAATTGCGGAATGGTCTTCAAACTATACATTGACGGTGGGGAGCATTATTTACAATTGACACTACTTTTATTTACAAAACTAACCCAGGACCTGTAATTGTTCTTTCTGGGGGGGAGACAGTCTGCTCTGCATCGACGCACCATGAAAGCACCCAAAACGCACCAATACACCCCCAAGCACCAATCGGTGCAGTCACCATTGTTCAATGAATAAAAATAAACCAACAACCCCTAACCCTGCAGGTGGTCTCTTGCTCTTCGGCTCCCTCTGCTGGCTATTATTATTTTCTTCCAGTTGTTGTCATTTTCTTTGCTTTTCTTACTGGCGGCCTAGTTTGAACTGAAAAATGCACCCAATGTGTCCTTTTTATTTATTTATGGCCAACCAGGCCGACTACGTGTGGTTCACCTGTGGGGCATCGGTGCCCTGTGGCCAAGGTCCGCCAGCAAGATTTTGGGCCCTCATGGCCGGGTGCAGCAGAGGGGCCATGCCCCAACCCATGGGGTCCAGAAGTGGTGCTCGGCCACACACATGTGGTCCATCATGTGGTGCATCGATGCAGACAGCTGGTTCTGAGAGTTCCGGGCGCACAATGGCCGACTCACGCACGCTCCCCTCGGCGCCCAATGGCGCACAGGTCATGTGGGAGACAAAAGGGGAAAGACAAATGAGCGAGGGGTAAGGTCACAAGGGTACACATCAACAAGGCAATGCAAGGCGAAATGCGTACAGAGAGCGAAATGAGAAAGCTCGTCCCTACCGTACGTCACCCCCCCTGTCACCTACACTACCCTTGCCCTTACCCCATATTTACAAAAATCTTCACATTTACCAATCCGTCGCTACCGTCACGTCTTCCCCATATTTCCCATACACCAAATTCGTCACCACAATCCCTCTAGCCAAAATTTGCCATCACCCAATTCGTCATGAATCCTCATAAGGAGGAAGAGATGGAACAACAAAGCACAATGTCACACCTACGTCATGATGCGTCTCACAATCCAAAACATTTGCACATAGAAAATAATCAAACATGGCATGGTGTGGAGTACCTGTCACCTCAGGTGAGTGGATGCAGATGGTGCGAGGAGACTTCAATCCTAACTATCCTCTAAATGACATTAACCTCTTTACTCTACCCAGGGTCTTTCCCTGCCAATCCATTGGCCATCTTACACTATGGGTTCTAAAAACCAATTCCCATTGACCAAACTGTGGTGCTTCTCAATTTGGGGTCTCACTCCCCCGATTCATCTCCCGGTGCCCTTGAACAATTTCTGGGCTGGGGCGTGTAGCTCTCCCAGCAGGTCTACCCACCTGCACACCTCCACCACTGCAGTTGCTTCCCTAGCTTACCTGCTCCTCACCCTAACCTATCTAACTGGGGAAGGCCCCTCCTGGCTCTGTCACCCCTCTGGTGCCCTCTGGCACTGGGCTACCCGGGTCCGTCCTCTGGATCCTCGGGCCCCATCCACAACTATCGGCTCCCAGAGCCCACCTGCGGCCTCACCTGGCCGACATCCTCACAGTGGTGGAGTGCCCAAACCAACTACACACACTAACAGGCTACACGCCCAGCCATTTCCACAACACGAATGCACCCATGCAAACATCATTCTTCCACCCGCACCACAGATGCCAATATCCAACCACAATTTACCTATACCCTCTACCTAACACTTACACTACCCGCCCCGGGTATTCGTGATGGGGGTCCACTCTTCCCCCATTCACACCTCCGCACCATCCACTCCACTCCACAGTTTCCATCCTACTCACTCCACGACCATCCATTCCAATACCCCATATACTCCATACCATTTATTCCACACAATCACATACACCTGTTGTTGCACACCTGTGCAATCACACCTGGTGCCACCTGCACCCTCCTTCTCCCTGGACCATTTGGTCAATACAGCTCACATCACCATCACCATCACTCAAACACTGCTCCATCCACCTGTCCAGTTGCACACCTGTGCAATCACACCTGTTCCTCACACACTTTTCACAATACACTTCTATACACCTCCAACACTCACACGGCATCATCTCATCTAACTACTCCCCTCTGAAACTTGCGCTTCCCAGTCGTCCCTTTAAACTATTGCGCTCCCTCGTCATTATCATCCACTCTAAACTACCTGCGTCCCCACTACAGGTGTCATTGTCACTACCTAATCTTAACGTTACCTAATGTCAATCTCTAGGGCCCTACACATTATCCAAACCTTCCCTCGGCGAGCTTACACTGCTATAAACCCCATAAAACTAGTGCTCCTTTGCCCCCCGCTGTGAGGGATGGTGGATTGGCCATCCCACCACATCGGGGGCGTTCCACTACCAATTTTGCTCACCAAATTCCAACAAATCAAAAATTTGCCAATCACTACCAATCATCTGCCAATCATTACTGCCAATCCTTTGCCAATCATCAAATTTTGCCTTTTTCTAATTTTGGGTCCAAAACACTAACCTCATCACACGTCTACTTACTAGATCCTCTCGGTGCGCCAATTCACTTCTAAAGCTCGGCTTCGTACAGCCGAGCAATGAATGCGGGTTCTTTGGTGCCGGCGGCTGGATGCGTCCGACACTCGGTGCAGGGAAGGACGCTTACCCGGGCCGAGATCCCACGCACCACCTAGGCACGGAGCCATCCCATGGCCCGATCTCGACCTGCCGGAACGCCTCAACAAAGAGGGGTCACCATGCCGACCCTTCCTATCGGGCTGCCCGCTCCGCTTAATGGAGCACGGACGCGGCCGTTCAAAGCGCGGCCCGGCATGGATCGCGTACGGCGGTTCTTTCGAAACCGCCGTGGTTCGGATCCCGCTGGTCCTCGCGGCACGCGAAGCTGCCCGACGCGCACCGAGGGCCCGATTCGGCTATAAGTCGTTCTAACCTCTAACCCGGTTACCGTCGATGCTTCACCTGCATGCTTACACCCCGCAGCCCGTTCCTTGCTCATACATCCAGCTGTTCCCATGCTCCTCGTCATTGCACCTTCTCTAACACACTCAGGTACACTCATTCCGCTCACAGACTTGGTCACACACCTGACCACCGAACACCTTTGCACACTCTCGTTGTTCGCACACCTCACCAACACACCTCTTCGCGCTCCCTCCTCTGTGACAACCACAGGTGCGCTCTCACTCGCACACCCAACCACGTGCCTCACGACCAATTCCAGTGTGCATTCCCACACACGCTCTACCATTCCAGGTGTGCTTCCTTTCTCACCTGTCACAACCAACTCACGCTCCGGGTCACTCTCACTACTTTCACCTCCACTCTTGACAGCGCACTCACCCTTACTCTCGATGGCACACTCTTTCCTCATGCACCTGTCCGTTACACACCTTTCTCGCGCATCCTCTTGCGCACACTCTCTCGTTACTTCCTCTGCAACACTCACCACAGGCGTGCATGCTTCCGTTACATCCTCTGTAACACTCCTCACAGGTGTGCATTCTTCCTTACTTTTGACAGCGCACTCTTTCCCCATGCACCCGTCCGTTACACACCTTTCTCGCGCATCCTCTCGCGCACACTCTCCCGTTACATCCTCTGTAACACTCACCACAGGTGTACACTCTCTCGTTACATCCTTTGTAACACTCACCACAGGTGTACACTCTCTCGTTACATCCTCTGTAACACTCACCACACCGCGCTTCCATGTGCCCTCTCGCACACGCGCTACGACCGACTCACTCTTGACAGCACACTCACTCCTCTGCGCGCACTTTTTCCTCACACACCCCAGAGTCGGACATTCTCGCACACCAGACCTGTCGCACACTTCACCAACAGCCTCTCACGAACACCCGGGTCCACAACAACCCCCAAGCCGACTGAAGCTCCCCTCACATCATGTACATTTCCACGTATATCGCCACTCACCTTGGCACCTCGTCTCCGCACCTCCTTCGCCACCTGAAAACTCTTTATTTGGTTAGCGAGCACATCATTATGAGTTGAGCACCGACCTTGTACATATTCCATGACTTCCTCCTTTATCTCCCTCTTAGTTTCTGTCCGTCCCTTCTTAATTTCACTCACCTCTTCTTCCACTTCCTCTAATTTTTGCTTCACCTCTTTTATCTCCCGGTGCGTCTCCTCAAGTTCGTCCTCTAAGGCTATTTTGACCGTTTCTATTTGCGTCCTCACCTCTCGGTCCTTCGTCTCCATTACTTCTGTCACCTCATCCAACCTCATTGTCAGTCCCTCACGTACCATCTGACATTGCCTCTGTGTCGCTATTAAGTCGTCCTTGATATCTCTTTGTGTCGCTTTTAACCCTCCTAGTACCGCAGTGTTCCTTTGAACCTGCTCCACTAACTCTTTTTGTCCCTCCGTCAGCTGTTCCACCTCCTCCATCAGGTCCTCTATGCCCCCTTGAAACTTTGCCGTCCCATTTCTCACCTCTTTCTCTATACGCTTTTCGCCTCGTTTTACCTCCTCGCGTACCCCCGAGACCTCCTCACTTACACCTCGTCGTATCTCCTCTTTCATCTCCTCCCTCTCTTTTGTAGATGCCGCCCTCATCTGTCCCAATTCATCCCTCTGAGCATCCAGTTTGGTTTCTACCCCGATTTTCACCTCCTCTATCTGCTCTCCCATTTGTTTAATTTCTCGGGCGGATTGCTCCCCTATCTCCCGCAATTTGTCTTCCATCCTATTTTCCAACCCCATTAACCCGTTTTTCACCCCCTCTAACTGATTCTCCTGGGCAGCCATTCGATTTTCCACCCCCGTTAACCCATTCTTTACCTCTTTTATCCCGTTGTCTAACCCCTCAAATTTGTCGTCTAACTTCCCAATTTGGGCACTGGTACCCCTCGCTTCGTCCCTCATTACCCCCAATTGCTCACTCCGAGCCCTCACTTCGTCCCTCATTACTCCCAATTGCTCACTCTGAGCATCCATCCGGTTCCCCACTTGTCCCTCCAATCGCTCACTATTAGCCCGCATTTCGTCCCTCATTTTGTCCATAAGGGCCCCGATTTGTAGCAACAAAAGGTCCGAATCCAACGGCGGCGCTGCTACTGTCGCGGGCGCGGTCGCCGTGGCCATGTGCGAGGCGCCATTTTGCACGCCCGTAACCTCGTGCGCGAGAGCGCCATTTTGTGCGCCTGATACCCCCTCAACCACATTGCCAATGTTCTCCTCCTCTCCTTCCCCCACATACATTTCCCCGAGGTCCTGGGTCGATTCCACCCCGTCTATCTCTAGCTCACCCACCTGCATCCGATCGCCTTGACCAGCCATGGCGCGATTTCAAAATTCGGGTTTTGCTTTAAAACAACACAAATTTCCAGCAGCTTGTAATTTTGAGCGCGTTAAGCATGCTTCGGGCCTCGTATCTCACTCCCCGACACCAATTTGTTACGGTCCGCGGATTAGATGTTATTTTTTACCGAGCGGTGGTGTAACCGCGGCCGAACAGTTTTTCCCCGACTAAAACCCGATTCAACCCAAACGTTGGCCGTATCACGCCACCGCTATTCAATCGGGAAAAGACTAAGACGACAAATGCAAAGAGGAAAAGGAATAAGACGAGAAAAGGGTTGAAAATACTACTAAATTTATTTACTATTTACAGGCTCAAAATAACCAAGGAGAAGGAAAGATAATAAAATAATATACAGAAGCTTTTAGAGACACAGGGAAAATACTAGCTTATCTAACAGGCTTACTTACTACCCAGGACAGAACAAACAAAGACACTGACTCACGCGGGGAATTGCAGAGTGGATTGCTGGAAGGAGGTGTGTGGCTGGAGGGGGGAGGACGGCACGGAGCTGGCTGGAGCTTGATCCCGCACGGGACGTCGGGCTGGACCTCGACGGCCACTGATGCCACCGGGCCTGTCGTGTGCGCGGGATCACGGGTCGGAGCGGCTTGGTGGAGCCGATGTGCTGGTGGGGGGGGTCTGGCGTGATGGGTTCTCTCCTCTTTACGCGCTCTTGCTCTGACGACCCAGCTCTTTCCTTTTTACTCGTCTCCTTGTCTCAGTAAAAGCGCATCTGCTTGTCTCCTCCCTTGGACTCCTCTCCTTTCTCTGTAAAAGCTCATCTCTCTGGGGAACGCCCCCGCGGCGGGTTATATAGGCCCCGCCCCTCAACCTTTGCGAACCTCCCCCAAACGCTCTTCCTCCGCCCTCTCAAACCAAACCCCTCATGCTTGGTTGGTTGTTCGGGGCTGGCTCACTCCTCCCCTTTATGACGAGGTGGAGACACGCCTTTCTTCCCCAACCCTGCCTCGTGGCCAATGGTGGTTGAAGAAAACCGCCCAAAATGCAGTTGGCCATTGAAATGAAATGAAAGGGGATCTACTCTTATTTCACTTGGTACAATGGAGTATTTAAGTTAATGGGAGACACAGCCTTACCATAAGACACATAATAAGATATAAGCTATCGAACAGGGGTATTCTATGATTGGCTGACGTGTATGCTTTATGGACTAATTACCGAGACGCCCTTTTTACCTTTATACAACTCTGGAGGCAAGAGGGGCCATATCCAACCAATGGTACACAGCAGTTTACCACAATCCAATACACACAATCAAAAAAATGCCATCCTCATATCCGCAACAATATATAAACCAACAGTGAATCGCTTTTCTTTTTATCTATAGATTTTACCTTGCGAGTCTAATCTCATGATATTTAAAAATTGAGATTCTATAGAATTGCAGAGCCTCATTGTATTTCCATGGTCGTTATAAATCTGAATGAGTAGAGTTTATCAGTCCTACACGTGGTACATAGCAGAAAATTGAAAAGTGTGCTAGTTTAGGCAGCCTAAAAACCTGATTGTCGTTAAAAGATTCCGAAAAACCTGATTGTCGTTTAAAGATTCCTAAAAACCTGATTGTCGTTGAAAGATACCGAAAAACCTGATTGTCGTTTAAAGATTCCTAAAAACCTGATTGTCGTTTAAAGATACCGAAAAACCTGATTGACGTTTAAAGATTCCTCAAAACCTGATTGTTGTTGAAAGATTCCTAAAAACCGGATTGTCCTAAAAACCTGATTGTCGTTGAAAGATTCCTAAAAACCCAGATTGTCCTAAAAACGTGATTGTCATTGAAAGATTCCGAAAAACCTGATTGTCGTTTAAAGATTCCTAAAAACCTTATTGTCGTTTAAAGATTCCTAAAAACCGGATTGTCCTAAAAACCTGATTGTCATTGAAAGATTCTGAAAAACCTGACTGTCCTAAAATCCTGATTGTCATTGGAAGATTCCTAAAAACCTGATTGTCCTAAAAACCTGATTGTCGTTGAAAGATTCCTAAAAACCTGATTGTCGTTGAAAGATTCCTAAAAACCCGATTGTCCTAAAAACCTGATTGTCGTTGAAAGATTCCTAAAAACCTGATTGTCGCTGAAAGATTCCTAAAAACCTGATTGTTGTTGAAAGATTCCTAAAAACCTGATTGTCTAAAAACCTGATTGTTGTTGAAAGATTCCTAAAAACCTGATTGTCCTAAAAAGATTCCTAAAAACCTGATTGTCCTAGAAACCTGATTGTCTAAAAACCTGATTGCCTAAAAACCTGATTGTCCTAGAAACCTGATTGTCTAAAAACCTGATTGTTGTTGAAAGATTCCTAAAAACCTGATTGTTGTTGAAAGATTCCTAAAAACCAGATTGTCCTAAAAACCTGATTGTTGTTGAAAGATTCCTAAAAACCTGATTGTCCTAAAACCTGATTGTCCTCGAAACCTGATTGTCTAAAAACCTGATTGTCTAAAAACCTGATTGTCCTAGAAACCTGATTGTCTAAAAACCTGATTGTCTAAAAACCTGATTGTCTAAAAACCTTATTGTCTAAAAACCTGATTGTCTAAAAACCTGATGGTCTAAAAACCTGATTGTCTAAAAACCTGATTGTCTAAAAACCTGATTGTCTAAAAACCTGATTGTCTAAAAACCCGATTGTCTAAAAACCCGATTGTCTAAAAACCTGATTGTCTAAAAACCCGATTGTCTAAAAGCCTGATTGTCTAAAAGCCTGATTGTCTAAAACCCTGATTGTCTAAAAACCCGATTGTCTAAAAACCTGATTGTCTAAAAACCCGATGGTCTAAAAATCTGATTGTCTAAAAACCCGATTGTCTAAAAATCTGATTGTCTAAAAATCCGATTGTCTAAAAACCTGATTGTCTAAAAGCCTGATTGTCTAAAAGCCTGATTGTCTAAAAACCTGATTGTCTAAAAGCCTGATTGTCTAAAAGCCTGATTGTCTAAAAACCTGATGGTCTAATAACCTGATTGTCGATAAACCTGATTATCTAAAAACCTGATTGTCGATAAACCTGATTGTCTATAAACCTGATTATCTAAAAACCTGATTGTCTAAAAACCTGATTATCTAAAAACCTGATTGTCGATAAACCCGATTGTCTATAAACATGATTATCTAAAAACCTGATTGTCTAAAAACCTGATTGTCTAAAAACCTGATTGTCGATAAACCCGATTGTCTAAAAACCCGATTGTCTAAAAACCTGATTGTCTAAAAACCTGATTGTCTAAAAACCTGATTGTCTAAAAACCTGATTGTCTAAAAACCTGATTGTCTAAAAACCTGATTGTCTAAAAACCTGATTGTCTAAAAACCTGATTGTCGATAAACCTGATTATCTAAAAACCTGATTGTCGATAAACCTGATTGTCTATAAACCCGATTATCTAAAAACCTGATTGTCTAAAAACCTGATTGTCTAAAAACCTGATTGTCGTTGAAAGGGTTTTTTATCTTTGACAATACAGATGGGAGAGATTATATCAAACCCACCTGCAAAGGACCATGTGATTCATGATGCAGTGCCCCATGCAGGTCAGTTACATTTCGCCTGATTCTTCTCTGTGAGTAGTTTGACCTCGAGCCGATTTGATTTTATAAGGAGGGGGAAGAAGGTTTTTATTTTAAAAAAAATTTGTAATAGGGAAGTGGAAAGGTGGATGGGGTGGAATTCAGGTTTTCTACATTAATTAAAATGAATCAATTATATAATGAAAGTACAACTTAGTTCATTTAATTAAAAGGTGAGTGAAATGTTCACGTGACCATTGGATAAGCTTCATGTAACACAGCCATTGCCACTAATGCACCACCAACACATGATGTAAAACAAGGAGGAAACAAAATTGGATTAAAAAGGCAAAATGGGCAGAGAAAAAGAAATGGATATTAAATAAATCACCAGCCGAGAAAGTTGGATAAATGTGACTGCAAGAGCGGAGCAGAGGCTTAAAGCAATATTCACGTCTCATTACTTCATCCACAAGTGCTTATTACTCGAAATCTCACTCCAATAGTGTCGTCCCGTTTCTCCCTTTGGATCACGAGACCCGTTCTCACAATCGCCTTTCCTCCACCGAGCACGAGCGAGTGCAGCTCTCACTCATGGCGAATTGCTTCGGCCTTCCATGGTATCACCACGGCTCCTTTCATGGAACGGAGCGCGTTTTCCGCGAACAAATAACCACACTCCTTCCTTTGTATGAAATAGGTGTCGTTCTGACAGCTTACCATATGGCCACAAACCGTACGAGGTAATTAGTAAAAGTTAATTACACGAAGCCGGTCGTTAAATATCAGCCATTGACATTTTCCTTTTATGGCCCTGTGGCTTGAAATGTGTTTGCCTGAAGGGCAGCTCGCAAAATTGTTGCTTAGACACCGATAGAAGGAAATAAAAACTCCTTTGCAAGCAGAAATGTCTCTTTCTCAAATGGAGGCAGAAGAGTAATGAATGGAGTGTATATGAGAGATTCCAAAAAAAAAAATCCAAAAAAAATAATAATAATGGCGGAGATAGCGGGATACAGGCAAGGGCGGACAAGGAATTAGACTCAAAAGAGGTCACTTAGCACATCATGTCTGTGTTATATCGAAACTCCATTATCTATTAATTTCGCTCAAATTTACTAGGCCCGCAGGATGGAGCACAGACAGTGCAATTTGTCTCAGAGTGGAATTTGTCTGGGTTCAATTCTCCACCCAACTCTAAACTCTTTCAATACACCTGTTGATGCTCTCAGAGCAGGGATAAGGTAACTTGACTGTTTTTCACAATCATCCATCACTGGGCATAACCATTCTGACAAAAGGCAAATGACATTGGACATTCTTCTTTTCCAACTTCGAAAAGCTCTTTATCATAAAAATTTGAATCCTTTATATTTGGAAATAAAGTCCAGGATTGTCGAAGAGCTGGAACATACAATGGATGACAATGTACTGGAATAAAAAGAAGAGTAGAAATTGCTGGAAACTCACCAACAGCAGGGATGATCGACAAAATAGACTAATAGAGGGAGACTTGGGAGAAATAAGGGAGGTGGAGAAGAATGACCACTTGGGGATAACACAGGAGGTGGACAATAGGGGTTAACACAAGAGGTGGACAATAGGGGATAACACAGGAGGTGGACAATAAGGGGATAACACAGGAGGTGGACAATAGGGGTTAGACAGGAGGTGGACAATAGGGGATAACACAGGAGATGGACAATAGGGGATAACACAGGAGGTGGACAATAGGGGATAACACAGGAGGTGGACAATAAGGGTTAACACAGGAGGTGGACAATAGGGGATAACACAGGAAGTGGACAATAAGGGTTAACACAGGAGGTGGACAATAGGGGATAACACAGGAGGTGGACAATAGGGGATACAGCTCAAATTATCACAGAAACAAAAATGAAAACTTGGAAATAGGTGGGCTTGGTGAGAGTTAAAAGGTATAAAAGATCATGGTTTTAGATGGGGGATGATCTGCGATAGTGATGAACCGTTGTCTTGAAGCCCTGGAGGAAGGAATGATATCGAATAGGATGTCGAAGTTTTTTATGCAGGTGGAAAAAAGAGTGGAGTGAGTGGAGAAAGAGTGGAGAAAAACGAATGAGTGGAGCTGAGCAGTGGTCAGTGCACAGGTTGTTGAACAGAAATAGTTGTAATCTTGTAATCATCTGTAATCATGTGAATCATTGTCCTCCTTCCTGGATCATCAGTTGGTGTCCATTTTTCATAGAGCTAGGTTTTGAACCTTTCACATAGTACACAGAAACATAAATATGGCGGTAACATCGTTCCACTTGGACGACGGCGGTGATCTGCGGTGAACAAATGCAAAAGGAGAAGTTCCCCAAATATCTCGGGGTAACTCTCCGCAGAGGCCCCATGTTCTTTAAGCACCTTAATAACATATCACATTGAAGGTAAACTCATGGGTTAACCTTGTGCAAAAACGATCATATAATCTTCCTGCGATGCTCAACCAGAATCGTCAAGAGCGATTTAAAGAGCATCCTCGACACTAAACCTGAAGCTGTGGAATGGTTATCTAAACCTGATATTATATTTTAACCTGTTAATATTATCCACCGACGCCATAAGAAAAAGGAAGAAGAGCTCGGCCAAACATTTCAATTTAATCCATTCAATTGCTTAACCTTGCGCTTAATCCATTCACAATTTCACTTTGGTCATAGTCATAATTCAATGTCATACTGTCTAATATTTGGTCCAAATTAAAATGTGGAAAACTTGCAATTCCAGCAAAAAAGTTGCGATCCCAGGTTTTATTCTCTCCTAGTTTGTTATAATCCCTTTCGTTTTCCAATAACCGTAACTTGAAGAATGACAGTATATAGGATAGGACAGAATAATACGAATGAAAATATGAACCCCAAGAGTTTTGCACAGGTAGAAGAAACTTTTGAGTATATCTTTGGACACATTTCATTTTGGGTTTTGTGATCATCGATATGACCATATAGTTTAATAACAGGGTGGACACATGAAGCCCAAAACAGGTAAAACTAGAACAGCACGTACCTGCACCAGGCCGTGCCAAGGCACAGCTGCCCACCTGTCTGGGAAACATTAGGATGACAGTTTATAGATGGTTTGGGATTCAAACCCAGGATAGACAGCTTAGAGGCAGGTGTGCTTATGTCATCCTGTCATCCTCTAGGCCATCCTGTCAGTTTAATATGATGAAGGGTAGAGACAAAATAAGTGCAGAAATCTTTTTCAGTAGAATCGACAGTGAATGGACCAGGTGCCATAGCCTGAGAGTAAAGAAGAGGAGAGCTAGGACAGTATTAAGGCAGGGGTCTTCAAGTCAGAGAGTAGTTCATCGATGGGATTGTCTCTCTGGAAAGGTAGTAACAGCATAAATAGTAGATGAGTTGAAATTTGAATTTGATAAACCAGCAACGGTACCCGCCCTACGGGCGGGGCTTCAATTGGGAGGCCCAAATGAAAAGGCAAAATATCAGAAATTGAAGGGTTTAAATTTTTTTTAAACGATTTATATAAACATCCGTTAAATCATATCACACGCAAATCATCAAAATCTAAACAGTATTTGTATAATTTCAATAAAAGCCACATCACTGTTCATATCGGTAAATATTATTCCATCATGTTTGGAAAAACTGGAAAATTGGAAAAATTGGAATAAATTGGAAAAACAATATGGCCTATTTTACTCCAGGGGGTCCCAGGATTACCCACCCAAAATTTCGTTGCGATCGGTTCAGCCGTTCTTGTGGTACCTGGGAACAGACAGATGGACAGACATTTGGTGAATTATAGTAAGATACCGAGGTATCATTGGAGGCAGGGGGGGTGCAGGGACATGATCTAGTGTGGGTGTAATGAGAGCTTGATCGACCAAATGGTCTCCTCTTGAGTCAAATAAATTAAATTATCTTCTTTAAAATTAAATTTACATCATACACTTGGCAACCATTGATGATGGTGTGAGTCGTCGTTTTCGACGAATCTCTTCCCTTCGTTGGTGTGCTCACTAAGCATTGTGCATTGTGCGATGGCTGAAAAGTCCGATGCAGGACACACAAGGTCTACCACAAACATCGCAGGTAGAGACTGGACCTTGCAGGTTTTCCTTTCTTGCCTCCACTGTATATCTATCGTCTCCCACATTCAAAGTGGTCCAAAGTGACAACAACAAGATTTCCCTTTGCAGCAAATAACATGCCAAGCTGATCTGTTTGTGGCCTTATGTTCCCATGTCACAACAGGGATGGCACACGACTTGAGTGCAAACCTCAGGATGTCCTTATAACGCTTTCTTTGACCAGCTCGTGACCGTTTACCAAATTTAAGTTGTCCAGAGAAAAGTGCTCTTGGAATTCTATTGTCTTCCATGTGTGTGAGGTGTCCTTTCTGGCGAAGCTGGGCTTGCATCAGGAAATACTCAATTTATTGGATACGACAGCGGTCTAGGATTGAGGTGTTGGGTATTCTGTCTTCCCAGGTGATGCCAATAATAATGTGAAGGCATCGCATATGGAATTGATCAAGGCATTTCATACGGCGACGATAGGGTGTCCAAGATGCACATCCGTACAGGAATGTCGATAAGACAACGGCACGATAGACACTGATCTTGGTCTCCAGGCGAATGCCACGTTCCTGCCAAAGATGATGTGTCAATCTTCCAAAGGACGCAAATGCTTTAGGCAACCATGAAAGTTGCCATAGACATGGGCACATCATTTACATGGACACAGAAAGAAGATTCGGGGACTCTTCATCCACTGAAATTGGCAATCGCCATCTAACCTGGAAAATTGTCGTAGTAGATACAACTACAGTTATCTAGAAACTTTTAGAAACTTTAGTTATCTAGAAAACACCAGAAATAGTGGGGATAAATAAGGAGCTCAGCAATGTTTCCATGACAGATGATGAGTCCAATCAGGGACGATGATGAGATTCTCATTTTGACACCAACAAGACAGATTCCCTCAAGAGCACAACTATGGAAATAACATCTCATAGAAAAGACTAGCAACGGTACCTGAACTAGAGGCGGAGCTTCCATTGGGAGGCCCAAATAAAAAGGAAAAATTTCAGAAATTGAAGGCTTTTTTATTTTAAACGATTTATATAAACATCCGTTAAATCATATCACACGCAAATCATGAAAATCTAAACAGTATTTGTAGAATTTCAATAAAAGCCACATCACTGTTTGTATCAGTAAATATTATTCCATCGTGTTTGGAAAAACTGGAAAATTGGAAAATTCGAAAAATTGGAGAAACAATATGGCCTATTTTACTCCAGGGGTCCCAGGATTACCCACCCAAAATTTTGTTGCGATCGGTTCAGCCGTTTTTGCGGTACCTGGGAACAGACAGACAGACAGACAGACAGACAGACAGACAGGCATTTGGTGAATTATAGTGAGATGCAATCCAATAGCAATTCGGAGATTATAACCACATGGAGTACATCATCACGCATCACTTCCTGTTCTATGGATCAAAACTGATGTTTTTTACAGTGCTGATCAGAGACATTTCTGGACTGCAATAGAGACTCATCTAAGAATCCAGTATAACATCTACTCTCTGAAGACAACCACAGGTAATCCGACACTTTGATGATCTGTCAAGCAGTATTTCAATCACAGTCGAGCAAAAGTATGTATCTCCAGAAAACACGTTATGGTAATGGCAATATCAGAATATCATGTCCTGCTCGAAAAACACCCATCTCAATGGTATCAGGTGTGCTCCAAATACAATTTGCACAGTTATAGGTGCAAATATGGCAAAAAAAATCTCTCACCTGCCTTACACGCAATCTCAGGGGGAAGACGATAAATTGAAGATTTTCATAAGTATACAAGGCAATGTGGTTCCAGATCCACTTCAGAGCAGACAGCGATGTTATAATGGCCTTGCGGATGATTTTTGGAGATAAAGTGACAGAAAATTGGATTTCCGTTTCAGTTACATTTTTACTCATAAGTGCTGCATATTGGCCAAAGTGAATCCATATTCAGAGTATTTCCAAGCTGAAATGGTATCCCTTCGGAAAACATGTGGATGAAATGGACAAGCAATGGCAACGACAGTTTGTGCCTGCAAGCACCTGGCAAATCCAAAGAGTTCATATCCAGGCCAGAGGATGAGGCGAAGCCAGCATTGCCCAGCAGGTGCTCCTGGATCCACTACAGAGTAGTTAATATAGAGACACCGATGGGGAACTAAAGGCAAATGGCAACTGATGTTATCTTAGTATGAGGGCCATCATTAGAATCTAGATGATTCGATGTTGATGTGGAGTAAATTATTCATCATGGAAATGTTCAGGCAAATCCAGTGACTGGACGAGAATGATGATAACTCCCAGAATGAAAGACTTGTTCCAGTTGGTGATCCCAGAAATATCCCAGAAAGACCGATGGTGAACTAAAGGCAAATGGCAACCGATGTCATCTTAACATGATTCCATGTTGATGTGGAGTAAATTATTCATCATGGAAATCCAGGGACTGGACGAGAATGATGATAACTCCCAGAATGAAAGACTTGTTCCAGTTGGTGATCCCAGAAATATCCCAGAAAGACCGATGGTGAACTTAAGGCAAATGGCAATTGATGGCATCTTAGCATGAGGGCCATCATCGAGAATCTAGATGATTCCATGTTGATGTGGAGTAAATTATTCATCATGGAAATGTTCCTGCAAATCCAGGAACTGGACGAGAATGATGATAACTCCCAGAATGAAAGACTTGTTCCAGTTGGTGGTCCCAGAAATATCCCAGAAAGACCGATGGTGAACTTAAGGCAAATGGCAACTGATGTCATCTTAACATGATTCCATGTTGATGTGGAGTAAATTATTCATCATGGAAATCCAGGGACTGGACGAGAATGATGATAACTCCCAGAATGAAAGACTTGTTCCAGTTGGTGATCCCAGAAATATCCCAGAAAGACCGATGGTGAACTTAAGGCAAATGGCAATTGATGTCATCTTAACATGATTCCATGTTGATGTGGAGTAAATTATTCATCATGGAAATCCAGGGACTGGACGAGAATGATGATAACTCCCAGAATGAAAGACTTGTTCCAGTTGGTGATCCCAGAAATATCCCAGAAAGACCGAAGGTGAACTTAAGGCAAATGGCAATTGATGGCATCTTAGCATGAAGGGCCATCATCGAGAATCTAGATGATTCCATGTTGATGTGGAGTAAATTATTCATCATGAAAATGTTCCTGCAAATCCAGGAACTGGACGAGAATGATGATAACTCCCAGAATGAAAGACTTGTTCCAGTTTATTATAGTGACGTCAATGCACTGTCGGAGTAAATGATGGAAAGTATCAACACTGATGTGAAATGAGACACATGCAATAGGTAACTATTTGCCTACAGGTAGGTTTGAGCAAAACTGTATGTACATTGGCAATAATCAAAAACGTGTTGTTGAACAGGTATTCCTTTGGTGAATACTCCAATGATCACGTGGTTACGAACACGTTGTGCAGCTGATTCTGTGCTGTGGAGATATTTGTTGACAACATTTCTTCCAAATATCTGACAATGAAATATGAAAGGAAATGCTTTGCCAGTACGTGCAGGTCTGACGAACAAAATAAATCGTAAGAGGTTGAAAAATAATAGGATCAAATAAATGTTGGTGTTATAATAATATAATAGTTTGGTGATTTTGAACAAAGTTCCAATGAAACTCATTCAATCCCTTATTCCCAAAATATGGGCTTAGCTATAAGAAGAAACATTTTGACATTTGTTGACATATTGAGCAATAATGTGTAAATAAGTATTAAAAATCCAAGATAGTTGACACACACACACACACACACACACACACACACACACACACACACACACACACACACACACACACACACACACACACTGAGACCTGGGAGGGATCAGTTCCACCTTCTGTAACAAATGCAGATAACAACCAACGAGACAAACACTTAACACAGCCACTGAGCTTGGGGGAAGTGCCGTCATTGCCATCACTTCCTGGCACACTCCGGGTACCAGTGACGTCATAACAATACAACAACACAACACAACATGCATTTTAAGGCCATTTTCCCTGCTAGAGCGGGGGTTAGCCTTGCGGTCCCCATGACAATCTTCTCCATTTTGCCCTATTTTCTGCATCTCCCCTTGTTAATCCCCTTGCCCGCATTTCCTCTTCCACCATCTTTATCCAAGTCTTTCTCGGTCTTCCCCGTCCTCTACTTCCTTCCACATTCATTTCCATCACTCTTCTCAACCAGTCACTTTCATCCTTCCTCAACACATGACCAACACATGACGTCATAACAATGGCACCGCTTTTCTCACCGTACTCATTGGGGCATTTCCACAGGAGGAATTTCCTCCTCCCAATGGATGACAACCGATGGGGATTGTCCGAAGCAGCACATACCATTTTACAGTCTTTGATATGACTTGAACCGGTCCAAACCGGATGGGTGTTTTTTAGGAGACGCCATCTCCTTACTGGATGGACATCGTCTCCCCACGGGAACTCATCCACCCTTGGCCAGGTGTTGTTTTTGGTCCTGGCAGGGTGTCACAGTCACCCTCCTCACTAGCAAAAAGCCTTTGAGGGGTGCTGGTCATTAGTTTCAGACAACCCGACCATGCAACAGGTAGCAGTGGGCTACCTGTTACCAGTGACATTTTCAAAAGACTGACCTGCAGTGGCAGTCCTTTAGACATTTATATCCTTTCGACCCTTTAGACCCTAACTACTAATGGAACATACCCTTAATACCCCTTATGACCCTTTAAAACCTTAGATGTTTAAGACCCTTTTCAGACTCCTTTAGACCCTTAACACGTCTTTAGGGTCTAAAGGGTTTAAGGATCCTTTCACTGGAGAAAAAGGAATGGAATGTTTTTCATCATTGCAGGACCCACTCATCAGACAAAGTTTTCACTGCACGAATACAACCATTGTATTGGGCCTTTCAGCCCCCACGGTCACCCGATTTCCATCAAATGAAACTGAAAATCAACATTATCCCTAATGCACCCCCAACCACGACTGCCCTCAATCGGGAGTTTTCATTTTTAGTTAAACAGAATAAACAAGGACGTGGGTGGGGTCTACGAGTGACAAATTTGATTGCTCGAGATGATGTAAAAAAAAGCCATAATATTTTGTCCAAGTACTGCTAAACGGAAGGATTTTGGAGATGTCAAAGTGGCGATTTGTGTTCTACAGTGTTCAAGTATATAATTTAATTGAAATAAAATAAAGGTTTTTAAAGATTGTAGTAAAAAACCAAATCCCAGAAGTTTACCGCCATTGATGCAGTGTCTGTCACACCACCTTAATTGAAATGTTACATTAGTTATTTATTATTCCTACACTCCCTTGGAGTTTGAGCAGTATGCATGCAAAGTTTGGGGCTGCTAGGTTTCATAGTTTTGGAGTTATGGAGGAGACGCACACACACTGACACACACTGACGCACACTGCCTTTTATTATTATGGAAGATTATTACATACGCAGCCTGTGGCTTGCTGGTTGCATCATTGTTGGGAGCACGGCTGTACCACTGATGCAGTTTCCTCTGTTTCCAGTAAGCTGGAACTCATTTTTCCCACCTTGGGAGGATGACAGGCTGTGCCAACCCACCTAGTCTGGTGTTATTTAACGGCGAAATAGGGGCTCAAACTCAAGACCCTGAGATCTTAAAGGACACTAGTGCACTGTGACCTATCTCACTGATGTCTATTGCTATGGGATGGGAATGGGAGAAGGTGGGCTCATGGTTGGGTTACCGCCAATGGGTCCAATGCACCCTCAATCCGCCCCTGGAATATACAATGTTCTAATGCAGGAAAATACATTGACATTGCTTGAATTGAGAATGAAAATGTTGGCCATTCATAATAATTTGATGTTGTCCAATCCCTGCCCAATTAAATTATCATCCAGGTGGCACACAAACACACTCATGTATATCGTGATTTGCGATGTCTGGTGTTCACTTTTCAGTGATTAGTCACAGAAAATGAGGCATACATGTGCCCCTGAACTTAGCATAAGGATGGGTGAAAGTGGATGGGTGACAGATTGTACGAGGCCATATTAGAATGTGTGGAAGTGTAAGGAATGGGAAGAAGGGGACTGCTTTTTGCACATAATGCACAGATCGAGTGCCCAAGCACGAAAATGATTTCCGACTCCGCAATGTCTCTTCGCTATATGGCTGCAGCATCACAAGTGCAGTCACCACTCATTGCAAGGGCTAGGCTGCAGGGAAAATAAATGGCGTCAAATTTCTTAAAGGCAGCCTTGGACCCCTGCGGTATAGGAACTGAAGCTACATATGTTCAAAGCTTTCATCAATCACCGGGAATATAGCAGAACGTGCTGGAAATACTTTGAAAAGGAGCTGCTTTGGCAAGCATTGCGGAAAACTGGAAATGCAACAGCTACTGTTCAGTGAAGCTAACCCAGCACAGGTGATGATTTACACATGACATTTTACACCTGTGGTTATTGATCATTTTGAGAAAAGTCCCTTGACCAAAATGGCACCGTTCCGATGCAACACGGGTTAGGGTTAGGGATAGGGATAGGGTTAGGGTTAGGGTTAGGGTTTAGGGTTATGCATGCCATGTGACAAGTCGCACATGGATGTGATTTGTGTTCGGAGAAACATGAACTCAAGTGCAAGGAAACGCAATGGCGTACGACCCACTCAAGCAGATTTTGCCAACCAAAAAGTCAAAGGCAGTCAGGCATTTGAACCGTTCATGAGATGTCGAAAATGTTGGACATCCACTCACCACATTCTGCTGCTTGATGCTAATTTTCTGGAGTAACAGTCCAATCAAATTGGACATTGTTGCGGGAGGGAACAAAAGTCCCACTAAGAAGTCTTTGTTATGCAACCTCGCCGAGTCATATGGCCTTATTAAACTACTCGCATTTTGATTCGCTCCGGTGGAGTCTGCAAGAACAAGAGCAGACAAACCCACACAGTCCTGTGATGGCACAGCGCAGTGGGGAGTGAAGCCGCGTGTAACCACGCAGCGACTCTAACATCGTGCAGTAACCCAAGACAGCCTTGGCCAAGTAACACAAGCCATCGCATGGGACTATCTTTGATGCCACGGGTGATTGGTGCAATTAAAGCCAAATGTAGACATTTTGCTGCTTGGTAAGGCGATATGGCAGGCTTGAGCGCCAACCTACACGCCGATCATGCGGCATTGGCATAGGCTTCCAAGCAATGCAAGGCCTGCTGCCCAAAGTGGATCAAAGTTAGGCGAACGAGATGCCTGAGGTTCCACCTCGTGGAGATGAAAGAGCTTCAAGTCACTTGACAGGTATTTTAGAAAGTGTTGTTTCAACACACATTCCACGAGAGATGGCAACCTGTAGAGAATTCAAGGGCACTGCATTTCTTTTTGTCTACATCCTCCTGGCTGGTTTAAACATTTTCTTTCATTTCGAACATAAACTGCATTGAGCGGCTGCTGGACATCGTTCTTTAACCACATATTTCAAGTGTTATGATTAATAATTATTGGCTTGCTGGTGTTTTTTGTAACAAATCTTTGAAATTACATAGATATAATGACCTGAAATTGCTGCATTTACTACTATACTGTATGTATGTAAGACTTTCAGCAGTTAAACAAATGGTTTATAGATTAACCACAACATATACAAAGTAGTATTTGCTTCATAATAAGTTACAATAATCTTGAGCAGATGGGATGATACACCAGATCAGATAACATGCTTGCTCTCAAGGTATTGGATTTAGACCCTGGTGAAAACAAATTCAACAAGAAAGAGCAATCAGAGATTGCAGACCCTCGCCAGGACGTATTTTCAGTGGTTTTTAAGGCTTTGTGTTAAAACAAATATGGCGGCCGATAACCGATATGGCGGCCATAACCGCTAACCGGCCATAACAGGCCATAACCACCGGCCATAACCACCACGCTAACCGGTAACCACGCTAACCGCCATGCTAAATGCTAACCACTAACCCACGCTAACCGCTAACCGACCATAACCGGACATAACCACCGGCCATAACCATCCACGCTAACCGGCCATAACCGATATGGCGGCCATAACGGCGGCCAAAACCGCGATATGGCGGCCATAACCGATATGGTGGCCAAATATGGCGGCCGATATTATGGATAATAACATGCTTGCTCTCAAGGTATTGGATTTAGACCCTGGTGAAAACAAATTCAACAAGAAAGAGCAATCAGAGATTGCAGACCCTCGCAAGGACGTATTTTCAGTAGTTTTTAAGGCTTTGTGTTAAAACAAATATGGCGGCCGAACCACGTGACCAATGACGTCATCGTTTTTTTTTTCTCCACCAATTTATCCCTAGATACCACCGTTTAGAGAATTTATCCCTAGATGATGCTCAATAAATTTTACCTTGATCGGATGACGTTTTGTACTTGTCGAATCATGACGTCATAATGTAGGCAACGATGACATCATCATTAACATATGTTATTCCACATGGAGAGCTCTTTACAATGAGCCACGTCTCAATTTTTTTCTATGCAGCGCTTTCGGAGATATCAAGGTGCAATTTTTTTTGGTTTTACCAAGATGGCGGCCACATGACGTGACGTATGACGTCATATTTATAATTTAAAAATTATACAGGCAGAGTTGCACCTTTGGTGAAAATTTCCTGTCAATCGGACTAACGGTTGCAGAGAAAATCATATTTATTCTGTGCGGAAAAACAGACAGACGGACAAACAAACAAGAAGACGTCATGCGGAGCACGATACTTGCAAAATCCGCCCCCACCCCCCTCCCCCAAGAAAAAAAATTCCATTCACACAGCAAATTGTCCATTTCATCAAGATTAAAATTTACGATCTTGATCAAAGCTCGGTCAACAGGATGAAAAGTGACATTTTCTCAGATGAAAAATTTTGATTATAGAAGTTTGACCTTCAGTTGACCTTTGACCTTTTGCCCTCAAAAAGTTAGTTTCCCAATTCAGTGAGGCAATACGCAAATGCTGGTCTAAATTCAAGTCAATCGGATGCAAATTGATGGGTTTTCAGATGAAAATTGATGATTTTGGAAGTTTTACCTTGAGTTGGCCTTTGACCTTTTGACCTCAAAAATAGTTGGTTTCCCTATTTAGTGACACAATGTGCAAATGCTGTTCAACTTCCAAGTCAATCGGATAAAAATTGATGGTTTTTCAGATGAAAATTGATGATTTTGGAAGTTTGACCTGCAGTTGACCTTTGACCTGTTGACCTAAAAAAAAGTTGGTTTCCCAATTCAGTTAGGCAATGCGCAAATGCTGTTCAATTTCCAAGTCAATCGGATGAAAATTAACAGATTTTCAGATGAAAACTGATGGTTTTGGAAGTTTGACCTTGAGTTGACCTTTGACCGTTTGACCTCAAAAATAGTATGTTTCCCAATTTATTGACTACATGCAAAGGCTGTTCAATTTTCAAGTCAATCCGTTGAGAATTGACAGCTTTTTAGATGAAAATTGATGATTTTTAAAATTTGACCTTGAGTTGACCTTTGACCTTTTAACCTCAAAAAGAGTGTGTTTCCCAATTCAGTGACTCGATATGAAAATGCTGTTCAATTTTCAAGCCAATCAGTTGAAAATTGATGGCTTTGCAGATGAAAATTGATTTTGAAAATTTGACCTTGAGTTGACCTCTGACCTTTTAACCTCAAAAATAGCTCATTTCCCAATTTAGTGACTCAATATACAAATGCTATTCAATTTTAAAGTCAATCGGATTTAAAATGGCGATTTTATAAATTTGACCTCCAGATGACCTTTGACCCCAAAAACAAGAGGCTTGTCAATTCGGACGACCTATACAACTTGGTGAAGTTTCGTCACGATCGGTTTGGAATTGTGACCTGTAGGCCGGTGACAAACAGACAGGAAACAGACAAAACCACAAACGCAACCGACAAATATACTTGAAAAATCTTCGATTTTGCAAGTAACAAACTGACTTAAATGCAATAGCCTCTCCTCTGGCGAGGGTAAATAGAAAGCATCTGAAAATGCAAAGCCCGTCCGTGTCCATTTGTATTCAGTCATCTTCTTCTCGTTATTCTGTATGCTTGAAATAACAAAAACAGTTTGTTTTTTTTAATACAAAATGAACATTGATTATTTTATGCAGCCTTGACATAAAAAAATATTTTTAGATCTAAAGGTGAACCAATTTTGATTGGTGAACCAATTTTGTGACCCAATATGCAAAATCTTCAAATTTCAGGTCAATTGGGCAAAAATTTATGATTTATGCAATCTTGACTTTTTGATGTAAAAAAAAACAATCGACTCCTTCCTGTTGATTGGTGAACCAATTCAGTGACCCGATATGCAAATTCCTGAAATTTCAGGTCAATCGGGTGAAAATTGGTGATTTTATGTGATGCTGAACTTTGACCTTTTGACCAAATTATTCATTTTGGCTTCTCCATATTCCATAACTAGCAACGGTACCCACCCTATGGGCGGGGTTCCAATTGGGAAGCCCAAATTAAAAGGCAAAATATCAGAAATTGAAGGTTTTTTTATTTTAAACGATTCATATTATCCGTTGAATCATATCACACGCAAATCATCAAAATCAAAACAGTATCTTTAGAATTTCAATAAAAGCCACATCACTGTTCATATCGGTTTATATTATTCCATCGTGTTTCAAATCGTGATCGATACATTATGATCGTGATGATCGTGATCGTGAATCGTGATCGATAACAGTGTTCACAATCACTATGTCGTATGTACTCCCGATACGTGTACCAAATGCCCGATACGTGTAACTGTGCCAAATCAACAGTTAAAAGGATTTTGAGCCGATAGCTGTTGCGGCCTTGGCAAGATCGATGGAGACAGCGATCTGCTAGCGTATTCACCGCCCAAATAGCTCTGTGGAATTCTCTCATGTAGAGATTAAACGTTACAGCTGTTACGGCCTTGGCAAGATCGATGGAGACAGCGTTTATTATCTATCTATAATTCCAGTAATCTCTGTGTGTATGTGTGTGTGTATGTGTGTGTGTATGTGTGTGTGTCTGTGACCGCTGTTTCTCGAAAACCACGGGTCCGATATACTTGAAACTTGCCAGGTATATTGCTGGGGACCTGAGGATGTGCCTTTTCAAGGTTTCATATTAATCGGAGAAGTAGTTACCGAGCTATGTCCAAAAAACGATTCAACCAATCAGAGAGCAGCGAGCTATCACGTGTGCCGAACGTGGTGAACAGACTCTGCCTCGGACGGCACATTTGAGAGCGTATTCATTTATTTCACGTTGGCAAACTATGTTGGCGCTATGTTGGCGTTAAACTATGTTTTAAAACTAATTAAAACTAATTTGCGATTCATCGTAACTGCGATATGCGACCTTCCGGACAGTCAAATGAGGACGTCACTTCCGGACTTACGGATAGTCATAGTGACGACGTACTGATGCTGAACGTGGCGAGCAGACGCTGCCTCGGACGGCACATTTGAGAGCGTATTCATTTATTTGACGTTGCAATCTGTGTTGATTGTTGTAAGGTACGATCGATTGTAGTACACGTTTATAATAACTCTGCCGATACAGGCCCGATTAACTGCAGCGCCATCCGAGCTGCGGCGTCGGGACGATACATTCATTGTACGGTCACATCACGCACTTACGGGCACGCCCATGGGCCCATGGGCACGCCCATGCATGCATGGGCGAAGACATTTTTTTTTTTTTTTTTGGCAAGGAACGGGCACCTACGTATGGGCACGTCCTAGTACTTTTAATGAAGGACACTGTCTCAAGCCCCAGTCCCCATCAGGGATGGGGCTCAGCGGTTTACCCGAGCCTGACGGCGAAGGGCAAGGTACACGCTGGCCCATCCAGTGTAGCGCGCGTGCGGCCCCGGACATCGAAGGGCATTAAACGTTCATTAAACATTAAACGTTCATTAAAGGGCTGTGAAACGAAAAAGATTACGAAATTACGTTCACGCCGTCACGTCAAACACTACTGTGAACACATACATCGTCACAATGAAAACATCGTCACAATGAATGTTATGTGAACGCGAATGTTATGTGGGAGTCCAAACCTGAAAATGTTGGAGACCAAAGCTGAAATTGGGAAAACTAAATAGCCTATTTTACTCCTAGAGATCCTAGGATTACCCACCCAAAATATCTTTGCGATCGGTTCAGCAGTTTTTACGGTACCTTCGAACAGACAGACGGACATTTGGTGAATTATAGTAATATGTGATTAGCTTATACATCAACATCTGATCTATGACTGGATAGTGGATTGCTTCAATATATTGCTGCCACCGGAAGGACATTGGCGGCCATGTTTTGGCTTGTCAACGAAGCCTTTGTATTGATTCAGCGGAGGATGCTAAATTTCCAAGTTGTGTTGCATTTAAAGTGTGGAAATCAGCGCTTTGCTGGAAATCATTTCACAAACAAGTGTTGTGTTTTTTTCAGTTAGACCTATAGGCAGATACATAATACCTGAAAAGGTATAGGCATGGGCCGATAAAAGAGGTACTTTGTCAGCCATTTTAAAAATGCATATCATTTACATCTGTCCATTATGCAAAGCATTCAAATATATCTCCTTTAGGTATTGAACAGACATGAAGACAAAGCTAATAATAATAGTGAAGTTTAGACCTTGGTTTTATCTGATGCAAGCCTTGGGGTTAAATGTTACTGAGACATAGGCATTGTTTTACAACCTAACCTTATGGGCCTGGACTTCGGAGGCCATACATATTACAAGAATTAACAAATGAGGGCAATGTTAAATAGCCTTACAAACATTATCTTACAATGTTTTCTGAAGATAAACATGGGCAAGCTATCATTAAACCACTTTACCAAATCCAAAACATATTGTCACGTACACGGCCTGCCCAATGAGGGTTAACACTCAAGAGACGGTTGGTCGTGCTCAACCCACTGGTCACGTGAATGGCTGATTAATACCCTAATTAACATACTGATAGTGAGCAGTGCGCCTTTGGCAACCTATAACAGCACCAGTAATTACCGAATTAATGTAATCGTCTTTATCAATTTATAGCCCTCCAGGTAAAACCAGATCCAACATATCAGCAGAAACAACTAGGCGCCATGAGCACATCACTCTCATTCTCACATAAACCAAACCAAGTTTTATATACTATAACCCCACAGCATGGTGAAACAGAACTAGGTTACTGGTGTGCAGCTCGGGATGTTTCCTGGTAGCACTGCGAGCAGGAGAGGAGACCTCTAAACCTGCGATTATAGTCTGTGATGAGACCCATTCCAAAAGGTTGGGGATCTGTGAGCTACTCGGCCTCCAGCGCAGGGGCAGCATCCCAGTTGGGGTGCAAGGGCAAAGCTCACGCCACTCCTGAACTTTGAAGAAGGCCTGAAGATTGTGTAATGTCCACCGATTCACAGTATTGAAGTAATAAATAGACTGTTGTCAGTTTAACTGTGTATTCCTTATTGCAGTGTACATTACAAGGAGGCACCCAGTATCACATATGACAAAAAATATTACAGCACGTGATCTAAGAGAACCCTGATTGAACGCTGACACCATCAAGGCTGGTCACATCACATATAAACAATCTCTTATAAACATCCTCAAACTGTAGCACGTGAAAAACTGCTTACTAAAGAAGTTTTATAAAAGCCAATTTCACTGTCAAAAATTGGCACTGCAGTCAACGACAACATAGAGCGTTCCACTTGTATCAATGACTGGAGTCAGAGTGCTTGTGTGTGTCGCCTTTCATTGCTCTTCCTTTTCAATGAGACCTTCCGAGGGTCTCCACTGCAATGGATTGATTTCCTATGTGAGACTTCACATTCACCTGAGATGCCAGTGTGCCATCTAGATCCAAGTGAAACTGAGCAAGGTATGAGGAAGGAGGTGAGCCCATAGCAGAGAGGAGTACTCCTTCAAGCTGTGGATGAAAGCCTTGTAGGTAGATACAAGTTTAGGTAGGCTAAGGAAGGACTTTGCTTGATGGAGGATGCCCAGTCGGCGACTGGCTTTGGATGCCAAATTAGAAATGTGGTTTGCCCCCAAAAAAGATAATGGCTGGTGGTGAGGCCTATGTGTTATGATTATGACTGACTGAACTGCTTCAAAAGGAAGGTTAAGAAACTGGTTCCCCAGAAGTTTTTTTCCGAGAGACAGAGTGAGCATGTGACATTTGTCTGGATTGAATGACATATTCCAAGTGCGGGAGCAGTCGTGAGTCTATCAATGTCTGCAGAGACATGAAATATTGAGCTGCCTACTTATCTGAAAGATTATGGATGCTATGGCAGAGCTGGCATCATCAACAAAGAGATCAAGATAATTTTTCAAAAAGTCTGTGAATAGGCCATTGGAGAAAAGGAAGGATTGGATGTAAACTGTGATGATGGATTCTAGGACCTTGCGGATGATTGGAAGTAACCCAATAGGTATTTAGGTAAGAGGATCTGGTTTTGGATCATGTTTATGTAATGCAGGGATATTGACTGGCTACTAAGCAGGAGGAAGATGACTGAGGGCAAATGTAGGGTGAACAGACCTTAAAGGTGATGTGCAGCAGCAGCAAAAGAAGGTTTTTAGGATGTGTGCTTTTGCCATCCTGGCCCGTTCTCATGTGAGAAAGACACAACGTCCAGGAGCAGTTGTGTGCGATTGGGCAGGGTGGGTACAGGGAGTGAGGGTTTAGAGAGACAGGATTTGGAAGCAAACACCAAATTGAGGCATTCGGACTTCTCGAGAGCAGAGTCGGCTTTGGTGCTATTTGAAATGAGGGAAAGGATGGAGGGGCCGCATGCTCCGGAGACAGACTTAACAAGGTGCCAGCAGGTTTTTGAGGAAGGAGACAGGTTTGAAAGTTCAGTCTTGAGGTTGGATAGATGTAGTATTCTGTCTCTCCTGAGGGTGGACACTCATTTCAGGCTTTGTGGATTGTTCTGAGTTTGACTTTGGGCATATTTGGGTTCCAGGAAAAAAACAAGTTTTTTCAAAGCAACTGCCACAATGCAAGATTCAGTGTACCATGGGAAACAGGGTGCACTTGTATGATAACTGCTTATGAGAAGGGATTAATGAGAGAGAGAGACAGAGAGAGACAGAGAGAGAGACAGAGAGAGAGACAGAGAGAGAGACAATGAGAGAGACAGAGGGAGAGACAGAGAGAGACAGAGACAGAGACAGAGAGAGAGAGAGAGAGAGAGAGAGAGAGAGAGAGACTTTTAGACTTTTTATTACAAAAATATAAAAATACAAGCCAGTCGGTGAAGAATACTATTCAATACAGGCACAATAATCAAAAATACAGAAAAGAAAAAGAGATAATGACAGGAAATCAAAACAGTACAATGAACTAGAAAAGAAAAACAACAACAGAAAAACCGACCACACACTGAATCAATCCAAACAAACCTACAAATATACCATTAATTCATTCTCCTGCACCATGCAGATCCCATCAAAACACCAGATGTTCATAAACTCATCAATACATTTCTTCCTTTCAGAATCACAAAATTCAAGTTTGAGTCTTGCAGATGTCAAGGCATTAAAAAAGAACAAGACATCACACTGCCCAATCGGCTTTCCTTTCAGTTTTTCCCTCCTCGATAAATAAATTGCCATTTTCGCCGTGGCCACTCAAAACAAAAACAACATATGTACATGTTCTTTCATATCATTGAAACCAAAAATAAATGATCGCAGAGAAAAAGTGATCTTCATTTTTCCAGCCATGTAGTTCAGCCATTGAAATACAGGCACAAGCCTTGCACAATCAACGTACGCATGGAACACATCCTCTGTGTAAACACAGAACGGGCAACACGTAGATGTGGGCGCGAAATGACTCACTAATTTATTAGACGGAATGATCCAGTGTATCATTCGCCACTGGAGGTCACCTGTCCTTTTGCTTACCAGCTTACTGTATATTGATTCCCATACAGGCTCAGATGGGAGTCCTTCCGGCATTAGCCCTTTCCACCTGGCCACTCCATTTAACGGTGAGTTCCCAAGCAGAACTGCAGTGCATAACCGATACAGGTCTTTACTACTGCATTTCTGAAAAATGTTTTGTCCCTCACTAATTGGGGGCAAGTCTCCGTGACTAGGCTGTACCAATAAACCAGGAAAATGCCAGTCATTGGATGTCACCAAAACTTCCTGGGTCCATCTTAGTCCAAGTTGGAAGCTTTTCTTTACTATTTCCTTTAGTACTCTTCCGATTATTCTGTTTGACCATATTCCAGTCATATCAGCTATCTCTTGCACCGTCTTCCACCCCCAACCAGAATCATGGCGGAGGTCCAACACTTTGATTATGCCCGCTGTAATAAAGTGTTGATAAAAGTCTCGGTTTCTTGGAATTGCAGGAAACAGTGGGTTGTAAAAAAGGGGTTCTTCCACAAACATGCTTGTAGCATAGGTTTCTTGCTGGCGACTAGTCGAAAGGCTTTGCCAGGCATTCAGAAGGCTCTGATAGAATGATGGTAGATGAGATGTGTCGACATGTTGGAGTTGGACTAAGAAAAGTTCAGGGCCGTATCCGAGCCCGCTTGCTTTTCGCAGCACGTGATAGGCCAGAAGTCGGCTTGGCAGTCGTTTCTTGTACAGCAACTGCTGTATGGTACACAGCCAAAAAGCCATGATACGACTTTTTATGTCGATCAGTCCCTGGCCACCTTCAAACAAGGGGCTACATATGACATTTGGTAGCAACCAATGGTGACCACTCCAAAAAAAATCCACGAGTAGCCTCTGCACTGCCTTTAGTAGTGCCTCTGGCGGCTGAAGGCAGATAAACCTATGCCACAGGGAAGAAGCCACCAAATTATTAACCACTAGAACCCTGCCTTTGTAGGAAAGGTGGGGCAGAGCTCGTTTCCACAGTCCCAGTTTTTTTTTGACATGCTCAACAATCCCGTCCCAATTTTTGAGGACGTAATGTGGAGATCCCAGGAAAACCCCAAGGTATTTGACTCCGTCTTCCACCCATTTTAACTTTGTTGGTAGATGCACAGGTGGTACCAGCACTCTTCCAGGTGGAATGTTCTTGAGACAGGGAATCCATAAGGCCTTACTCTTGTCCCAGTTACACTTCAAAGAAGAAGCGAGGCAAAAAAGATTTAAACATTCAACAAGTGCTGGGATATCACTCTCCTTCTTAACAACCACACAGACATCATCTGCATAAGCCGATACAACTACTGAAGGACTCCCAGGGGATACTGTCACTCCTGAAATATTTTTCCTAAATAAAATTAGGAGTGATTCCATTACCAAGGAAAATAACAACCCAGAAACCGGGCATCCTTGTCTCACCCCTCTTTGAACCTGTACCGGAGAGCTGAGTTCGTTATTTATTTTAAATAAACTAAATATATTGTTGTACAACAAAGTCACGTAGGCCCTAAAATTGACACCAAAGCCACATGCTTCTAGCACACGATACAAAAAAAACATGATCCACACTGTCAAAAGCCCTTTCCAAATCAAGGAATATTATCCCAAAATCTTTTTCCAAGCAATCACATTCCATTAAATCTCTAATCAAAAAAATATTATCATAAATAGATCTGTTTGGGATGCAGTAATTCTGATCATGGTGGACTAGGTCACCGATTACCGTCTTCAACCGACTGGCCAACACTTTCGACAATATTTTGTAGTCCGTACATAATAACGAGACCGGCCGCCAATTCTTTATCTGTCGTAGATCCCCAGTCTTTGGAATCAGCGACACCACTGCTCTTCTGAAGCTTAGTGGGAGTTCTCCAAGCACCAAGGATGATTCCAGGACATTCAATAATTCAGGGCCCAAAAGGTCCCAAAAAGCCAAGAAAAATTCTGCCGGTAGGCCGTCAATCCCAGGAGCTTTCCCCGAGTCCATTTCACTTAGGGCCTGCGTTAGCTCAGGCAAAGTAATTGTTGAATCCAGGCCCAGGCACTGAGGCTCAGTTAGGGATGAAAGGTGAGAAGTTAAAAATTCCATGGTTTGCTCACAAACATTTTGTTTTGCATAAACTTTTGAAAAAAACTCTCTAATGCACAACCTTACATCTCCAGGGTTGGCAACCATGTTTCCCCTAAAGTCTTGTACAGAGAAAAGGGTTTTGGGTGACTTATTTACAAAATCCATTTGGAAAAAAGATTTACTCGGGGTGTCTAATACCTTTAAATTGTTTATTCTTAATCTGATTAACAGGCCTGCTGCTTTCTCCTGAATCAGCTCTCATTTGAGCCTTCTTTTCAACCAATAACCTGTGGTCTCTTCTGATATTATCTTTAGCCAGTTTACACTCTAACCGTATAATATCAGCTTCTAAACAAGCCATTGTTATATTTTTTTACGTCAGTATCATTTGAAACAAACTGCTGACAAAACACTCTAATCTGAGCTTTTGTGTTATCCCACCATAATGCTAAAGAAGAGAAAGAGGGCTTTCTTGAAAGTTGGATGACCCAAAAAGCACGGAAGGCGTCTTTAAACAAAGCATCTTCGAGAAGACTGGTATTGAATTTCCAGTATGCACTTTTGCGTAAGGGTTGAGGGAAAAAGAGGCCCATGGTAACTAAATGATGATCAGAAAACAAAGATGGAAAATGATTTGGAGAGATAACCGCATTCCTGAACTGTGAGTTTATGTACCAACGGTCAAGTCTAGCGAAGGTCATTCTCCCATTGGCACATCGTCCCCAAGTATACTCAGATTTGTTGGGGTAATGTAGCCTCCATGCATCTAGCACACCCACTGCCGAAAAGTAATTTAACAAATCAGTACTACCTTCGGGATGAGGTTCTGCTGTATTTCGGTCTATACTGGGTTTAAAGGTGCAATTCAAGTCACCCCCCATGCAAATACAATTATTGAGATCTATCGACTGCATGTGTCGAATTAAAGATGAAAAGAAAGCTCTTCGTTCCACACTCTCACTTGGTGCATAAACGTTGAATAGTGTAAACCGAAAATTATTAATGAACAGTCCCAATGAAATAAACCGGCCTTTAATCACCTCCTGGAAGAGGCATGACTCAGGTACTAGGCCTGGTCTGAGTAAAAAGGCTACACCAGCAGAAGAAGAAGACATGTTACTAAAAAAACATTGTCCCTTAAAGAGGCGACACCAGTCGTACTCCCCATTTTGAATTATATGGGTTTCCTGGAGTAAGAGCACATCAATTTTCTTGCGCTCAAATAAACTTTTCACCTGAACCTGGCGGTTTTGGCTTGCACCTCCGCCATTCATATTTAAGGTTCCAAAGGTGATTTTTTTCATGGATTATCAAAAGGCATGAGCAGTTGTTGGGAAATCTCGCTCCCTGCTTTTGTAACAGCCTTTCTAAGCCGATGAAACAGCGACCTTGTTAAATGAAATTCATCCGGCCTCCTAATTATGTCCTTTGCAGCCTGGATGAATGAAATTAAATCAGGAAAATGATCTTTTACAATCACATTTCGGTGTCGGTAGGTGTCATTCAGAAAAGAAATAACGAGTTGAGGGGCTATGGATGACTGATACGATGAAGATTGAGACAACTCAGTCATCTCAACTTCATCCTCTGAATCTGACAAATCAGAAACAGCTCCGCCCAGGTCACATATATCAGTCTGCCCAGTCCCCATTTTGATTCCAGCCAAGTCCGAAGATTTGCTGGAATGTTCTATGGTAGAGTCATCCTCACTCTGGTACCCGGGACATTCAGCAGGAGCTGAAATCTCGGCTTCACCCTCCTGCAGGGAGATGTTCACTGGCTCAGTTGACGAACCAGTGTCATGATTTAGATCTTGCAGGGGTAAAGAGGAGCTTGGGGCTGAGACATTCCCAATCCGCTCGGTCTCAGCAGGTACTGAAGGTGGCGGCTCACTAATGGGCTCACCATCATCTTTAGTCTCACCATCTACTTTTTCTCCCAGGTTTTCGGTGCTGCCCGATAATGTTTCAGAATTAATTAATTCATGTTCCTTCTCCCTGGTGTCAACACAGCTTGTGGACACCTGAGAAAGACGTTCCAGGGCGTCTGCACCCACACTGTCTTTATCCAACACTACCTTTTTCAAAGTAATGTTGGAGTTACAAGCACCAGGTGGTCTTCGTTTCTTTGTCACCACAATGGGATTTTCTTCCATCTCCTCACTGCACGTAGCATCTGCCACCACAGGTGGGTTATCTGGGGTTATTTCATTATTTACCGAATCAGCGGTGTTGCCGTTTTCACTAAGACAAACAGGAGTATTATCCCTACTCCTCGAGTGCGAGGGAGCGTCGGTAGGAACCGTCCGGGTATTTCGGTTTACGTTGTTTCGTACGTTAGAGACCGGGGTGTTATCTCTTTTACAATCAGCGTCACTATGACCTGCTTCACCACACCTTACACACGATACCTTCGGACAAAACCTTTTCACGTGGCCAAAAGCTCCGCACTGAAAACATGTTAATGAGGCCGATGACGCATACATCTGGTACTCATGGTTGTTCACCTTTACCTTGAACGTGATGTTTAACCCCGTGTCATCGCCTCGATCCGGAAGCACCATATACACCTGCCGTCTGAAGCTCATCACGTGTTTAACACGTTCATCCTGAGACCGGAGCGGAATCATTGTGATTTTTGACACAGCTGTTCCGTATCGGGACAAAACGGACATCAGCTGGTTGCAGGTTATAAATGGGGGTACGTTAGATATGACGACCCTCATCGACGGAGTGTCCATAGGCGACGCCAAGACAAAGAGACCTGTCTCTGTGGTTAAACCCGCACTTACAACATCGTGAACGAATTTTTCATCGGACACAAATACAACAACTTTTTGATTCATTCTCGACGCTGCTCGTACATTTTCACAACCGATTATTTTCCCCACCGACAAAACAATGTCCTCAGTGGAAGTTCCTTCGGGTGGAACACACACAAATGCATGCTTCCTTGTTAAGTTGTCGAACGCCTCTAACCGAGAGCGTGTATTCGCCATCCCAGCGAATTAACACCCCCCCCCACCTGTCCGAACCGGACAAGTAGGTACCAAAACGAAATAAATCAAACTAGAATAAATAATAAACGTGCATTATAAGCACAAAAAGGCTTACAAAGCGTCGTCGAAGCCGGTAGGCCACACCCAAAATGGGTCCGCTCTCAAACCTCTCTCTCTTGAAGACAAAGGTATAGAAAGGATGAAAACAAAATGCCAAAGTACACAGGATGGAAAGGAGAGGGAGGGGGGGGGGCAGGGGAGGGCAGGAGAGGAGGAAAACTCACAAAGAACTCACTACAACACAGAGCAGTTGCTCACAGCCGCCATGACGCCACGCCCACCACAAACGGCCTGCAGGGGGCGAGAGAGAAAGAGAGAGAGAGAGGGAGAGAGAGAGAGAGACTTTTCTTCCCCTTTATTACAAGGAAAACAAGTTTTACATGGTGAAGGATGTTTGTACAGGCATCAAAAGAAATAACCAGGAAAGGAAGGGGTAACAAAGAAGCAATACTTTAGATTTATAAATTGATTGTTGGAACACCACCAACCATACCACATAAGGATTGTTTCGCACACCACCGGTTTTTAAATAAAGCAGGATCTTGAGTTTCAAACTCAAAAAGAACACGCGATGTAACCAATGCTTTAAAAACAGTTAAAACGTCATCAGCTAAAACGTCAGTGTTCTGCAGTTTTCGTTTCCTCGATAAATAAATGGCAAGTTTTGCCTCAGAACACAGAAAGTTTGCTAAAAGACATTCATTTTTACATTGATACAAGACATTAAAACCAAATATGAAAACACAATGTGTAAAAGTCAAGCCGAGCCCCCGGATCACACGTGACAGGATTCTAAAAAGCGAGGCCAACCTTGAACATTCAATGAAAATGTGAAAAATGGTCTCTGGGGTGTCGCAAAAGGGGCACAATTCCGAGTTTTCAGGACATATACGGTGGGACAGGATGTTGCAAGGCAGGATATGGTGCGCTAACCGCCATTGTAGGTCACCCGAGCGCTTGACAGTAGGTTCTTTGTACATCACCTGCCAGTTTATTGTTGTGAAACGGTTAGCTTGAAGCAGCGCTCGCCAATGAGCTTGTGGCTCTGCAGGTTTGCCAGGAAAAAGAGTGAGAACACATAGATTGTACACTGAGGATTTCTCCATCTGGTTAAAGAGCCTAAAACTTTGAAATAAAATTAAAAGATTTGGGAAAGGACATTGGGATCGATGGAGGGCATCTTCTATGTCTGGGTCCCATTTTAACCCGGTTTGCTTAAAGGTCCGTAAAATCACAGAGAAAATTCTGCCAATGACTCTGATGGACCTCACACTGGTGGCCACGGCAATGTCAGCAGCTGGCTTCCATCTATGTACAAAGGGGTTCCTGAGGTGTTTTACTCTGGTAACGCCGACATCAATAAACTTTTGCATAAAAGATCTGTCACTACAGACCCCATCAAAAAAAGAATTTAAAAATATTGGTTCATTTAAAAACATCTGAAGGGAGTAAGCACTGGTGTCGTGGCGAAAAGAAACAGCCTGCCACGCTTCCAGCATGCTTCGGTAGAACAACGGGACCGATGTCATATCCACGTGCTTCGCGTCGAGAAGAAAAAGCTCGTCACCATAGCCAAGTTTCCCAGCTTGCTTAAGCAAACAATGGGCAAAGGCTTTCCATGGGGCGTCGGAGTATAGAAGCCTTCGTACTGAAAGGAGGCGAAAAGCCATCACTTTGCTCGTCACATCTATTAGCCCCTGTCCACCTTCTGCAGTCGGCAGGCTTAGTATTCCCGGCCGGAGCCAGTGCTTTCCCCCCCAGAAAAAATCTACAAAAGAGCTTTGAAGTTTTTTAAGGATAAAACCTGGGGCCTGCAGTGCTTTGAAAACATGCCAGAGCATTGATGCCGCGAGATTATTAATGACCAGAGTACGACCCCGGAAGGAAAGCTGCCTCAATAGTCCCCTCCATTTTATCAACCGCTGCTCAGTTCTGGTAATCAGCGACTCCCAGTTTTTTGAAATAAAATCTTGAGTTCCAAGAAAGACACCGAGGTAGTGTATTCCTTCATTGGTCCATACAAGCTGCCCTGGTAGGGTTGGAGGGGGAGTTTCATTCTGTGGACCTAAGTAAAAAGCTTTGCTCTTTTCCCAATTAACTTTAGTCGAGCTTGCCAGGCTGAATTCCTCGACAGACTCAACCAGAGCGCGAACATCGTCATCGGAGTACACAATTGCGCAGAGGTCATCCGCATAAGCAATGGTCTTTACGGGATTTTCTAACGGCAGAGGATAAAACCCTTGTAGCCGTGTGCGTAAACGATGTAGTAAAGGTTCAATTGATAGGGAGTATAGAAGGCCAGACAGGGGGCACCCTTGACGAATACCCCTGGTAACAGGGAAAGGCTGACTTAAGATGTTGTTTACTTTGAGCAAGCTAAAAATATTATTATACAATATTTTGATATAACAAATAAAATTTTCCTTAAAACCAAACCCCCGTAAAACAGCAAAGAGATAAGAGTGATCAATCGTGTCGAAAGCTTTTTCTTGGTCTAAAAACACCAGACCAACATTTCTATGTTCAGCAATACAAATGTCAATCATGTCACGTACAATAAAAATGCTATCGTGTATTGTCCTTTTAGGAATGCAATAGGATTGATCGGGGTGTACAATCTCCCCAATCAAAGGTTTGAGGCGGTTGGCAAGGGCTTTTGAAAAAATCTTGTAGTCCGTGCAGAGGAGCGAAATGGGACGCCAATTTTTAAGTTGCTGGAGGTCTCCTATCTTAGGTATGAGAGCAAGTATAGCCCTGCGACAGCTGATTGGTAACAAGCCTGATCGTAGGCTATCAACTAAGAGGTCAAGCAACTCAGGTCCCAACAAATCCCAGAAGGTTTTGTAGAACTCTGCAGGGATTCCATCAAGTCTAGAAGCTTTACCTGTGGGCAAAGTTTGCAAAGCAGTGAAAAGTTCGTCAAGAGTCACTTCCTTGTCAAGTTGTTGACATGCAGGTTCGGACAAGGTGGGCAAAGAAGTGGTTAAGTAACGAATCATGTCTTCTTTAGTGTTTCTGGCACAATACAAGTCAGAGAAGTATTGTTTTGTCAAGCTTCTAATGTCTTTTGGATCGTGTGTTGTTCGGCCTCCTGGTGCCTGCAGCGAAGTTATTTGCTGGTTTCTCTTTTTTCGTGCTTCCAAAGCAAAGAAAAACTTGGAAGGAGTATCAATAGAGCTGTAGTTCTCCATTCGTAGCCTTATTAGAGCCCCTCTGGCTTGTTTTGCACAGAGTTGAGCAAGGAGTGCTTTCTTCGTTGCTATTAGAGAACTAGTCCTTTCGGCACTGGGAGCTGGAAGGCTTGACTGGAGAGACAATATTTCTTTGGCAATTAGAGATTGCAGCGCAGATTCATTCCTTGTACAAAAGGAGCTATATTGCTGGCAAAAGGTCCTAATATGGGTTTTCGCATTGTCCCACCATTGTTTGAGGCAGGAGTAGGAAGGCTTCCGTAGTAGTAAAGCTTCCCAAAAGGCTTGGAAGGCGACAGGAAAAGCGTCATCTTGCAGAAAACTCACATTGAAGGTCCAATGGGCAGTGCCACGATTTCGAACCGGGGAGAGTATATGAAGAACAACCATGTGATGGTCCGAAAAACCACTTGGGGTGGTGTCAACATGGTCTATGACATTTAGAGAGTCATTATTGTTGTTTTTCCTTGAAGTTATTGTTGTTTTTGCTGGAACAGCCAACGGCTGGAACGTTGACTTCCGCTTCCGGTCCGGTCTGGAGAGGACGCTGGCGTTACTTGTTCGCCGCTTCTCCGACTGGGCCATTGTACATAGTTTGCTTTTCTGGTGGTCGTGGCGGATTTTTGACCGTTGGGTCTGCCCTCTGCTCGGTCCCGGCTCTGCTCCTGGCTTCGCCTGCCCGGCTCCTCCACTGTTTCCTCAGGCCCGCTCCCGTTGTTTGCGGCGGTGGCTGTTTGCCGCTGTGGTCTTGATTAGCGGCTGCAGTCGTTTGCCGCTGCGTTTGCCGCTTTGCCTCCTCGACCTTGGCCTCGTACTCGTCCCTTCGCTCCTGCCTGGCATGGCTCTGAGGTACTCCGCCGCAAGGCTTCTTCTGCTCAATACCCGCTCCACCCCATCATGCATCTCTGCCATCAAATCAAATGGACTCCTCCGACGACCCAGGTACATTCACCGTGGCTCCGGTCGTAAGTTTGTTTATTTGCAATCAGGTCACTCCATCCCCGTCCTCTGGTCGGCTCAGCGCACTCTCACTCTTCGTCCCAGCGCACCTGGTCACAGCAACCCACACGATCGCACCTCCTGCCTACGAACCCTGGCTAAATCACCTGAATTCATCCCTGCTGTTCAAAACAACATCAAGCTCACCCTGTTCAACACCCGGTCCCTCAACAACAAATGCCTCATCCTGAACGAATACATCCTGGATAACAAACTGGACTTTCTCTGTCTCACCGAAACCTGGCAACAACCTCTGGACTACTACACACTTAACCTCACCACACCCAATGGATATTCCTACGTCAATAAACCACGCTAGGAGGGCGGAGGTGGTGGAATTGCCGTTATCCACCGTCAAGACATCAAGACCAACCTCATCTCCATCTCATCTGCTCCATCATTTGAACACCTGGCTTTAAAACTCTCTGGTCACACGCAGTCAGTCATGGCTGTCGTCTACCGCCCTCCCAAACCACACCCATCATTCCTGTCTGACTTCTCCTACTTTCTGACCCAGCTATCTTCCCTCTCCCCCTCAATCCTCCTCCTTGGTGATTTCAATATCCACATGGACTCCACTGACTCCACAATAACCACTGACTTCACTGATTTACTCACCTGCTTTAACCTCACTCAACACGTCGACTTTCCTACCCATATCCGTGGTCACATTTTGGACCTTGTCTGCTCCACTGGATTAAGTTTGCACCATCTCTATGGCTCCGACCTCACCCTCTCTGACCACTTAGCCATCACTCTGACCATCAACATCCCCGCCCCACCACCAAGGCATTATCGCACAATCAACTTCCGTAAGCTAAACGCTCTTTCACCTACCTCATTCTCATCCACCCTCTCTGAAAAAATGTCCACTTCTCCCTTCATTGACCTCCACACCCCTTCCGACCTCACTGACTACTACAACCACACTCTCTCCTCCTGCCTTGACCAGCTTGCACCTGTAAAAACCAAAACAGTTTCTTTCACCCATTCTGCTCCCTGGTTTACCCCTGAACTCCACCTGATGAAAACTCGTGCTCGCCAACTTGAAAGACTCCGCAATAAAACGGGTCTCACAGTTCACTCCCAAGCCTACAAGGACCACATACAACACTACAAAGATGCCCTCTCCCGCGCCCGCTCTGCCTACTACTCTCAAATTATCCACTCTGGCTCCGGAAACCCAAAAGCACTCTTCTCGACAATAAACAAACTCCTCCGCCCCCTGAACACCACCACCCAGTCATTCACAGTAGACAACTGCATCTCCTTCCTCTCTTTCTTCCAACGCAAAATTGACAACATCTACAACAGCTTGACCACCGCCGCACCCGCTCCCCCTCCAACCACCTGCCCCCCCTTGTCCTGCCATCCCCTGTCTCGGTTCTCCCCAATCTCCCCTACTGACCTCTCTGAACTCCTCATAGGAATGAAAACTGCCACCTGCACTCTTGACCCCATCCCCTCCAGCTTTGTCAAAGCCTCCCTCCCTGCTCTCTCTCCACTTATCATTGCAACAATAAACTCCTCCCTGTCTACAGGCATCGTCCCACCTTCCCTCAAAATTGCTGCTGTTACCCCCATTCTAAAAAAACCTGGTCTAAACCCTGACACCCTAAACAACTTCAGACCCATCTCCAACCTACCCTTTCTGTCAAAAGTTTTGGAACGCGCTGTAGCCACTCAACTCAAACATCATCTCTCTGCCAATAACCTGTATGAAACATTCCAATCCGGATTCCGCTCCAACCACAGTACTGAAACTGCTCTCCTCAAAATCACCAACGACCTTCTCCTCTCCTCTGACGCTGGCAACCTCAACATTCTCGTCCTCCTCGACCTCAGCGCTGCCTTTGACACCATCGATCACACTATCCTCCTCACCCGACTTGAATCCACCTTTAACGTTACCGGCACTGCCCTCTCTTGGATTAAATCATACCTCTCTGACAGATGCCAGTTCATCTCCATCAATAACTGCAAATCCCCCACTGCTCCCCTCCCCCAAGGTGTCCCCCAAGGTTCAGTTCTTGGCCCCCTCCTCTTCATCCTTTACCTGTCCCCGCTCGGTCACTTAATCCGCCGTCATGGTCTCCAATTCCACTGCTTCGCCGATGACATCCAGCTTTTCATCTCCACCAAGTCCGTCTCCACCGACACCCACTCTATCCTGACAAACTGCATCACTGAAATAAAATCCTGGCTTCAAATCAACTTCCTCAAGCTTAACTGTGATAAATCTGAAATAATCATCATTGGCCCAAAAACGCTCACAAAATCCACACATAACTTTGCCCTCAACATCGACGGTATCCCAGTATCCACCTCCCCTCACATCCGGAATCTTGGCGTCATCTTTGACCAAACCCTTTCCTTCGACAAATACACTAAACAGATCACAAAGTCAGCCTTCTTTCACCTGAAAAACATTGCCCGTCTCCGCTCATCCCTCTCCTCCACGGCTGCAGAAACCCTCATCCACGCCTTCATCACCTCCCGTCTGGACTACTGCAATAGCCTCCTCTATGGTTCACCCTCAAAAATCACCAATAAACTCCAATACATTCAGAACTCCGCTGCCCGTCTACTGACCCATTCCCGGACCCGTGACCACATCACCCCCGTCCTTTACAAGCTTCACTGGCTCCCCATCCCCCAGAGAATCCAGTACAAAATCCTCCTCTTGACATACAAAGCCCTCCATAACCTGGCCCCATCCTACCTGGCTGACCTCCTCTCCAGACACACTCCCACCCGCAACCTCCGCTCTGCTGGTACCAACCTCCTGACCCCCTCCATCCGGACCAAATTCAGATCCTGGGGGGACAGGGCCTTCTCCATCGCTGCTCCCACCCTCTGGAACTCACTACCTCACACCATCAGAGACTCCTCCTCACTCACCACATTCAAAACATCACTAAAGACCCACCTATTCAACACTGCATTCAACATTCAACCCACAGCATTTAACCCCTGACTATCTCTTCTCCTTCTCCCTCCTTTTGCTTTAAATATTTCCCTATTGATTCTTGTCTTTTTGCAATTGTTGTTTTCATGTATTGTTATGCATTATGTTTGCCACTCTGTCAAAGCGCCTTTGGGCTTCTGGAAAAGCGCTATACAAAATAAATGAATTATTATTATTATTATTATTATTATTGATGTAAAATCTGTCTAGCCTTGCAAGAGATAACCGGCCATTTGCACATCGGCACCACGTGTATTGCCGTGCAGATGGGTTCTGGAGTCTCCATACATCCATAAGGGAGAATTTGGACAATGCTCTCTTTAAGGGTGTTGTACTTGATGGGTGGGGCTCTTCTCCATTACGATCAAGGGTGGGATACAGTGTGCAATTAAAGTCCCCACACAGACAAACAAGACCATCAAAATCAAGGTGTGTGAGGGACATTTCTAACTGTGTGAAAAAAGCTAATCTTTCTGTGCTCGTGCTGGGTGAATATACATTTATTAAAGTGTGTTTGTAACCATTATAAAAGAAATTAACTGAAACTAAATGCCCTTTAATAATCTCCTTAAAAGTGACATTTTCAGGACAGAAAGAAGGGTTTAAATAAATAGCCACTCCAGCACTAGGACAGGTCAAGCTACTAAAGAACCACTGTCCTTTCATGATGCGAGTCCATTCGCTCATGCACGAAGAGCTACATCTTGTCTCTTGCAAAAGAGCAACATCGAAATGTTTTTGCTCGACAAGCAACTTTACCTGAGCTTTACGCAGGGGTGAACGTCCCCCATTTATATTTAAAGTTACAACAGAGAAGGTCATGGTGTAGGTAGGGAAGATTTATCATGTACAGGGAAGTTAGGGTGTGCTTGTAGCTCTTTCCGAGCTTTCAATACACACTTTCTAAGGCGAAAAACTTGTGACTCAGTCACACCAAGTTGTTCAGCCTTAAGGAGGAGACGTCTTGAGGAGTTTATAAAGCCAGACAGGTTCGGGAAGAAGGTTGTAATTTTAACCTTTTTCTTTCGAAAGGTGTCCTGAAGAAACTTTAGAATTTCCGTGGGTGATAAATCATCATCACCCTCCAGTTCCTTGGCTATTGCTGGGTCATTCCAGACCTCGCTACTAGCACTAGAGGCGAGCGACGAGGCCCCATCTGAGTCGTAATCCGAAAGGTCTTCATTTTTTCCCCCACACACCGAAACCGATGCTCTCATAACGGGAATATCGTCTTCTACTAAAGGTGCAGCTGTTTCCACAGCGGGAGTTTTAAAAACCATAACAGGGATTAACGTTTTTATATCAGAGGCTTTGCACTCTCCTTCTGGAGCTGCTGCTTCTTCTTCCTCCATTACTTCAGACACTTCATCGTCAGCAGGGCGCGGGACGAGAGCAGGTTTGTGGTTCTTGACTTTAGTTTCAGTAACCGGGGTGGTTACCACAACATCTTGGGGCATTGCGCTTGGTCCTTGTTCATGAGAGGAAAGAACGGAAGCGTCTTCTTCCATTTTATTTCAGCAAACACACTGAACCTATTCTGCAGCAGAAGACAAGCTGCAGGAGCTTCTGTTTCTAAAAGAGAAACATTACGTTCATTCGACGGCGCTATCTTTTTCGAAACGCTCGCCTGTATGTCCTCATTACCGCTTCCTCTTTTATAACTCCTCCTGGAGGACACGGTAGTAAAACCCGCGTCATCAGCCGGTGAATTATCGATTTCCGCGCTCGAATGTGAAGGCTGATCTGCCGTCCCAGACGCGCCATTATCATTGCGAAGATCGACATTTGGTTCTGTCCGTCTAGATGTGCCACTAGGATCGGCATTTGTTCCTGACTGTCTAGATGTGCCGCCGGATACACACTTCGGACAAGCACCTTTTAAATGTCCGAAGGCACCACACGTGAAACACGTCATTGTCTCTGTTGCGATGTACATTCGATAATTTCGATTTTCAACGACCAACGTAGCTGAGGCATTGAGCGATTGAGCATTGTTTTTTAACACCATGTAACAGTGCCGCCGGAAGGACATGATATGGCGGACTGTAGAATCCGAACGCAAACGGAAGGGAATCATGGAGATTTTTGACACCACGGTGCCAAACTGTGTTAAAACGGACAAAATCTGTTCGTTTTTAACAAAAGGCGGTAAATTAGATAAAGTGATTTTCACCGCGGGTGAGTCCAACATACTAACGTTAACGAAAATATCTGGCGGTAAGGACAAACCAGTTTCAACCGCCTGAGCGACATAGCGCTCCTCGGAAAGAAAAACAACAACTCGTTGGTTCATCTTTGAAGCTGCTAACACATTTTCAAAACCAACGAGTTCACCCAAGCCCATCACGACGTCATCGACCCGAACCCCGTCGGGTGGACTAACTATTACCCCATTTTTTCGAGTAAGTGACTCGTAAATGCTGTTCTGCAAACGACTGTTTGCCATAGCGATAAATGAACCAAAACTAAAGAAAAATTTGAAAAAGCAAAACAAAATAGAACCTATCGCAAGCAAAGCCTGCAGGCGAAGGTAAAATGAAAAGAAATAGAATAAGGGAGCCGATAAACGACGATAATGAAAAACACGACAAGCAGAGCACAGGCCCGAAGAACACAAGGTTCTTTAGGACTCGCACCAAACTCACCGTGCGCGCTCTCTTTCTCTCTCTTGTCTCAACAAAGAAGGAAAACACGGGGAAAACTTCACAAACACGTACAAGGACACAGAGGGAGTGAAAAGGGGGATGGGAAAGGCAACAACACAACACAGTACTCACAGCTCCTCACACACAGCAGCCATGATTGCCACACCCACGCACGACTCACCAACGACCAGCAGGGGGCGAGAGAGAGAGAGTCTGTGAGAGAATTCCAAGGCCGCATCAATATCAAGGATAGCATAGATCGGAGACCATCCTTAAAGTGAGATGGCAGCATGCAGTCCTTACCAGTCAGCCGAGTGAACTGCCAAACTCACCAATGCTAACGCTGCTCTCTGAAGATATCCAGAGGTGTTCACTCTCATAAGCACATAGTCAGATGAACCAATTGAAGAAAAGGAGACATTAGTGGAAATGTTGGTCATTGCCAAGTCGAGATGGGTGGATTTTCCATTGGCAGAAATCTGAGTCAGGACGTTTACAGAATGAGTCAGGCCCATGGTGTCACAGATGTCCTTTGCTGCAGTGCCGTTTCTGGAAAAAGTTGCCAACACCCAGCCAATTGGCATGGTGACAGTTGAAATCCCAACAAATTAGGACGAGAGAGTTGGGATGGGTGGTTAAAAGTAATGCGAAGAACCTTATAAGAGAGGCTTTTTCCAGGTTGGGAAAGAGTAGCGAGAGAAGCTGGAGAATGGTGCTGAGGTTTGAGGTGGAATGGTTGGATCCAACAGTGGTCATGTACTGTGAGTTGATAAGCTTTATGGTTTACTGTGAAACAGTTATTTCCAATGCACTCCTGATTGTATTATTGTACCTACTAACTGCTACCAACACCTTGATGGTCGACGTGCTTTTGGTGCTCAATGACGAGCATGATTGTCATTGGATTGCTGTACCGGTTCTGCTATAGCATTTCAGTGCGAGACTCATTCTGTCGAATTGTCACCCGGAAACTTGCCTTTTTCTTGCCTTAGACAGGCTTTGCTAAGAAAACGTGAGCTCAGAACCAAATTGTGCATGCACCTCTCTCTGTTCTGGAAGAATAGTGGCCCTTGAGCATTGAAAGACTCACTTCTTATCCCATCTTCCTCTTTCTGTATCTTGTGTATGTGCTGGACAGCATGCTCTCCATTGAGCTGTCTAGTGTGGGCTTGATTCCCGACCTGACTATTACAAACTGTGTCGTGATGTTTTTAGCAGGTTTCATCCCCGACCTGAAGATAGTGTATCATGCATGACTCATCCATTGGATGGGGCATTATGCTAAGATTCAATCTACCACCCTACCTAGCTGCTGGTTGATGTTAAATATCCTACGGTGTCTTTCTACAGAATAAGCTGTTCTGTTCTGTGGAGGCACCCATACCAAATTCCATATGACACACTTGACTACTACTGGAGAAGGCATTGTCAAACCTTCCAATGCATTACTTGCCCTAAGACTACATTGGAAACACCAGTGCCCCTGTTAAGGGTGTGGACTCAATTTAATATAAAGCAACTAGGGGGGCATTGGTCCATTGGACCAAATTTTCATTGGTTGTCACCACCTTATAGCATACCTGCCTGCTTGACTCGGGCTAGGGGGGGGGGGGTGTCTTTTGGGTCCTTGGAGTCTTTTTGGTGTGGGGATTTTTGGGTCTTTCGAGACTTTTGGCTCCTCTGGGTATTTTGGGTTGTTGGGGACCTTTGGGTCTTCAAGGTATTTTGGGTCTTCTGGATCCTCAATAACTTTTGGGATAGCTGGATTTTTTGTATCCTCGGGAACTTTTGGGTCGTCTGGATCTTTATGGGTCTGAGGGCTCCTAAATGGTCTTCAAGGTCAAACAGGTCTCAGCAATCTAAAGAGTTAAAAGGTACATTTCAATAGTACGTATTTCCAGGCCGCATCCAATAGTACGATCCACTGACAGGCTTGATCTGGATAAGTAATTAATTAATAGACGTACATAATTAATAGACACAAAAAGTAAGACACACACACTCACACACACACACACACACACACACACACACACACACACACACACACACACACACACACACACACACACACACACACACACACACACACGCACCTCCTCCATTTATAGTAGATGTGTTGGCTTCATTTTCTTCATCACAATAAAATATATTTAGCATAAGCAAGCTTTGAAGCAACTTTTAAAAGTGCAATTGTGTTACTTTGCCAAAGTGTCGATTTGCCTTGATATTGTTACAGACACGACTTTGATGTCAAAGTGGGCCGAGCGGAATGGCCGTCGTGTCCGCACAAATTACCCGACTATACTCGACGTTGACGAAGTCGCGTTACGCTGGCTCAATAAGAAAAAGAAGACACCCGGCTGGGTTATAAAATGACGACACCAGGGATTCGGTTCTCAAGACCTCCGGAGGAGATTATATTCGTTACGGAAGGTCAGATTACAGGGACGAGAGGTACAACATAGAAAGACAAGCACTTAGACACAATCTTATATTATCCCCGGACAGACGACAGACAAACGGGACAACGGCTGACTCACACGGGGGTTGATGGCAGGAAAGCGGGTATCGATGGCTCAAGGTGCACTCTTGGCTCAAAGCAGGGTCAACACGGTTCGGTCCAGAGATGCGGGGAGGTCTCGTCGCAGCGCTCAGAGGTGACGTTCTTTCTCAGGCGGGTCTTTCTCAGGCCTCTCCAAACTCAGGCGCATCTGTTTCAGCGCTCGCAGGTCCTTCTTTCTCTCCGCTGGGGGCGCATCTCACGTCACGTCCGCTACGTGGCCGCGTATATCCGGCGGGGAGTGACACGCCCTCGGCTCGCTAGCGCCGCCCCAGATGGAATCGGTCCGCCCTTCTGATTGGGTGCGGGGGGTTACCAGGCTCCGCCCTTGAGGAGGAGCTGACAGCCAGCCCCTCCGTGGTAACCCCGTGGAGCGCGTGGTCAATGTCGCTAATCGAGCCGGTGTGAGGACGCATCCTCCCCCGCTCCGCCGCCATCTCCTCTGTTGTTGTTGTAATTGTTGGGGAAGAAGATGGAAGGAGGTATGGGAAAGGTCCTAAACTCACTACTGATGCCATATAATCACATTCTGGTGCAACGAAGAGTCATAATTAATGGAGACGAGGCCTTAACTGACATAGAATAAGAATAACTAGGAAGATGTCCGAAAGTTGTCTACGTGTGGTGCGGTGGACCTGGGCACGACATTTAATGGGGGAATAAGGGGAAGGTCGGCTCTACTGATTGTTATTTACATGCAATGGGACTAGGGAATGGGGGATTGGGGAAAGTTGGGGAGTATTGGAGAAAATAGGGGAATATTTACAAGCGGATATGGAGGCCAAATTCCATATTCGCAACATTGCACCCTTCTCTACCCTCGGGGCGTCCCGACCCGATAAATTTTTACCTACTTTAGTGTGGCACGCAATGTAGTTCCCTCTACTATTAACTCTACCCTGAGTGCGACAGTTTTACAGATATTCACAAATGAGTAAATATGTCCCCCTGCGACGTTGCACCCTTCTCCTCACAGAAACACACCCACAGGATAACCGAATCCGGAAAGAATTCTCAAACTAAACATACAGCCGGTAGGGAGCATTATTTACAAGATTACGCTGATATCTACACTACGATCCAGGACCTGTTTTTGGAGGAACACATGCAGATGTTATGCATAGAGAGAGCGCGCTTGCCAACATCGATACACCAACCCACGAGTGCTCTGTGGCCGACGGCCTTTAATAACGTGCAGAGCACCCTTCCCGAGCATCAAAAGCACCACCCCACCACCAATCGGTGCAGTCACCATTGTTCATTGGAATAAAAATAAATTCGACAACCCCTAACCCTGCAGGTGTCTCTTGCTCTTCTTGTGGTGCACTTGGTGTTAACTAATAGTGGTTCACCTGTATGGCATAGGTGCCACGTTGACCCATAGGTCCATCCCCGGGTGGTGCTTGGCCGCAAACGAACTGCGGTCCATTGTGGGTGGCCACAAACATTGCGGTCCATATGGTGTATCGATCCCGGCAGCAAACAGCGAAAGTGCAGGCCCACAACTGCGCAGCCAGCACCTCTCTCTCCTCTCTCTCTACCCCAAAGCCAGATCCTCGGAGGTGGGAGACAAAAGAAGCAGACAAGTGAGTAAGGTGGTAAGGGCGCAAAAGTGCACGCAATGTAAGGTGATGCACACTGGGGGCACATGGGAACCAGGTGAGACAGGTACGTTCCTATCGTACGCCCCCCCCCCACCAGGTAACCTACATGGCCCCTCCCTTACCCCTTACTGTATCCACACAACACAACACTACCCATAAACATCTACTTTACAAATCAACAAACATCCCCACTGTCTTCCCCGTTCCTCCCATAAACCAAATTCGTCTTCTCTCCCTCCTAACCAATCAAATTTGCCATTTTCAACTCTCATCAAAATTTGCCATTTTCAACTCAACTTCAAAATTTGCCATTACCAATTCATCATCAGTCCCTCCTAGGGAGGGAGAGATGGAATCACCCCAATGTCTCATCCACGTCGTGATGCGTCTCACAAATCCTCACAGCAATCTCATTTCCTGCAACAAAACAAAGAAAACACAGGTGTGGAGTCATCATCATCACCACAGGTAAGTGGCTGCGTATGGTGCGACAGGTTCTTCAATCCTAACTATTTCCTAAATGACTTTAACAACTTTACACTACCCGGGGTCTTTCTCCGGCCAAACCATTGGCCCTCTTACACTACGGGTTCTAAAAACCAATTCCCATTGGCCAAACTGTGGTGCTCTTCAATTTGGGGTCTCACTCCCCCGATTCATCTCCCGGTGCCCTCGCACAATTTCTGGGCTGCGGCGTGTACCTCTCCCAGTGGGTCTACCCACCTGCACACCTCCACCACTGCAGTTGCCTCCGAGCTTACCTGCTCCTTACCCTAACCTAACTACCTGGGGAAGGCCCTCTGGCTCTCTCCCCACTCGGTGCCCTCTCTGGCACTGGGCTACCCGGGTCCATCCTCCGGATCCTCGGGCCCCATCCACAACTCTACCGGCTCCCAGAGCCCACCTGCGGCCTCACCTGGCCGACATCCTCACAGTGGTGGAGTGCCCAACCAACTACACACACTAACAGGCTACACGCCCAGCCATTTCCACGACACTAATGCACCCATCCACAACACCATTCTGCAACCGCACCACAAATGCCAATATCCAACCACAATTTACCTGTACCCTCTACCTAACACTTACACTACCCGCCCCGGGTACTCGTGAAAGGGGTCCACTCTTCCCCCATCCACACCTTCGCACCATGCACACCACTCCGTACCACTTACTCCAACTCTCTCCACACACCTGTACCTGCACACCTGTGCTCTCACACCTGGTGCCACCTGCACCCTTCTCTCCCCAAGCGCATTCGCGCTGATCCACACACTCACTACTCATACACTGCTCCACACACCTGTCCAGTTGCACACCTGTGCAATCACACCTGTTCAATTCTCACAAACACGGCATCATCTCAGCTAACTACTCCCTTCTGAAACTTGCGCTTCCCAGTCGTCCCTTTACACTATTGCGCTCCCTCGTCATTATCATCCACACTAATCTACCTGCGTCCCTACTACAGGTATCAGTCACTAACTAAACTTAACGTTACCTAATGTCAATCTCTTCTAGATCCCTACAATATAACCTAACCCACCCGGGCTAGTTTTCACTGCCATACACCCCATAAACTATAGCTCCTTTGCCCCCACATTAGAAGGGTGGCAGGGATGCCAGCCTTACCCACCGGGCCCATCGCTCACTACCAATTTTGCACATCAAATTTCAACAAATCAAAAATTTGCCAATCACTGCCCATCATCTGTCAATCACTACTGCCAATCCCTTGCCAATCATCAAATTTTGTTTTTCTCTAATTTTGGGTCTAAAACACTAACCTCATCACCCAGTCTACTCACTACTGCCTCTCGGTGCGCCAATTCACTTCTAAAGCTCGGCTTTGTAAAGCCAAGCCATGAATGCGGGTTGTTCTGTGCCAGCGGCTGGATGCGTCCGGCACTCGGTGCAGGGATGGGGGCTTACCCGTGCCGAGATCCCATGCACCATCTCGGCACGGAGCCATCCAATGTCCCGCTCTCGACCTGCCGGCACGTCTCACCAAAAAGTGGTCGCCATGACGACCCTTTCTATCGGGCTGCCCGCTCCGCCTAGTGGAGCACGGACGCGGCCGTTCAAAGCGAGGCCCAGCACGCACCGAGGGCCCGCTTCGGCTAAAAGTCGACCTAACCTCTTACCTGGTTACCGTCGATGCTTCACCTGGATTCTTACACCCCGCAGCCCGTTCCTTGCTCACACCTCCAGCCGTGCCCATGCTCCTCGTACCTTTCCTTACACACCCAGGTACACCCATTCCACTCACAGCCTTGGTCACACACCTGACCACCGAACACTTTGGCACACATTCGTTGGTCGCACACCTCACCAATACACCGCTTCGCGCCCCCTCCTCTGTCACCTCCTCTGTGACAATCACAGGTGTGCCCTCATTCGCATACCCAACCACGTGCCTCACCACCAACTCCAGCGTGCATTCCCACTCACGCTCTACCATTCCAGGTGTGCATCCTTCCATCCCAGGTGTACATCCTCGCTCACCTGTCACAACTAACTCACGCTCCATGTCACTCTCACTACTTTCACCTCCATTCCTGACAGCGCACTCACCCTTACTCTTGACAGCACACTCTTTCCCCATGCACCTGTCCGTCACACACCTTTCTCGCGCACACTCTCCCGTTACACCCTCTGTAACACTCACCACAGGTGGACACTCTTCCTTACTTCTGACAGCGCACTCTTTCCTCATGCACCTGTCCGTCACACACCTTTCTCACGCACACTCTCCCGTTACACCCTCTGTAACACTCACCACAGGTGGACACTCTTCCTTACTTCTGACAGCGCACTCTTTCCTCATGCACCTGTCCGTCACACACCTTTCTCGCGCACACTCTCCCGTTACACCCTCTGTAACACTCACCACAGGTGGACACTCTTCCTTACTTCTGACAGCGCACTCTTTCCTCATGCACCTGTCCGTCACACACCTTTCTCGCGCACACTCCTGCGCACACTCTCCCGTCACACCCTCTGCAACACTCACCACACCGCGCTTCCACGTGCTCCCTCGCACACACGCTACGACCGACTCACTCTCGACAGCACACTCACTCCTTGGCACGCACTTTTTCCTCACACACCCCAGAGTCGGACTTTCTTGCACACCTCCATTTTCGCACACCAGACCTGTCGCACACTTCACCAACGGCCTCTCACGAACACCCGGGTCTATCTCGACCCCCAAGCCTCTTAAATCACCTGGCGCATCATATGCACGACCATATTGGTCACCACTTACACCGGGTCCTCTTCCTCTTCGCTTCTCCTCCATCACCTGCGAATCCCTCATCCGGTTAACGAGCACATCACGATCCAAACACAGACTTTGGACCAATTCTTTTATCTCCTCTTTTATCTCTTTGTTATCCCCTCTCCGTCGCTTCTTAATTTCGCTCACCCCTTCTTCCACTTCTTCTAATTTGTGCCTCACCTCTTTTATTCCCCGGTACGTCTCCTCAAGCTCGTCCTCCAAGGCTACCTTGACCGTTTCCATGTGCGTCCTCACCTGCCGGTCCTTCATCTCCATTACCTCTATCACCTCGTCCAACCTCGTTGTCAGTCCCTCACGTACCATCTGACATTCCCTCTTCGTCGCTACCAAGTCATCTTTTAGTTCTTTCTGTGTCGCCTTTAAACCTCCTAATACCGCAGTGTTCCTTTGAACCTGCTCCACTAACTCCGTCTGTCCCACCGTCAGCTGCTCCACCTCCTGCGTCAGGTCCTCTATGCCCCCTTGTAACTTTACAGTCCCCTTTCTCACCTCCTTTTCCATGTGCTCCTCACAGTGCCTCACCTCCTCGCGCACTCCTCCGACCTCCTCACTCACTCCTCTTCTGATCTCCTCTCCCATCACTTGCATCTCCTGCCCAGATGCCACCCTCATCTGCTCCATTTCCTCCCTGTGAGCATCCAGTTTGGTTTCTACCCCCATTCTGACCCCCTCTATCTGCTGCTCCATTTGTTTAACTTCCCTTTCCGCTTGGTCCCTCATGTCCCTCAATTTGCCTTCCATACTGTTTTCTAACCCCTCTAACCCATTTTTCACTCCCTCTATTTGATTCTCTTGAGCGGCCATTCTGTTTTCTACCCCCGTTAACCCATGTTTCACTCCCTCTATCTGATTCTCTTGAGCGGCCATTCTGTTTTCTACCCCCGTTAACCCATGTTTCACTCCCTCTATCTGATTCTCTTGAGCGGCCATTCTGTTTTCTACCCCCGTTAACCCATGTTTCACTCCCTCTATCTGATTCTCTTGAGCGGCCATTCTGTTTTCTACCCCCGTTAACCCATTCTTTACTTCTTTTATCCCGTTGTCTAACCCCTCAAAATTATTGTCTAACTTCCCAAATTTCTTGTCTAACTCCTCAAAATTATTGTCTAACTTCCCAAATTTCCTGTCTAACCCCTCACCAGTACCCCTCGCTTCGTCCCTCATTACCCCCATCTGGTTTCCCATTACCCCCAATCGCTCACTCCGAGCCCTCGCTTCGTCCCTCATTACCCCCATTTGGCCCTCCAATCGCTCACCCAATCGCTCAATTTGGCTCCCCATACTCATCTGTACAGCTGCCTGTAGCTGCGCAATGAGGGCCTGTATGTCAATCGGCTGCATGTTAAAGCCCGTTGATACAGCGGGCTCGGCTACCGCGCGCTCTTGCGAGGCGCCATTTTGCGTGCCTGCTACCCTCGCTGTTTCGCTCTCCTCATGTCCCTCATGTCCCTCAATTTGGTCCTGGACCGACCCTGCTTCACTCTCCCCTACCGGACCCCAGCCGTCTTGATCCGCCATAGCGCGACTTTCAAAATTCGAGTTTCGTAACACCAATCCAAATTTTGCTGTTATAATTTCGTCGAGCGCAGTAACCGCGGGACCGCGCTCCGGATCGATTTGGTCGAGCGCCGTACGCGCTCCGAACCGATTTTCCCTCCCAAAATTTGGGCCTAACTAATTTAGTCCCGGGTCCGAATCTCACTCCTCGACACCAATTGTTACTCTAATAGTACAATTGGTGTTCCAAAATTTGGGCTAAATAGATTTAGTCCCAGGTTCGAATCCAACTCCTGACAACAATTGTTACAGACACGACTTTGATGTCAAAGTGGGCCGAGCGGAATGGCCGTCGTGTCCGCACAAATTACCCGACTATACTCGACGTTGACGAAGTCGCGTTACCCTGGCTCAATAAGAAAAAGAAGACACCCGGCTGGGTTATAAAATGACGACACCAGGGATTCGGTTCTCAAGACCTCCGGAGGAGATTATATTCGTTACGGAAGGTCAGATTACAGGGACGAGAGGTACAACATAGAAAGACAAGCACTTAGACACAATCTTATATTATCCCCGGACAGACGACAGACAAACGGGACAACGGCTGACTCACACGGGGGTTGATGGCAGGAAAGCGGGTATCGATGGCTCAAGGTGCACTCTTGGCTCAAAGCAGGGTCAACACGGTTCGGTCCAGAGATGCGGGGAGGTCTCGTCGCAGCGCTCAGAGGTGACGTTCTTTCTCAGGCGGGTCTTTCTCAGGCCTCTCCAAACTCAGGCGCATCTGTTTCAGCGCTCGCAGGTCCTTCTTTCTCTCCGCTGGGGGCGCATCTCACTCTCACGTCACGTCCGCTACGTGGCCGCGTATATCCGGCGGGGAGTGACACGCCCTCGGCTCGCTAGCGCCGCCCCAGATGGAATCGGTCCGCCCTTCTGATTGGGTGCGGGGGGTTACCAGGCTCCGCCCTTGAGGAGGAGCTGACAGCCAGCCCCTCCGTGGTAACCCCGTGGAGCGCGTGGTCAATGGCGCTAATCGAGCCGGTGTGAGGACGCATCCTCCCCCGCTCCGCCGCCATCTCCTCTGTTGTTGTTGTAATTGTTGGGGAAGAAGATGGAAGGAGGTATGGGAAAGGTCCTAAACTCACTACTGATGCCATATAATCACATTCTGGTGCAACGAAGAGTCATAATTAATGGAGACGAGGCCTTAACTGACATAGAATAAGAATAACTAGGAAGATGTCCGAAAGTTGTCTACGTGTGGTGCGGTGGACCTGGGCACGACATTTAATGGGGGAATAAGGAGAAGGTCGGCTCTACTGATTGTTATTTACATGCAATGGGACTAGGGAATGGGGGATTGGGGAAAGTTGGGGAGTATTGGAGAAAATAGGGGAATATTTACAAGCGGATATGGAGGCCAAATTCCATATTCGCAACAATATGCAATAATTGCTAATAAGGTTATCTCACAGCACGACGGGTGCACTGGGAGCTCCAGTTCATTCGTCAAATTATATTCCTATGCAACTGTACTTGGCTATTTCCATATTGAGGAACTCGATGCAACGTGAGTTGATGTTTTGAATGGCAAAAACATCACCACTTGGTGGTTCCTGTGTTAAATCCTGTAGTTCTTTCTTAGAGGTTGATAAGATTTTTTTTTTTTTGTCCACATTGCTTGAGTTGCATTACCACTCTACTCAATGATTTTCTTTGAAAAGTGCTTAAATTACTTACCGGAAATTTTGACAGATGCCAAAAATGTTTTCGTTGTCTAATTGTACTACTCCATCTTGCTATACAGTAATTCACCAAATGTCTGTCCGTCTGTCCGTTCCCAGGTACCGCAAAAACGGCTGAACCGATCGCAACTACATTTTGGGTGGGTTATCCGCTTTTCACCCGATCTCTCAATGGTGAAGAATCACTTAAAATTAAATAACTATTGTAGCCGAATCCATATTCAGATCTTCACCAAAAACGAAACGATTCTTCCTTTTCACAAACACAACCGGTCCACCAAGTTTCGTCCAAATCCGTCCACAACTTTTTGAGATGTCCTGCAATGTATCGTTTTGGCCATCTCACTCAATGGTGAAGAATCACTGAAAAAAATTCTACTAGCCGGATCCGAATCCAGATCTTCACCAAAATCTAAGCATTTCGTTCTCGTCACATCCGCTACATCTCTGCCAACTTTCGTTCGAATCCGTCCACAACTTTTCGAGATATCGTGTTCACAAACGGACAGACAGACAAACAAACAGACAGACAGGGGTGAAAACATAACCTCCATCCACCTTTGGTGGCGGAGGTAATAACAAAGTTATTGAATCATCGATTCGACATATTGAATCCACATAGCAGGTGTGTTACAATTTGCATCACACTTGTTATATGGATCAAGATACCTGAAACAAGACCACAGTATCTAAATGTAAGTGATCATGAAGCATTGCCGCCACTTGCTGCTGGTTTTACAATTATAATTTAGAATAATTTTATAATTTACTGGCACGCCAATGTCGCTGTTGTCGTGCAGCCTGTATATTTTATCATGGGGGCAGAGGGGAGGGGTGAGGTTCCATTTTGTCAGGTTACCAACATGCAATATCCTACTGTTTTCAAAAGGCACCACATAATTTTTAAGATTCAAAATGCACTACAATCTGGAGGGACAGCCACCTTCATGTCTTTCCCAAAGGTAAGTATACTCATTGCTGCAATGCCCCATCTGCAAAGTACCTGGATGGCAATCTACTGTCAGTTGAGGGAATGAAACCCAGACTAGACATCTCAAAGGTGCGGAATACTACCTCTGAGATATCAGTGCGGTCTGACAAATTGCATACAGTACTGTTCAATATTTCATCCTGATAATTATTGTTTATAGTTACAATATCGTCCTTTTTGGCATTTCTTTTAATATCCTGTACTCTTTTCAAAGCCAGATTCCATGGATGCATATTGGAGAGATGGAATCAATTAACATCGTAATTGCCTGACAGATGACAGCTAATGTAGATTGGAAAAGAATGTCAGGTGCAAATGGGAAATTAATACATCAATTTGTCATATATATTATGGCAATGCCCCGAGCAGCCCCCCAAAAAAAAGCTTATCGTTTCACCACCTCGGCAGATTTATGGTGGAATTAGAGGATAGACAAATAACGTTCACTCTCACAATAATGTTGTTGAAGGAGTGCGTCTGCGTGCATTTTGTCTGCACTTATCACACGCAGTGAGCACGACGAATTCAAGAAATAATGTGGGTGAGAGAAGACAAACGTCATGTTCTGAAGGTCAGAATGGCAGAAATGGGGGTGAAAGTTTGTTTATAAGAGAATAGGAATTTTTGGGAATTCCGATTTGGGCAACACACATTCAATGTGCTATTAAAAGATTAACTCGACACCTCTCATCCATGTCACCCTCCGCTACCATTGTATCAGAACGAACTGATTCTTCACACGGTCGCGAATCGCATAACCCCAATATGTGGCCGTTCAAAAATTACGTAACGCTGGCTTTTTTTTAGGGAGGTCGATTAAACCTTACTAATAATTTTTATTCGACATATGATTAAAATTTTTGGGGTCCTTATCATGAGTAACACTCAACCCAGACAAAGCCAATGAAAATCTGACGCAACAAACTCAGGCAGTGTATAATCAGCAGAGGCCTACAAGCCTGATGTATTAGGCCCACCAGAAAACCAAGATGGCGGCTATATTACTTCGTCCTGGTGCCGTGGTGGGTGGGGTCAAGCGACAAATGTGGGTTGGGTCTAGCAGCTGCCCGACCAATGGATGCAAATTTCATAAATCCATCCCCAACATGAATAACGACCATGCGGAGCTCTTGTAGATCTGCGACACAGACACATCGCAGGTAAAAATGAATTGACACGATGAATGAATTGAAATTTTGTTTGGGTAAATAGCCTTAAAAATGTCTTCAGACATCTGAATTCCTGCAGAACTCCTCAATGTTTTTGTATCACGTCAAATCACCCAGGTACTGCAGCAATAACTGGAATTGGGAACTCGGTAGAGCACATACATCTGACAAGCTGAACAGTTTACGTTTTGTATCCCACTGATAGACCAAATCTGGATCTCCAAAATATAATCGGCTTGTTCTTGTCACCTAACCACATCATTCACCAAGTTTTGTCATAACTAGTCCACAACTTCTTGAAATATCATGCTACATATTATAGTTTTAGGCCCCATCTCTCAATGGTGAAGAATCACTTAAATTTTTTTTTTAAACTATCATATCCAGATCCGGTTAGGATCTTCACCAAAATAGAATCAATTTGTTCTAGACACACACCCAAACTGTCCAACAAGTTTCGTCCGAATCTGTTCGCAACTTTTTGAGATATCCTGCTATATATCAGTTTCAGTCCCATCTCTCAACGGTGAAGAATGACTTGGAAAAAATGATCGGAGTCGGATCTTCACCAAAATCACATACCCAACGGGTATCAAAATCACATACCCAACGGGTATCAAAATCACAGACCCAAACTCTCCACCACATTTGTCAGAATTCATCGACAACTTTTTGAGATATCCTCTTGACACACAGACAAACATGGGTGAAACACAACCTCCATCCACCTTCGCTTGCAGAGGTAATGAATGTCTAATAAGCAAAAGCAAAGCTCATTAGCAGGCAAATGCCTCGAAAAATGACAAAATAGTCTTTAAAAAATTACAAAATTTATACGATGCTTTGACATTCGTTACATCATCTCTAATTGGCCACAGAGCTGCACGAACAGGATACAGCAGCAGAGATGTGCACCTTCATATTTCCTGCAGAAAAATCTTTACGTTTCCCCAAACAGCAACTTTTAGATGAACTAGAACAAAATGTTCCATCAAATAGAATCATGGTGAAGAGGCTAAAGGTGTTGCTCAAAAGTACAGGTGCATAAGCTTGCGCAACAGACTTTGACCTGGACATCACGTTGGGAGCAATTAGTAGCAGCGGGTGCTGTTAATTCAGATTCCGATTCATAAGTTGTGCCTTGGGAACTGATGGCTACCTGCTAGCTGTGAATTGTCCTCAGGGGTCTTCATGCATGACTGCAGGTGGGCAAGACCTGGGCCAGTGCTGTGGGAAGTCTGGTTCATAAGGCAGTTGGACAAGAAGAAAATGATATTCAAGATGGAATTTTAATGAGCTTCAGCATGGTAGGGACAATGAGCCAGTGAAACCCTCAGCATGATTTTGGGGGTCTAAGATAGCAGGGTGATGCATCATGTTTTTAACTTGTTAACTGGGATTTTCAGCTTGGGATACTTTATACAAATTTAATTTAATGTTTAAATTTAATTTAATATAATATATTTAAAGGGATACTTTAGACCAGGTAGATTTGTGTCAGTAGTATGCTCCGACTGTCGTGAAGAAGAAGAACCACCACCATGTAATAAGTAGAGATCATGTACATCATGTTTTATTTTAAGATTTAAGGTGATGCATCATTAAGCTTGTTAGCTTTGAAGTTGATTTTGTTTAGGCAGTTATGTTTTTTTGCGGAAGTTTTGACAAACCTTTGGAGTAGCAGAATCGGGAAAGGACCTTTGATTAATGCGAAAAATTCGAGAATCAGAGAACAATGTGTTGTGGATAACAAACTTTTTGGATGAAAGACTTTGCAGCAAAGAAATCAAGACCAAGTTGAAATAATTATTATACTGGTTTAAATGATCTGTAACATATTGTCCTGTTTGGTAATTGATGTCTCTGTTTAGTTGTGGATTTTATGCTGGCCTTTGTTTTGATTTGTTCATCACTCCTAATCTTAAACAAAATCCCTCCTTCCTTCCTCAATATTCCAGGTTTATTGTACACCGCTCCTTTTGATTTCCACTGTATGACATCATCGCCGGGCACCGAAGGGGGCCAGGCACTGTATGACGTCAACGACAGGCACAGAAGGGGGCCCAGCGATAACGCGTGCCGAAAGGGAGTACTCAGTTTTCACAGCATTTGTTTTCTTGTTTGTTTTTTTTGTCCGGGCGATATCTCAGCAATCCTTTGATTGAGGCAGCTGAAATTTGGGGAAATAGAGTGGGTGACGGTTTGGTTTTAGCGCGCCATTCTAATAAGCTTTTTGCACGGTGTGTGAATCACCCGCGGACCTTCCAGATTAAAACACGAACCACGCATACGTCACAAGACGCGCACGTGAAACAATTACTCGGATGGAAAAACAGGGAAAAGTCCTCTCTACCCTTCACTAACCCATTGTATTGCTCCCTTTAACCCACTACACAAGGGGAAGGAGATATTCGAATCTTACGCTATGGGAATAACAACACTAAGGGACCTGTATGGTGGTTGCCATTGCCTCTCAGAAGTTTCCTAAAACCGCAACAATATATACATACATTTTTTGCCGTTTTCCCCCAAGTCATTCACGAACTGGCTGTCCATCCCTGACGTTTGACTGAAGGTGTAACAGGAATGTGGAATGTATTGGTTCATGGTTTGGCATTCACCATTTCCACATTATCTGCATCCCACCCATGCCGAGCACATGTACCTCACTAGTACTGTATATAAAACTGAAAAACATGGGTGGACGGTGAACACTCGTTGTGACGTCTTGGTCTACCCCTGTGAGTATGTCTATTAATTACATGCTGTTTGAACGTGAGTTGGACCTTGGACCGCGAGTACATATATTAATTATTTATTATTGGACCTTTACTACGTCTATTAATTACCTCCATTAATTACGCACGATTAGAACATACCTTTCAGACAGTCATGTAGACCTTTAGAGCCCATTACACCTTTTGAACCCCATATACCCCTTTCGAGCATTTTTTACCTTTGGACTTTATAAGACCATTTATACCCTTTAAATCTTTAGACCCCTTAGACTCCTTGTATCCTGAAGACCCTCTAAGACCCTCAGACCCTGTAGACCCTATGAGAACACTAAATGTCTACTAAGCCCCAATTAGACCTTCTGTCTAAAGGCCTTCTACAACAACACTTGAGGGTCACGAGTCATAATCAAAAGCCCCCCTCCCCCCATCAGTAAATCATCGCAGTACCACAAGATAAGAGGGTGCAAAAATATTATTATTGATTATAAACAATTTCTCTTAATTTTTTCAGGTTCTGCTTATCTTGGTTAGTGGCAAAGGGAAAAGTCCCAAGTGTCAGAGACAAGTTCCACGTGGCAAAGGGAAAAGTCCCATGTTTCAAAGAGACAAGTCCCACGTTTCAAAGAGACAAGTCCCACGTGTCAAAGAGACAAGTCCCAGGTTTCAAAGAGGCACATATCACATGTCAAAGAGGCAAGTTCCACGTGTCAAAGGGAAAAGTCCCACGTGTCAAAGAGACAAGTCCCAGGTTTCAAAGAGGCACATCTCACGTGTCAAAGAGACAAGTTCCACGTGTCAAAGAGACAAGTTCCACGTGTCAAAGAGACAAGTACCATATTTCAGAGGCACATCTCACGTGTTAAAGAGACAAGTTCCACATGTCAAAGAGACAAGTTCCACGTGTCAAAGAGACAAGTTCCACGTGTCAAAGAGACAAGTACCATATTTCAAAGAGGCACATCTCACGTGTCAAAGAGACAAGTTCCACATGTCAAAGAGACAAGTACCATATTTCAAAGAGGCACATCTCACGTGTTAAAGAGACAAGTTCCACATGTCAAAGAGACAAGTACCATATTTCAAAGAGGCACATCTCACGTGTCAAAGAGACAAGTTCCACGTGTCAAAGAGACAAGTACCATATTTCAAAGAGGCACATCTCACGTGTTAAAGAGACAAGTTCCACATGTCAAAGAGACAAGTTCCACGTGTCAAAGAGACAAGTTCCACGTGTCAAAGAGACAAGTTCCACGTGTCAAAGAGACAAGTTCCACGTGTCAAAGAGGCAAATCCCACATGGCAAAGAGAAAACGGTGTCCATGACAACAATTTCACTCTATTAAATCAAATGGGATATTTTTGTGATTTTATTACTGCCAAACCACAGGAAATTTTCACCATATAAAATTGAAACTCACACAGCTTATTTTTGCGCGTTGTGTATGATATGTGTATAAAATCTGGTCAAAATCAGTCAAAGGTCAAGGTCAATGCCATCTAAAACATGTAAAATGCCTAATTAGGCCGCAATTAGGAAACGTATCAAACTAGTTTGTTATGCACAACAATCCATCATAAAAAACACTTGATAGGTCAAATTTTCCAATTTATCAAATTGCTGTTTCCATGGCAACTATTGTTTATTTGGATTTTGTAAGTATCGTGCTGTGCCTGACATCTTTCTTGGTTGCTTGTCTCTTAACAGGATATATCAAAATGTTGTGGATGCAATAGAAGTTCACATGCCTCGACGATCCCTGTTTCCAGGTGTGTCTGTGCTTTCACACCGAGCATCCTGGGGCGGTTTGTGTCATTTGGAAAGTCCAGTGTTGCTTGACTCCTCCAACGGGAGGGAGAAGAAAAAGGGTGACCCATCGTCTTCTAGCAAAAAACATCTCGAATTTTTTTCCCCCTGTTCATCACATCCCTATCAGCTGCCAATAATTTCAAAAAAGTGGATCTGGGGTGAAATGAATGGGGGGTAGAAAAGATCAAGGTTTTGGATGGGGGAAGATAAGAGATGGTGGTGAACAGCTGTTTTAAAGACCTGGAGAGAGGAGTGGGATTGAAGAGAGTGAGGGAGTTTGTTCCAGAGGCGGGAGTAACGAGGAATGAAAGAGTGAAGGTGAGCAGAGAGTCTTGATTTTGGCAATTTCACCAGAAGAGGTTTGCTGGCAGATCTTGTGCGACCTGTAGTTTTGTGTTTCCTGATGTGATGATGTTTTCCTTTCTCACCCGATCTTGTGTTTCCTGATGGAAAGTAAGTTGTTATTATGAATCACTTATAATACCAAGTTTTATAAAAGTATTATAATACATAGAAATACCAAGTATTATATAAGTGGTACAATACCAAGTATTATAAAAGTATAATACCAAGAAATACCAAGTATTATAAAAGTATTATAATACCAAGAAATACCAAGTATAATAAAAGTATTATAATACCAAGAAATACCAAGTATTATAAAAGTATGATAATACCAAGAAATACCAATTATTATAAAAGTAGTATAATACCAAGAAATACCAAGTATTATAAAAGTATTATAATACCAAGAAATACCAAGTATTATAAAAGTAGTATAATACCAAGAAATACCAAGTATTATAAAAGTATGATAATACCAAGAAATACCAAGTATTATAAAAGTAGTATAATACCAAGAAATACCAAGTATTATGAAAGTATGATAATACCAAGAAATACCAAGTATTATAAAAGTATTATAATACCAAGAAATACCAAGTATTATAAAAGTAGTATAATACCAAGAAATACCAAGTATTATAAAAGTAGTATAATACCAAGAAATACCAAGTATTATAAAAGTATTATAATACCAAGAAATACCAAGTATTATAAAAGTATGATAATACCAAGAAATACCAATTATTATAAAAGTAGTATAATACCAAGAAATACCAAGTATTATAAAAGTATGATAATACCAAGAAATACCAAGTATTATAAAAGTAGTATAATACCAAGAAATACCAAGTATTATAAAAGTATTATAATACCAAGAAATACCAAGTATTATAAAAGTAGTATAATACCAAGAAATACCAAGTATTATAAAAGTAGTATAATACCAAGAAATACCAAGTATTATAAAAGTATTATAATACCAAGAAATACCAAGTATTATAAAAGTATTATAATACCAAGAAATACCAAGTATTATAAAAGTATGATAATACCAATAAATAGCAATTATTATAAAAGTAGTATAATACCAAGAAATACCAAGTATTATAAAAGTATTATAATACCAAGAAATACCAAGTATTATAAAAGTAGTATAATACCAAGAAATACCAAGTATTATAAAAGTAGTATAATACCAAGAAATACCAAGTATTATAAAAGTAGTATAATACCAAGAAATACCAAGTATTATAATACCAAGAAATACCAAGTATTATAAAAGTATGATAATACCAAGAAATACCAATTATTATAAAACCAAGAAAGACCAATTATTATAAAACCAAGAAATACCAAGTATTATAAAACCAAGAAATACCAAGTATTATAAAAGTAGTATAATACCAAGAAATACCAAGTATTATAAAACCAAGAAATACCAAGTATTATAAAAGTATTATAATACCAAGAAGTACTAAGTATTATAATAGCAAGAAATACCAAGTCCGAGCAGTGGCCTTGTGTTTTATACCTCTCTCCCCGCCTGCCCCCCCCCCTTCCCATGCCTCCTCCCCCCGAGCCCTCTCCCTCCCACACATCTCCCGATGTCCCTGCTCTCTACTGTTGCACTTGTGTGCTTCCTTCTCTCTCCAGCTTGTCTCCCGCTCCCTTTATGATGTGTTTTTTATGTGTCTGTTTGTTGTTTTTTGTGATTAATGTTAGCTCTTACACGAGCCTCGATCTTGTATACAAAAAAAAAAGAAGAAATCAGGAGTTTGCTAAAGTAACAATTTACATTTTAAGATGGTTAATGTGGTACTTCTTCCCAAAAAATGACACCACGTTCCATTCCGAGCCATCAAGGCCGAATCTCCATTATCAGGAACAAGAACAGCCCATGTGATCATGACACCAAGAAGATTTAAGAAAAGGTGAGACATCTCTTCCTTCTTTGCACAATCATAACAATATATTGACCCACTAGTTGAGTGATGTTTTTCACAGAACTCTTCCTGCTCTTCGACCCAATTCGTACGACTCAGCATTATGTTCTGAGGGGCATTAGCAATCATTAAGTAAGCCAAGCCACCATCCCTGGTAAACCTTGCACCGCCCTCCCTCCCCCCCCCCCCCATGTGATAACGGGCATGCAATTACTCCATGCCCACGAGGCAAGAATTATTGACTCATGTAATTTCTGCATTCACGTCATTCGGTTTTAATGAAATAGCGGCACAGGTACAGGACATGCCGTATTCCTGCTGTGAATCACGTGCAAGACTTTTGATGGATTAGTGAACAGACACAGAGGCCTGGGAATAACAAATGAAATATGCTGATCTCCTATTAGGCCATGTTTTTCTTTCATGTGTAGAGTATAACTGAAAATCAGTGGTTTCTTACATTTTTGTCACCTGATAATCTTAAATTGTACCATTTCAGTCGAATTTGCATTATGTACTTTGCAGGTAATATAAAATCGACTAATTGTGCATTGTTCTTAATTCTGAAATCATGTTTTGTGTATTTAATCCATTACTTTTGCATATGGGGATGGAACTGGAAGCCAGGTAAGCAATTGTGTGATAGATTCTTAGGTTGCTACAGAATACTGCATAATCCTTTCAAAAGAGTGTGATAATATATATATATCGACAGTCATGTGAAAAAGTAAGTACACCCCATGTAAAGTTTTGACTTTTTCAACATATTTCAACATACAGCAATTTGATCTTCATTTCAACAATATTGAAAGATAAAAGTGATATAATATAACAAATATCCTGAAACATTTACATTTTGTAGTCCATTGTATAATTTAAATAAACATAATTGCAAATTTCGCATGTGGAAAAAGTAAGTACACCCTTGGCTCTAATAGTTGGTATTGCCCCCTTTGGCAGAAACAACCTCAAGTAGGCGTTTCTTATAACTGTCTACCAGTCTCTGACATCGACTGGGAGAAATTTTTCCCCACTCCTCCATGCAGAATTCGTTCAGCTGTGCGATGTTTGAGGGGTTTCTTGCATGCACAGCTCGATTCAAATCCCCCCACAACATCTCGATGGGATTTAGATCCGGGCTTTGACTTGGCCATTCCAGAACCCTCCATTTCTTTCTTTTCAGCCATTCCTTGGTGGATTTACTGGTATTTTTAGGGTCATTGTCATGTTGCAAGGTCCACCTTCAGTTGAGCTTCAGCTTTCTGACAGATGGCCTCACATTATCCTCAAGCACCCTCTGGTACAATGAAGAATTCATAGTGGATTCTATGATGGTGAGCTTCCCAGGCCCTGATGCAGCAAAGCTGCCCCAAACCATAATATTTCCACCACCATGCTTTAGAGTTGGTATCAGGTTCTTGTGGTCAAATGCTGTCTTTGGTTTTCGCCAAACATGTCTTCTGGTACTGTGGCCAAATAGCTCTACCTTTGACTCATCTGTCCAGAGCACATTGTTCCAGAAGTGCTGGTCTTCTGCTGGTCTAGGTGTTCATTGGCAAACTTTAGTCTTCCCCTGATGTTCTTTCTGGACAGCAAAGGTTTCCTCCTGGCACACCTCCCATGCAGATCAAATTTGTGCAGCCTCTTTCTAATGGTAGACTCGTGCACTTTGACATCAACAGTGGCAAGAGCTACCTGTAGGTCCCGTGATGACATTCTGTGGTTCTTAGAGACTTCTTTCAGCATCTTGCGGTCTGTTCTCGGGCTGAACTTACTGGGGCGGCCTGGCCTGAACAAGTTGGCAGTTGTTTGGAATCTTCTCCACTTGTAGATGATCTTCCGGACAGTCGAATGATTGATTTCAAATTGTTTGGAGATCTTTTTAAATCCCTTCCCAGACTCGTAGGCATCTGTAACCTTCTTTCTGAAGGCCTCAGAGAGCTCTTTTGATCTAGGCATGGTGATGCCGCACACTTCAACAACATAGAGCAATCCAAACTAAATGTCTGAGGTTTAAATAAGACAGATTCCTCCAAGATCCTCTCTAACGATGTTCTAATCATTTGCAACTGAGCTGGTGTACCTGATTCTAATTTTAGGTATTTGAAGTAGTGATAAATGTGGGGGTGTACTTACTTTTTCCACATGCAAAATTTGCATTTATGTTTATTTAAATTATACAATGGACTACAAAATGTAAATGTTTCATGATAATTGTTATATTATATCACCTTTATCTATCAATATTGTTGAAATGAAGATCAAAGTGCTGTATGTTGAAAAAGTCTAAACTTTACATGGGGTGTACTTACTTTTTCACATGACTGTATATATATATATATGTATGTATGTGTGTGTGTGTGTGTGTGTGTGTGTGTATGTGTATATACAGTATATATATATATATATATATATATATATATATATATATATATATATATATATATATATATATATATATATATATATATATTGTTGCGGATATGAGGACTGTATTTTTTTGATTGTGTGCTTTATTATTATTATTATTGTTTATGCTGCGCCCCCTGCCTCCGGAGCTGTGTAAAGGTGAAAGGGCATCCCATAATTAGTCCACAAGCATACACGTCAGCCAATAATAGAATACCCCTGTTCGATAGTTATATCTTATTCTGTGTTTTAGGGTAAGGCTGTGTCTCCCATTAATTGAAGTACTCCATTGCACCAGTGAAAGAGAATAGATCCCCTTTCATTCCCATCCCCAAAATCTCCATTTCCTTTCACATCCCCTTTTGTCATTGCCAAGCCTCGATTGCCAATTACATCCCCTCCAAAACCACCATTGAACATGTGCTCGGGTCGGGGAAGAGGGGCGTGCCCGCCCGTCGTCATCAAGGGCGGAGCCAGAGGGTCGCGTGACCAACCAGGGCCGAGGTGAGCAGACCGATGGGCGTGTCCTAAAGGCCGGTGGCTTGATCGCTGGAGGCGCTATAAAGGCGCGCGCGCAAGAAGCGTGAAGTCGTCGGTGGTGAGGAGTGAGTGGACCAAGAGAGAGAAAGAGTGGTTGGACCAAGAAAGAGAAAGAGTGGTTGGACCAAGAGAGGAAGAGTGGTTGGACAGGGAGACGTGCAAGAGTGTTGTTGAGTTGAGGGTTTGGACTAGACGAGTCAGACGAGTCCTGGCAAAGCAAGCGGCGGCCACAGCAGCAACAACACCCAACAGCCGCTTGGGGCCTGGACGGCGGTTTTGAGCAGGGCCGCGAAGGAACGGCGGCTGCTAAACGCGCCGATCGTGCTGCAGGACCCCCTTGGACCTTCCTCTCCCTCCAGCCATCCACCTCCTGCCTTTCCACCCTTCTTGTGTACGTGAGTTTGTTCTGTGTGTCTTGTCCCTGGGTATTTAATTAAGTCTGTATAAGCTAGTATTTGCACTGTGTCACCTGCGTCTTATGTGTTGTAAATAAACGTGACTGCTTTCTTTTTGCTTGTGTGTATAATAAATCAAATTACTCTTCTGTCCGTCTTCTCGTCTTATTCCTTTTCCTCTTTGCATTTCGTCGTTTTAGTCTTTTCCAGATTGGGCAGCTGCGGTGCGATACGGCCAAAGTTCTGGGTGAATCGGGTGAGTCGGGGAACAACTGTTCGGTCGCGGAGCCTTCGCTCGGCAAACAACATCCTAAACCGCGATCAGTAACAATTGGTGTCAGGAGTGGGATTCGAACCTGGGACTAAATTTATTTAGCCCAAATTTTGGACACCAATTGTGTTAGTACAGTAACAATTGGTGTCAGGAAGTGAGTTCGGACCCGAAGCGCGCTTAACGCGCTCAAAATTACAAAGTACCGAAATTGCTTTTGTTTTACAAAACCCGAATTTTGAAATCGCGCCATGGCTGGTCAAGGCGACGGGATGCCGGTGGGAGAGATAGACGGGGTAGAATCGACCCAGGACCTCGGGGAAATGTATGTGGATGAAAGAGAGGAGGAGAACATTGGCAATGTGGTTGAGGGGGGTATCAGGCGCACAAAATGGCGCTCTCGCGCACGAGGTTTCAGGCGCGCAAAAAGGCACCTCGCACGAGCGCGCGGTAGCCGAGCCCGCTGTATCAGCGGGCTTTAACATGCAGCCGATTGACATGCAGGCCCTCATTGCGCAGCTACAGGCAGCTGTACAGATGAGTATAGGAGACCAAATTGGAGGTTTGAAAAACAGTATGGGGGTAATGAGGGACGAATTGAGGGCTAACAATGAGCAAATAATAAACGGAATGAGGGCCGATAGGGAGGAAAGGGAGGAGAGGGACAGAAACCGCAAGTTGGGTGAAAGGGTCCCAGGGGTGCACGAGGAGGTAACGCGGGTCGAAAAGCGCTGGTTGAGCGAAGCAGAGGAAAGCACGGGTACAATGACAGGGGTAGAAATCGCGACCCGGGGTTTGGAAAAGCCGGCGACCGCTGAGGTAGAGGAGGGTGTTTTATTAAAGCCAGCGGTCGCCGAGGTTAATAAAGAAAAAGCAGTGCTGGGAATTAAAATTGAAGAGATGACGGAGGTAGCCCGGGAATTGCAGGGAGAAATGGATTATATACAAAGTCCCTGCTCACATCACGATGCTGTGCTTAATCCGAATGGAAGTTTGCAGGTTCGCGTGGAGAAAAGGATCCCCCAGGTGAGTCGTGCTGAATATTGTGCGGGTAGATTTTGCAGGAGGATGTTTGGCGACAAAAGAATTGTCGCGCGATTGGGATCGAGGAAGCATCCGGGCGTTGGTGAAGGGTCCCGTGTGAGTGGAAATGGCACACGTGTGGAAAAAAAGTGTGCGTCAAGGGGTGAGCGTGTTACGAAGCGCGAGTGTGATACCGAGTGCGAGCGAGAATGCACGTCGGGGTGTACGGAGTGTGACACGAATAGTGAGTTGGTGATGGCGCAGGTGCGAGAGGGCACATCGGAGCGCGAGTGTGAAACTGAGTGCGAGCGAGAATGCACGTCGGGGTGTACGGAGTGTGACACGGAGAGTAAGGTGGTGGTGGAACGTGTGCGAGGAAGCACACCTGAGTTGGTGGTAGCGCGAGTGTGGGAGAGCCCGTGTGAGCGCGTTAGTGGGTGGATGCCAGAGTGCACGCCCATGGTGAGTGTTACGGAGGACGTAACGGAGGAGAGGTGTGCGCAAGAGTGTGCGCGAGAGGTGTGGTGTGTAACAGGGAGAGCGTTGGTGGAATGTACGGACGGCGTTGGAACGCCGGGTTTTGTGAGGGTGAAAGGGGTAGCGTATGCGTGTGAGCATGCAGGTGAAGCATCGACGGTAACCGGGTTAGCGGTTAGGGCGACGGATAGCCGATGCGAGCACTCGGGGCGCGGCGTGCTTTGTTGGATGCAGGGCCCGGCGCGGATCGAAGCTGCGTCGCTTCTCTTCGAAGCGTCGTTGCCGATTCGGGCTTGGCCCCGCCCCGCACGGTCGAGTCCGGGCCTTGGCGGGCGAGGCGACCGGTCCGGTTCAAGGGCGAGTGGGAGGAAGCGGAACGGTGCCCCCTCGTGGGGATGGGGTTCCGACCGGGGGAGATTGAGCCATCAGGCCCGGGACCGCAAGGTGCCGCGCCGAGATGGTGCGTGGAACCTCGGTCCAACCAAACCACCTCCCTTGAACCGAAAGCCGGACGGATTCAACCTGCAGGCGACCAAACCACCCGAATTCATTGCTCGGCTTTGCGAAGCCGAGTTTAATGATGTCATGACGCACCGAGGCTAGGATATAGCGGACTGTGATGATGGTGATAGTGATAGTGATAGTGATTTGATACGAAATTTAGAAAAGTGGGTAGAATTGGCAGTAAATGGAAAATTTTTGAATTGGTTGGAATTTGGACGAGCAAAATTGATAGTGGGACCTCCCCGATGTGGTGGGATGGCAACTCTGTCATCCCTCACGGGGGGGGGCAAAGGAGCACTAGATTATGGGGTGTATGGCAGTGAAAACTAGCCCGGGTGGGTTAGGATATTGTGTGTAGGGCCCTAGAAGATGACATTAGGTGACGTTAAGGTTAGTTAGTGACAAGGATACCTGTAGTGGGGACGCAGGTAGATTAGTGTGGATTATAATGACGAGGGAGCGCAATAGTTAAAGGGGCGACTGGGAAGCGCAAGTTTCAGAGGGGAGTAGTTAGCTGAGATGATGCCGTGTGTTTGAAGATTGAACAGGTGTGATTGAACAGGTGTGATTGCACAGGTGTGCAACTGAACAGGTGTGTGGAGCAGTGTATGAGTGAGTGATGGTGATGTGTGTTGTGTTGACCAACTGGTCCAGGAAGAGGAGGAGGGTGCAGGTGGCACCAGGTATGATTGCACAGGTGTGCAACGACAGGTGAATGGAGGACAGGTGTATGGAATAAATGGTATGGAGTATTGGAATGGATGGTCGTGGAGTGAGTATGGTGGAAATTGTGGAGTGGAGTGGATGGTGCGAAGGTGTGAATGGGAGAAGAGTGGACCCCCATCACGGATACCCGGGGCGGGTAGAGTAAATGTTAGGTAGAGGGTACAGGTAAATTGTGGTTGGATATTGGCATCTGTGGTGCGGGTGAAAGAATGGTCTTTGGATGGGTGCATTAGTGTTGTGGAAATGGCTGGGCGTGTAGCCTGTTAGTGTGTGTAGTTGGTTTGGGCACTCCACCACTGTGAGGATGTCGGCCAGGTGAGGCCGCAGGTGGGCTCTGGGAGCCGGTAGTAGTTGTTGGGGATGGGGCCCGAGGATCCGGAGGACGGACCCGGGTAGCCCAGTGCCAGAGGGCACCGAGTGGGGTGACAGAGCCAGGAGGGGCTTTCCCCAGTTAGTTAGGTTAGGGTGAGGAGCTAGGTAAGCTCGGGTGGCAACTGCAGTGGTGGAGGTGTGCAGGTGGGTAGACCTGCTGGGAGAGCTACACGTCACAGCCCAGAAATTGTGCAAGGGCACCGGGAGATGAATCGGGGGAGTGAGACCCCAAATTGAGAAGCACCACAGTTTGGTCAATGGGAATTGGTTTTTAGAACCCATAGTGTAAGTTGGCCAATGGATGGACGGGGAAAGACCCCGGGTAGTGTAAAGTGTGTTAATGTCATTTAGAAAGTAGTTAGGATGAAGGATCTCCTCGCACCATCTGCATCCACTCACCTGAGGTGACAGGTACTCCACACCATGCCATGTTTTGATTATTTTTTATGATGCAAATGTTTGGATTGTGAGACGCATCATGACGTGGGTGTGACATTGTGCTTTGATGTTCCATCTCTTCCTCCTTATGAGGATTGATGATGAATTTGGTGATGGCAAATTTTGAAGTAGAGGGATTGTGGAGACGAATTTGGTATAGGAGAAATATGGGGAAGACGTGACAGTAGTGACGAATTTGTAAATGGGTAGATTTTTGTACATATGGGGTAAGGGCAAGGGTAGTGTAGGTGACAGGGGGGTGATGTATGGTAGGGACGAGCTTTCTCGCTTCGCCCTCCGTACGCATTTCGCCTGGCATTGCCTTATTGATGTGTACCCTTGTGACCTTACCCCTCGCTCAATTGTCTCTTTTGTCTCCCACATGACCTGTGCGCCATTGGGTGCCGAGGGGAGCGTGCGTGAGTCGGCCATTGTGCGCCCGGCACTCTCAGAACCAGCTGTCTGCATCGATGCACCACATTATGGACCACATGTCTGTGGCCAAGCACCACTTATGGACCCCATGGGTTGGGGCATGGCCCCTCTGCTGGAACCGGCCATGAGGGCCCGACATCTTGCTGGCGGACCTTGGCCACAGGGCACCGATGCCCCACAGGTGAACCACACGTAGTCGGCCCTGTGGGCCATAAATAAAATAAATAAAAATGGACACGTTGGGTGCATTTTAATAGTGCAAATAGGCCGCCAGCAAAGGAAGATGACAACACCAGGAAAATAATAATAGCCAGCAGAGGGAGCCGAAGAGCAAGAGACCACCTGCAGGGTTAGGGGTTGTTTGGTTATTTTTATTATTGAACTGTGGTGACTGCACCGATTGGTGCCTGAGGGTGTATTGGTGCGTTCTTGGATGCTTTCATGGTGCGTCGATGCAGAGCAGACTGTCTCCCCCCAGAAAGAACAATCACAGGTCCTGGGTTAGTTTTGTAAATAAAAGCAGAGCCATTGTAAATAATGCTCCCCACCGTCAGTGTATAGTTTGAAGACCATTCCGCAATTCGGTTAACTGTGGGCATGAGTCTGTTAGGTAGGGTGCAATGGAGCAGCGGGACATATTTATTTATGTTTTAAAACTGTCGCACTCAGCGGCAGGTTAAAAGTAGAGGGAACTACACCTACGTGTCACACTAAGCTAAAGTTATAGGCCCGGGAAAAAAGGCCTAAGAGGAGGAGGGTGCAGTGTTGCGGATATGAGGATTGTATTTTTTATTGTGTTGTATTGTAGTAAATTGTTGTGAATTATTGCTTAAGTCTGGACCCTCCTGCCTCCAGTGTTGTATAAAGGTCAAAGGGCGTTCCCGTTGTTAATTCCATAAAGCATACACGTTAGCCAATCATAGATTTCCCCCTGGTTGATAGTTAGATCTTTATTATGTGTATTAGGGTAAGGCCTTGTCTCCCATTAAGATGACACTCCATTGCACCAAGTGAAATAGAGTAGATTCCTTTCATTCCCCATTCCCACTCCCAAAACTTTCATTGCCTTTCATCATTGCCAAGCCTCGATTGCCAATTACATCCCCTCCAAAACAAGCATTGAACATGTGCTCGGGTCGGGGAAGAAAGGCGTGCCCGCCCGTCGTCATCAAGGGCGGAGCCAGAGGGTCGCGCGACCAACCAGGGCCGAGGTGAGCACACCGATGGGCGTGTCCTGAAGGCCGGCGGCTTGATCGCCGGAGGCGCTATAAAAGCACGCGCGCAAGGACGTTGTAGAGTGGAGTAGTTGCTGAGTTGTGTAAAAAGATCATCCAGAGAGAACCAACTGTAAGAGAACCAACTGCGAGAGTACGTTGAGATCACCCAAGGAAGCTTTGTACACAGCAACGGCTGATCAAGTGGGCCGATGTTTGTTCCGGAGCTGGTGCTTTTCCGAGCAGAGTCCGAGGCTGGCATGTGAGCAAAAGAACATAGAGAACATTAAGGAGATCATCATCCAGGGAAGCACAAAGCCTGTTGAAGTCCTGGCAAAGCACGCGACGTCCACAGCAGCAGCAGCAGCAGCAGCAGCGGCGGCCACAGCAGCAACAACACTCAACAGCCGCTTGGGGCCTGGACGGCGGTTTTGAGCAGGGCCGCGAAGGAACGGCGGCTGCTAAACGCGCCGATCGTGTTGCAGGACCCAGTGGACCTTCCCTTCCCTCCAGCCATCCACCTCCTGCCTTTCCATCCTTTTGGTGTACGTGAGTTTGTTCTGTTTGTTTTGTCCCTGGGTATTTAATTAAGCTCGTATAAGCTAGCGTTGCACTGTGTCTCTAAAAATCTTCTGTATATTATTTTATTATCTTTCCTTCTCCTTGGTTATTTTTGAGCCTGTAAATAGTAAATAAATTAGATTCGTATTTCCAACCTTTTTGTCTGCTTCTTCTTCACATCCGTGTCGCCTTAGTCTTTTCCCTTTTGAATATCTGTGGCGCGATCCGGCCAACGTTCGGGGATCGGGTTAATCGGGGTAACTGTTAGGCCGCGGTACCATCCGCTCGGCAAACCAACATCCTTATCCACGGGCCGTAACAATATATTGTCGCGTGACTGCCATTGGTGAATACCCTAGGGTAGCACGGAAGGCCAAACGAGCTTTAACTCTGGTGTTCAGTTCAAAAATAGATTGGAGAATACACGTGGGGAAGCAAGAGGGAGGGGGGGGGGGGGGTGGGACCGGAGTGCTGACCTTCACGGATCCCACAGGCAGTCCTCAAACCTGCAAAAAATAACTTAAAACGAAAACGGATTTTAAATGTCCAAAAATAACAGGTTTATTTAAATAAATGCCGGTACAAAGAAAATGCGTGATAAACTAAATTCCTAAACGGGACGTCCCCACAAACAGATTTGGAAACAGACGAAAGCAAAGGATGACTGAAAATAAATGTGCGTGTGTGTGCACTTAACTCTGATCGCTGGTGGGGTCTCAGCAGGGGTCGTGGATTTGAGGATATATATATATATATATGTATGTATGTTTATATATATATATATATATATATATATATAAAATTAATTTTATTTATTACATTATATTACATATATATATATATATATATATATATATATATATATATATATATATATATATATATATATATATATATATATATATACATATATATATATATATATATATATATATATATATATATATATATATACACAGACTTGGCATTTCATATGGAATATTTTTTTTGTGGGGTTGAACTTACTTTTCAAGATGACTTAGAACCAAATGTTCATTGGAATTATGTTGAAATTATTCTACATTTTGTTAATGTGACCTTTAAAAGAAACAAAAACCACATTTGACATTTCGAAGCAAATAAATTGATCCTTGAAAGTGATGTAAACTGATATCGAACTCAAGTCACGGACAGTACTGTGTTAAACTTCTGTGCGTTTTCCAGAAGTACCTCTTCATTTTGCACATTAGCCAAAATTTTTTTTTAACAAAAACAAAAGTTAAATTACGACTGGGATTACGGACAGTAAAATTACAGTTCAGTACTTCGTGTAACCCCCACGAGCATTCAGAAGAGCACGTACAAGTTGAGGCATGCTGTTCACGAGATTTGCCAAGGTTTGGACAGGAATCGCTTGCCATGCAGTTACAATAGCCTGCTGCAATTCACGCACAGAGGTCGGCTGCTGGTCCAAGTTGTCGATTTGACACGTTAATTCTGCCCACAAGTTCTCTATCGGATTCATATCCGGGGACATGGCAGGCCACTCCATATGCTCTCGACCACGGTCAGCAAGAAAGTGTTGGATCATGCGAGCACAATGAGGCCGTGCATTGTCATCTTGGAAGACAAAGTTTCCTCGAAAGGCTGCACGAACAAATGCAAGCAATGTTTCTTCCAGAATGGCCCTGTGCTTGAACTGGTTCAGGTTTCCATTCAGAACAACCAGGTCAGTTTTGCCCCCTGCATGAAAACCACCCCAAACGGTCACCCCACCACCTCCAGCTTAGACTCTTGGCATTATACAATCTTCGTTGTAGGCTTCATGCACTTGTCTGCACACTCGGACGAGGCCATATTGATGATAGACCAGAAATCTAGACTTGTCACTGAAGATCACGTGATTCCAGTGTCCTGGCTGCCATTGATGGTGCTCTCTGGCCCACAGCAATCGGCGCTGGTGGTGTTGTCTGGTCAGACGTGGCTTTCTCAGGGGACGCCTGGCACGATAGCCTGCTTGATCCAGTCGTTGGTTGACTAGCCTTCTGGATACAGGCACATTTGTCAGTTGCTGCCACTCAGCCCTAAGCCGATTAGCTGACTTGGTATGGCCATTGCGGACTAACTGGAGCAGCTGGCGATCATCCCTCCTTGTGGTTCTGCGGGGACGTCCTGACCTCGGTATTGGAGTAGGGACACCCCTCTGAGCATTTCGTTTCAGGATCTTTGACACCTGACCT